>NC_057862.1:51076979-51376979 GCF_019393635.1 Dromiciops gliroides
TAAATGCTTTGAATCGAATTAGACATCCCCTCAAAATCCTTATCATTTTTCATGTAGAGGGAAGTGAGTAGGCATATAAATCCTTTCTGAATGAACGAAGCAGTCCCCTACACCAGGGGTACCCAACTCAAATAGAAAGAGGGGTCACTTAACTATACAGAAAGATTACATTCTACTAAGCTCTTCTTGTGCCATGGGCCCCTTTGCCATCAGACTGGAAGTCCCTTGAGGGCAGGACTGTCTTTTGCTTTCAGTCTCAGTTTCCCCATCTGTAGAATGAACTGGAGAAGGAAATGGCAAACCACTCCAGTATCTCTGCCAAGAAAACCCCAGATAGGGGTCACAAATAAAACCCAGTCAGTCCCTCCCTTAAAGAGCTTAACTCTAGTTGGGAGAGACATATGATTATTACCTTAGTGTACACAGATCATAGGGGAGACAGCTATAATAATGCTGTAATCAACTAAACAATAACAGTAACAAGGGAGTGTAAATGGGAGCTCTAATCTCAGAGGGAAGACCAGCAATGTGAAGAATAAGACCTCTCGATCCTTAAAGAAAGATCCGCCAAGTGCTGGATACTTTCTTCTTTATCTCTGTCCTCTTCTGCCCAAGCTAAGTGGCTAATTCTTTCTTCCCCTGGCGCTCTTGCCATCTATCAGGGCATTACAGAAAATGATTTCAGCCCTTCCATTTGGACTGGCCACAAGGAGGTCTTCTTGTTACTCACACTGTCAGTCCCGCCATGGGCATTCGCCTCATCATGCAAGTGTATTCTGAGGAAGGAAGGGAAGGATCGCATAAAGGATGGAAGGGGTTAATGGATTTGGTACTTAACCTGTGTGTTAGCCTGGGTGTGAACTCTTCACAAACATCTGCCAGGCACCATGCAGAGAGAGAGAAAGAGAGAAAGGGCAGGGGGGGGGGGGAGGGGTAGAGAGAGGTAGAGAGGTAGGTAGGTAGGTGTGAATGTCCCTCTGTTGCCCCGCCCAGGAGGTTTGGGGGAGTGCTCTCAACTTGAAATGTCGTGGTTCAAACATGATCTCTGGTGGTGGTTGTCTTTTAATGGAGGGGAGAAACTATCCTGGAATTCTGCAAGTGTTCATATCTCAGGAAACAATTCATTTGCTTTATGCTGGATTTTTTTTCAAAACCCCTCATTTGCATGCATTTCCATAACTGATGAGATAAAAGTATGGAGTCGTGAAGAATGAGCTCCCCTGAGGCTTGCCTTGTTGTTGATGATAATATTGTAAATTCTCTACAAGGGGGAGAGAGAGAGAGTGAGCTAGAGTGAGCTTGATCGAGAGGAATCAATAGGCAGTGATTTTTAGATATTCTTCCTTGGGGCAGACTGGGAATTTCTTAATGAGTTTAACCCCAAATACTACAAGAAGCCCAGGTAGTAATTAGGATTCCTTCAAAGCAGCCCCCTGCCCTGCCGGCAAAGCTTTCATGATGTTATTGCTATTTAAAGGTGGGAGGAAGAGCGTGGGGAATGTGTAACCCTTTCATCTCCAAATCATCCATCTCCATAGGTGTTCACTGGAAACCAATGGGGTGCTCTCTTTTGGTGACCACATCCTCACTGCTTCCGATATAGTTCTGTACCATCGGTCTGTAGGCAGAGAGTGTGGATGGTGCCATATAAGACATCATGGTTGTATCCCACTGGAGGCCACCAATCAGACAATATTTCAGGCAGAGGGGAAGGTCAGGAGAGGAGATGGGGTCCAAGTTAGGAGGAGAGTTCAAGCATAAACCAAAAGCCAGGTCAGGGTTGGGGGCTTGATGGAGGAGGTAAAGAAGGGGTTAACAGGCAAACCTAAGACCTGAGCTCTGATTTAGATCTGAGCTCCAAGAGGGGCTAATAGATAGCTTGTAGACCCCAGTTCTGAAAGGGATTAATGGATAACTTAAGACTTGAGCCCTCATCAATATAAGCCAGGGCCTAGGTTCTTTTTTTTTTTATGCAAGGACAGTCTTCAACATCTGTTCTCACAGGATTCGCAGTTCCAAATTTTTCTCTCCTCCCCAAGACAGAAAGCAATCTGGTTTTGTTCGTATATGTACAATCAGATCAAACATACTTCTGCATTAGTTATATTGTGAAAGAAGAACCAGAGTGCAAGGGGCAGGGCCTAGGTTCTTGTTAATTGTTACCTAGAGGTCCAGTTTCTATTAATTACCACCCGCAACAAAAATGTAAAGCGACAGGTCACAGGGACCCTAACTGGTAAATGTTAATATCCAGAAACCAGGCCTAAGAAAAAAGAGATCAAAAACACAGAGACACTCTGACCTTGGCAAGTTGAGGTAGGTTTTTATGAACATGTGCAGAAAATGCCAAATTTGTCCCCAGATTCACCTTATGATGTGTAAACCCCTGAAACATACCTCCACGGAAAAAGGTACACTCCTCAGGGGTTGGCTTAGGACCCCAGGAAGTCCAAAATAGGATGTGAACCCCCATGTACCTCCCTAAGGTGGAGGTTATTATAATGAGACTGATAATCAATTTATCCGTACTATAAATATAACCATCTTCTCTTTCCCTATTCGAGAGATACCTTTCTTCTTTTCTATGGTACTCTCCCTGTGGTCAACAGTCTTTCAATAAAATTTGGGAAACTGAGTCACTGAGTCTTGTAATTCCTTTGGGATGCCTCACGATCAATCTGATCACCTTAATTCCATCCCACATCAGGCTGAGCAGAACAGGAAGATCCATTGCCAAGAGAGTCAAAAGCAAAAATGCAGGGAGTGTTGTGGGGGTTGACTGATCTTCTAACTCAGTCTGATCCCCTTTTTTAATTGGAGCTGGCTTCCTCTTGCATCCCTTGCCCAGACCTGGCACTGATAGGACCGTGTGGCCAGGGTCAGGGTCTGCCAGGCTTCTCAATCAAGTCTTTATTGAGTGCATACCCTGTGCCAGGACCTGTGCCAGGCAATGAGGAGATAAGAGCAAAAGAGATGGTCCCTGCCCTTGAGAAGTTTACAACATAGTTAGGAAAAACAACATGTAAAGCTATAATTATATACAAAGTACACACAAAATAGATACAGGGAGGAGGAAGGGACGGTATTAACAACTAGAGACATTGGAAAAGGGTTCATATGGAAAATGGTGGTTAAGCTGAGCCATGGAGGTAAGTAGGGATTTGAGGAGGCAGAGACTGGGGCAGGTGGGGCATGGGGGTGGGGGTGGGGGAATGTAGCTTGAGTAAGCAGACAGACAGGAGGTGGAGTGCCCTATATGAGGAGCTGTAAGAAGGCTAGTTAGATTGAACCAGAGTGTGCACAAAGGGGAATAATGTGCAATATGTCTGAAAAAATAATTTGGGGCCAGTTTGTGAAGGGCTTTAGATGCCAAACAGCTTGAACCTGGAGTGAATAGGGAGCCACTGGAGTTGATTAAGTATGAGAGTGAAGGAGTCAGGAAAATCACTTTGGCAGCTGTGTGGAAAATGGTTTTGACGGAGGCATTGCTTGACGCAGAAAGACCACGTAGGAGGCCACAGTCTAAGCAGGTGGTGGTGGTGTGAAGGGAGAGGAGGGCGCAGCTATGGGAGATCCTGTGAAGGTAGAAAAGAGGAAGGCTTGGCAATAGATTGGGGATGTGGGGTGGGCGTGAGTGAGGGGCTGAGGCTCTGAAGTATGGGTAGGTTTCTGATGGGAGTCAGTAAGGTATGTTTAACTACCGAATTCCTTGAGGTCCTTTGCTATGAAATATAAGCTCCCTGAGGGCAGGTGTTGTTTCATTTTGGGGTTTGTATCTCCAGGACTAGCCGAGTGCTTCAATGAATTGAGTCTATGTAGTGTCAAGGCCAAAGGGAGGGAAAAAGTGGAATGGGCAGACAACATAAGAAACACACACACACACACACACACACACACACACACACACACACACACTTATATACTTGCCTCATTGTTCATTGCTCCATCATCTGCTTCTTTCTGTGACTATTATCTGGTTATTTGCTTTAGGTGGGGCCATGGGCGGAACCATCAGTGCCGTGGCCTCATTGGTGGATCTAGCAGCATCCAATGATGTGACGGACTGTGCCCTGGCTTTCTTTCTGACAGCCGACATCTTTATCGTGATCTGCATTGGGTTGTATCTGATCCTTCCCAAGCTTGAGTACGCCAGGTAAGGGTGATCTGCGATCCTGATATCTTCCAGTTCTCCTAAGTGTTAGGTGGGTTGTCGTGTTCCATGTAGCAAGGAGGAGCAAGGGGGAGCTCATAGCAATGTAGGCGGTGAGAGATGGAATGACCAAGCAATGGTGGAAGTGGGCTTCTTCGCTGAAACTTGTCAACAACTTGAGATTACAAGTTGAGAACAGAGGTGTGGAGGCTCCAAGATTGGCCCAGAGGCTACTGGTAATGATGTTCTTCCTTTTCCCACCAAATATACCTCTTTTTTTTCTCCTTAGCCTCCCTTCTTTCTCCTCCTTTCCCTCTCTTCTTCCTTTTTATGTTTTGCCATTTCCTTTTAAAAAATAAATAGTATCACCTCCCCTTTGGTTTTCTATGCTTTTCAAAGTGCTTTCACATTTTTTACTTCATTTGATTCTGTGTTGATCCCTGGGAATTAGACAAGGCAGAAATTATTGTTCTAATTTTCCAGATGAAGCAATTGAAGCAGGGACCAGGCTGTCATTCACTCAAGATCACTTGGCTAGTCAATGGCAGAATGGGAACTAGAGAACCCGGGTCTTATAATGCCCTATGTCATCTTTGCCCTGCCAAGTGGCATCCATGGGGATTCTAATGGAAGAAAGAAAGTAAAGGTCCTCTGTCCTAAAGAACCATCATTGCTGTTCTGTTCTTATCTTCCAGGCATTATCACCAGTGCCTAAAGGGAGTCAGTTGTAGGCATCTATAGGGTGGGTCTGATGTTTTGAAAATTATTTTTTCTTTATTTTTCACCATTTATAAGATTTGATTTTTTACTCATAAATTAATTCCATATCTATCTCTCTCTATATATATATTCCTTAGCCATGTGATATATACTGTATATGATGCTATGGTAGTATAAGTTAAAAACAAAAAATAAAGGAGTTATTAAATATTCGTGACTTTTGGCTCACCCTATATAACCAAGAGAGGAAAGTTGCTGCTGTCTCATCCTTTCATTTTTTTTCTTTTTTGTCAGAATTCTGATTCTAGCTTGGGTAGGTGAGTTGCTTCACCATTTAATAGGGATTCATAAGAGCCTTAGCTAATATCAGATGATCAAGGCTTCTGGAAGGAAGAAGGACAAAGGGCACATGAAAACAGGTCCTGGAATGTTTAGAATTGCCTGGAAAACATGGTCCACCCACTTCAGGTAGCAAGCCCCTCTAAGGGACATAAAGGCAAAATTCTGCATTTCCGTTGCCAAAGCATTCTGAACCATGCTGGAACAAGAGGGATTGGTGGGACCATTAAGAGGCCCAAAGACCCCTAGAATGAAACACCACCTCCTCTTGAAAACACTCTAGAACAATTCAAACCTAGTTTTGAACTCGTAACCATAATTTAAGGGACAGACACATGAATGTCAGGTTGACAGTATTTAATGCCTTTGTTGGCTGAGAGGACAAAGCTTGTGAATTTGGGAACTATGGGAAACTGCTAGCAGAGAGAGAGGTCCAGGTGGTTTTTCTTGAGTGCACTCAGTCTGAACCAAATGAAGAAAATGCATTTTAATTAAGAGTAAAAAGTATAGCTCTTGCGTGTCAATGAGTTCGTTACGGCTCATCTGGCTAACCCTTGATGGATAGAGGGGTTGGGTAGCATTGGATAGATGTTCCTGTTAAAATGCAGAGTGCTGAAAGGGACAAGGGTGAACCAGGGTGAATCTGAGGGTCTGGGTTCAGATCCAAATCTCCTATTTGCTCCCTGGGTCACCTGGGGCTAGGGCTTATTTTCTGAAATGTGAGGGGGTTGGATAATATTAGAGGCAAACAGGGAGCTGTCATCTCCCCCACTGGGGTGTGGACTCCTTAAGAGTGGGGACTGTTTTAACAGGTAACTGGTCCTTAGTAAATGCTTGCTGATTTGGCTATATGGACCCTTCCTGCTCTAAATCTGGGATCCTGCACATTCACAACCAAAAGAGAAGACATGGAACAGAGGAACAAAACAGAACTCACTTTAGCCAATCTGCTTGGGTTCAGATCTGTGCTGACTCCCAGTATGAAAATTCCCTCTAGGGGCACAGATTGGCAACTCCTCTATCTTCTTAGAGAGGTGCCCGGGGGCATTTACAGGGACAGTTCCAAGTCAGAGGCAGGACTCCAATTCGGGTCCTCCTGGCTGAAATGCTGGCAGCCTTCTATCCACTAAGCCAGGGTGCCTCTCAGAGAGAGCTGTGTGCCAGCCAAACTAAGAGGACAAAAGAAAAGAGTGATTATCTGCAAGAAAGATATAAAATATCCAAATTAAGAAAACAAAGGCCAAAAAAAAAAAAACACCCGTGGGCTGGAACCTGGGGTAAGGGAGGGAAGATGGCAGCTTGGGAGGACTTGCAAGGCGGGGGCTGCTTCAGCCAGAGAGCCTTCTCACAGAGCAAGCTTCAAGCTGTTTGGAGATGAGGGAGCTGATGAGGGCAGAAGGAAGTGAGATAGTTCCTTTCTCTAGGCACTGCTTATGAAATGAGACCGAATTCAAGAGCAAATGAGGCGCTGTGGTCAGTCTCAGGTAATTTTAATGCTGGGGGAGTTTCTCCCCAACCTGACCCGACTTCATGTATGTTATCTCCCGCTTCCTTATCACTCCCCTGCAAGGAAAATGCCAGCCAGATAGTCTCCTGCTGGTTTTCCAGAAACCTGAGGCCCACAGGGGTTAAATGACTTATTCAGGAGTACAGGCTTCATCTTCTTGCTTCTCCCCCTTCGGGAATGTTTTGGAATAACTTTGTCCTGCTTTGCATTTACTTACCTGCATATGTGTTATCTTCTCCCAGGAGAGTGTAAGCTTCTTGAAGGCAGGCACCACTCTGGTTTTTGTCTTTATATTCTTAGGACCTTGCACAGCATGGGTAATTAACGAATGTTTGTTACAATTTTTTGTTTGTGTGTGAGGCAATTGGGGTTAAGTGACTTGCCCAGGGTCACACAGCTAGTAAATGTCAAGTGTCTGAGGTTGGATTTGAACTCAGGTCCTCCTGACTCCAGGGTTGGTGCTCTATCCACTGCACCACCTAGCTGCCCCTAAAGAATGTTTGTTGAATGGAGTTGTGTCTAATTGATTTAAGGGCTGGCCATAAGGCCTGTTAAGGACTGAAACAACCCACTTACTGCTGACCTTTATTCAGGACTCCTTTTCACTAGCCCTTATGGTAGTTGGGTGTTTAAATGAACTGGCATAACTACTGAAATTTTTTTTTTAAAAAGATTTTAGTCTGGGACAGCTAGGTGGTGCAGTGGATAAAGCACCAGCCTGGATTCAGGAGGACCTGAGTTCAAATTCAGCCTCAGACACTTGAAACTTACTAGCTGTGTGACCCTGGGCAAGTCACTTAACCCTCATTGCCCTGAAAAAATAAATAAATAAAAGATTGTAGCCTGTCGTTTTCAGTAATTCAGACAGCTTATTAATAAGATGTTGAAGGGGCAGCTAGGTGGCGCAGTGGATAGAGCACCAGCCCTGGATTCAGGAGGACCTGAGTTCAAATCCAGTCTCAGACCCTTGACACTTACTAGCTGTGTGACCCTGGGCAAGTCACTTAACCCCAATTGCTTCACCAAAACACCCCCCCCCCAAAAAAAAAACATGTTGAGGAGGCTGAGTGCAAAGATTTTCAGAATTACCAGCAGGTGCCTTAGACTGTCCATCATATACTAATCCAATAGAATCCCTGAGTATGACTTAAAGTGCTCCAGTGACTTCCAGGAGAGAGGATTGTTGTGACTTTGCAAAGCTGGAGTTCGAGGTGCTGACCATGCAAAGCACTATTGACATTTGCAACACATTCATTTGTCATCCCACCTCTCCTGCCCAGCCTAAGAAGTCCTCTCTTGTTCTCAGATTGAGTTCTTCTCTTTTGTAGTGGCTAGAGTGCTAGACTTAGGGATGGGAACACCTGCCTCTGACATTTACTAACTTTGTGATGGTGGGCAAGTCAATATCTTTAAACCTGTTTCCTCATCTGTCAGATGGGGATGATAATATATGTATGACCTGGCTTACAGTATTGGGAGGCTTAGATGATGTAACACATGTCAAGTGTTTTGCCACACTTAAGGCAATACATAAATGGTAGCCATCTTTTTTGAGCTTTTAAATCATTCTAAATTTTTACATATCTGTATTTTCATGTTGTAATTAATGCCCCACATATTGCAAAAAAAAATCAGTTACCACAAAATTCTAGTCCAACAGAGTAATCTGAGAATTCTCCCTCCCCATCCTATGGTTCAAGTTGAAGGTCATTATCATCAGTTATCACAATTATTATTTTCCCTTCAGGTATTACATGAAACCAGCTCGACCAAGCCATGTATTCTCAGACGGTTCCTTCAGTGAAGAGGATCAGGCTTCAAGCTTCCTTAAACCTCTTCCCCAGAGCAGCAGGACAACGGACCCAAGTATGCCCCCTCTCCCCTTCATCCTGAAGAAGACAGCCATTCTGGGCTTCTGTGTTATCTATGTCTTCTTCATCTCCATCATCATTTTCCCTGCCCTCTCCTCCAATATCGAGTCAGTTGACAAGAGCTCTGGATCTCTTTGGACCAACAAGTTCTTTGTCCCTCTCACCAGCTTCCTGTTGTACAATGTTGCTGACCTGTGTGGCCGGCAGATCCCTGCCTGGATTCAGGTCCCAGGTCCCAAAAGCAAACTTCTCCCTGCACTAGTTCTCCTAAGGACCTTTTTTATTCCCCTTTTTGTTTTCTGTAACTATCAGCCCCGGCTCCACCTGCAAAAGGTATTCTTTAATTCTGATATATACCCATCCATCTTCATCTCCCTCTTGGGATTCAGCAATGGCTACCTTAGCACCTTGGCACTAATGTATGGCCCCAGGATCATGCCCAAGGAGCTCGCTGAGGCTACTGGGGTACTGATGTCATTTTACCTGGCTCTGGGTTTAGCCTTGGGTTCAGCTTGCTCTGCCTTGGTGGTCCATATCATCTAGAAAAACAGAATAAGATGGTAGTACCTGTGTTACCCTGACCCTTGAAGACATGTCAAGAGCAAAGCAAAATATCATGGGAAGTAACAGGTAGGGTACCCAGGGTATCCTGGAGAAAGTACACTAAGTCTTCTATAAGGAGCCTTTTGAAGAAGGGAAAGGTCCATTAGTCAATTGTGGACCATCGATTGATTTCTGTTGCCTGCTGTTTGGAGAGAACCAAAAGAATCAGAAGACTTGACTGCACTCGAGCAATTGGAAGGCTAAATGGAGGAGCAAGGGTACATCCAGACATGTAAAGAACACAGGGTTCTCTGAAAGAAGCATCACACATTGGACATTTGAACATGACTAAAAGAGACACAGAAGAAGGGTCTGGGTAGTGACTGGAGAGCCAGCATTGGGGTCATTGACCCACCATTGATACACACTAGCTGAGCTACAGTGATCACATCTCGTCCTCTGTGGTCCAGGCAACTCTATAAGACTCAAGGTTGCAGAGTTGTCAAGCTGCATCGTCGGAGGGCATTTCCACTCTGGGATTTCCCTAAACTGGTGAAATCACAGGCCCAGGCCAAAATAAGACATTCTGCCTTTAAGTATATTCCTTTACTTGCTATGGGTCTAACAATCCTCTTTTTAGTAGTTGGGAGCTGGTTTCTTGCTCTTCTCATCCAGTCATTCAACCTCTTATTTTTGTGTTTGTGCCAAAACCCAAACAAAACTCTTTGTACTAAGCTTGAGTTCCTTGGGGGAACCATAAAGACTTGTCTCTCCCTGGCTGCTTGCTGGATATCCATGGGCTCTCTCTACACATCTCTTCAACCCTGAAGGATTCTTCTTTGGATGACTGTGTTGGCTGGAGGAACAGTCCTCAGATAGCCCTTGAGTTGCAGAAGAAACCTTTACATTCAGCTAGGAAGCTGCCACAAATTAAGACCTGGGAGGGATCTTAGACATTATCTACTCCAACCTCCTCATTGTACAGAGGAAGAAACCAAGGGTCAGAGAAGCACCAGAGGTCACACAAGTATTAATAAGAGACATTTTCATAATGCTTTAAACTTCACAAAGCACTTTATCTATATTATCTCATTTGTACCTCAAAGCAGTCCTACGGGATGGGCAATATGGCATTATCCCCATTCCATGGATGAGGAACCTGAGGCTTAGCAAGCACCCATGAGTATGTAGCTGGTAAGGGCCAGGTAAGATTCCAACCTAAGTTTTCCCGCCTCCCACATTTAGTGCTTTATCCACTCTGTCATGCTGCTGACTCCAGATTTAGTGCTCTCACCATTACACCAGGGATGCTTGACTTTTTTACGTCCTGGACTCCTTTGGCAGCCTGGTGAAGCCTGGGGACCCTTTCTCAGAACAAGGTCTTTAAGTGCATAAAATAAAATACATAGGATGGCAAAGGGAACCAATTATATCAAAATGTAATCATCAAAGTCCATTGACCTCAGTTTAAGAAGCCCCTGGACTTTATCATGGGGTTGCCCTCTAAGTATGAATCAAAAACTGTGTATTATATGCAGCCTTTTTTCAGCATGAAAATAAGCTTCATTTTTTCAATTTTGCTTCAAAATTTCTCTGACTGCCTCCATACTGGACCTTTGGACCACCAATGATGAATGCTGCCATTATAGCCCCAAAGCCATCCATAGCCAGGTTGGCTTGAGGAATTCCATTTTTAAAACATGCTGCTAGATGGTATAGTGGACAGAGCACTGCCCTTGGAGTCAGGAGGACCTGAATTCAAATCCAGCCTCCGATACTTGATACTTACTAGTATCAAGTCACTTAAGCCAATTGCCACACACACACACCAACAGCACAAGCAACATGCTGCCTGCCCATCTAATGAAATTGTCATTGTTGGATGAGTATGAGTGTCTCCTACAACTTAACACAAAGTTTATTTGGAATTGGGGACACCAGAGCACTGGGGAGTTCTCAGGAGAAGAAGAGGCAAATGGGGAGACATCCTGAGACAGAGGCCACTGGGTGGCCATGGGAAAGTCACTCAACCCCTGTGAGCTTTGGTTTTCTCAAACATAATATGGGGATAATATGATACCTACCTCATGAGATTGTTGTGAAGAAAGGGATTTTTCGAACACTACACCGCTTCACATATGTATGTGACTACATCCAGATGATGCCATGTGAGGATAGTTTTAAAGAAGGAGGAGCGTTCACTCTGGAGAAGGAAACATGTAAAGGGGAGACAGTAGCTATCTTCTTCACTCTCAATTTGAAAGGTTGTCACATGGAGGAAGGGTCAGACTTGTTATTGCTTGCCCCCAGAGAACAGGTCCAGGGGCATTATGTGGGATTTTTTGGGGGGGTGGGGTGGGGAAATGAAGGTTAAGTGACTTGCCCAGGTTCACACAGCTAGTAAGTATCAAGTGTCTGAGACCAGATTTGAACTCGGGTCCTCTTGAATCTAGGGCCAGTGCTTTATCCATTGTGCCCCCTAGCTGCCCCCAGTGGGAATTTTTAAGAGGCCAAATTAGGTTTGATTCAAGGAAAAGTTTCCTAACAATTAGGGCCATCCCCAAAGTAGAAGGGGCCATCTAGAGAAAAATTTAGTTTCTGCTTAATGATGACCTTCAAGCAAAGGCTGTATGACCACTTGTGGCAGAAGGAATTGTTGGTCAGCTTGGGTGATCTGACCCCTAAGAAAACTTTCAACTCTGAGATTCTCTGAGTTCTGCCTCCAACAACCATTGGTCTGGCATCCATGGCCAACTGTGAAATTAAAAAGGACCCTTCTTCTACATTACTGTCTTTCCATTAGATTCGGTATGATGTGCCACCTCTCACTGAGTGTTTCATATGGATTCACGGTTGTTCAAGAGTGGTCCAGGGTGCTCCTCAGGGATTCTAGGGGTTGGACTCTTGTACTGTTGCCATTTATAACAGAACAATGTCTGTACATTTGTTTCAGGGACCATCTGATATTTGTGTATTTAATAAAAACTAGATGGTCACTCACTGGTATCCCACCTCAAATAGGGCTGGTCATCCCATTTATTCTGGGGGTGGGAAAATGAGGGAGAGAGAGGAGGAGGAAAGGAAAAAGAGAGGGGGAAGGAGAAAGGGGAGAGAGAGAAGGATGGAGGAAGGAAGGGAGGGGGAGGGAGAGAGGGATAGGAGAGAGAGAAGGAGGGAAGGAAGAAGGGGGAG
This sequence comes from Dromiciops gliroides, assembly GCF_019393635.1. Lineage (NCBI taxonomy): Eukaryota > Metazoa > Chordata > Mammalia > Microbiotheria > Microbiotheriidae > Dromiciops > Dromiciops gliroides. Next base: position 51,089,302 of record NC_057862.1, read on the forward strand.
GGAGAGAGGGAGGAGAAAGAGGAGGGAAGGAAGAAGGGGAGGGAAGGAAGAAGGGGGAGGGAAGAGGGGGAGGAGAGAGGGAAGGAGAAGGGGGAAAGGAAAAAGAGAGGGGGAGGGAGAAGGAGGGGAGAGGGAGGGATGGAGTAAGGAAGGGAGGAAGAGGGATAGGGGAGAGAAAGAAGGAGGGGGAGGGGGAGAGAGAGAGAGAGAGAGAGAGAGAGAGAGAGAGAAAGAGAGAAAGAGAGAGGAGAGAGAAGGAGAAGGAGAAGGAGGGGGAGGGAGAGAGGGAAAGAGAGGTAGTTTATTTATGTGCACTGTGTTCCTGAATAAGCTGATCTGGAAACTAAGAACCACTGATGCTCCCAGCATTTGATGTTTTCTGGGTCCCTGCTGTGCTCTTTCTTCTGGTATTGGGGTACCTAGGTGACTTATGAAAGAGCAGTGTAAACAAGAGGAGAAATGGGACCACTCCAGAAGGTTATTCTTCATGGCCCAGTGACAGTGACCTGTCGACTACACAGTAGCTGCAGGGCTCTCTCCCTCCCTTCAGCTGATACTGCAAGACACCTGATTAAAATGGGAAACAGTCAGTAATCCACCCACTGGCCGCAGCTTCTATTTTCAAAAGTTTCAGTCTAGTAAACTCTCATGCTTTTTAGTCAGAGAATTGAAGAGGATATTCTTGATGGATTTTTTGAAACTTTAAACCTTTTCTATTTTAAAACGAACTTCTGTTCCCCCTCCCATTCTACCTTGACCCCAAACACACACTTATACATTCACAGACACACACTTGCATGCACATAACACTTTCACACATACACTCACACCCACACACTTACAATACACACATTCATGCACACCCACATATTCACAGACATATACATGCTCACACACATACACACATGCATGCACAGAGGTTGCCCATGATCCTTTAAGAGCCTTAAACTACTCTTTTGTAAATGGAAGATTTTTTTTCACCCTCATGTTGTTGCTCAGGCATTTTTTCAGTCATGTCAGACTCTTTGTGACCCCACTGGGAGTTTTCTTAGTGGAAATACTGGAGTGGTTTGCCATTTTCTTCTCCAAATCATTTTACAGACAAGGAAACTGAAGCAAATAGCGATTAAATGATTTGCTCAGGGTCATACAGCTAGTAAATATCTAAGGGCAGATTTGAACTCAGGGAAATGAGTCTTCCTGAGTCTATGCCCAATGTTCTATCCACTATGGTGTCACCTAGCTGCCCCCTTATTTTCATGTTATTTCTCAATGATCATACAAGATCATAGAACAGGAAAGGACCACAAAGGCCATTTGATCCAAGTGCCTCATTTTATAGATAAGAAAACTGAAACTTGGTGAGATAAGTCACTTGGCCAAAGGAAAAGGGTGAGTAGTCTTCTGTGTGTTCTCTGATAACATCTATCCACAGTCAAAGCCTTCAAGAATCTTTGGTGCCAATCCACACCCCAGTGAACCTCTTCTGATTCTGCTCCTCTCACTCAGCATCAGTTCATGTAAGTCCTTCCAAGTTTCTCTGAATGCCTCCTACTCATCATTTCTTACAGCACAATAGTATTCCATTACATTCATGTACCACAACTTGTTTAACCATTCCCCAATTGATAGGCATCCCTTTCATTTCCAATCCTTTGCCACCACAAAGGGAACTGCTAGAAATATTTTTGTACAAATGAGTCCTTTCCCCTTTTTATGATTTCTTTGGAATGCAGATCTAGTAGTGGTATTACTAGGTCAAAGGGTATGCACAGTCCCATAGCCCCTTGGGCATAGTTCCAAATGACTCTCCAGATTGGTTGGATCAATTCACAGCTCCACCAACAATGAATTAGTGTTCCAATTTTTCCACAGCTTCTCCAACATTTGTTATTTTCCTTTTTTGTCATATTAGCCAATCTGATAGGTGTGAGGTAGTACCTCAGAGTTGTTTTAATATGCATTTCTCTAATCAATTGTGATTTAAAACATTTTTTCATATGGCAATAGATAGCTTTGATTTCATCATCTGAAAACTGCCTGTACTGATGAACCTCTCAATGTTGATTATTTGGGAATGACTTTCAATGCCTTTCAGGATTATTGTGCTAGGGTCACTCATCTTTTTTTTTTTTTTTTAAAGTGAGGCAATTGGGGTTAAGTGACTTGCCCAGGGTCACACAGCTAGTAAGTGTTAAGTGTCTGAGGCCGGATTTGAACCCAGGTACTCCTGACTCCAGGGCCGGTGCTCTATCCACTGCGCCACCTAGCTGCCCCAAGGGTCACTCATCTTGAAAATTAGTGCATAGTAATAGAAAATTTCTGGATGGAGTATAGGGAAATCTGGTCTAAGGAGTAGGAAATAGATCTGAGAACTCAGATGGGAGAACAAGTTGCTTTGTGGTGTGGGAGGCAGTGAGACTTTACAAAGGAAGTAGGGGGAATCCATCAGTCAGCAAGTAGTAAGTGCTTACTATGGTCTAAACACTGCTAGGCTCTTAGTATAGTAGCAGAGACTGAAACAATCTCTACTCGTGTTTATAGTCTAATGGAAGAGACAAGTATATGTAAAAATATATACAGAATACATATTAAGTTAATAAATAATGCAATTATTATATGCACATATACATATACATACATACATACATATATATATGTATATATATACACACACACATGTATATGGGATATACACACCAAAATGTGAAATAAGCAAAATATAAGATCCTCAAGGAGGAGGGTACTAGAAGTAGGGTATCAAGGAAGACAATGCAGAAGATGGCATGTCAGCTTAATCTTTTCCTTTTAAAATTTAATTATATCTTTTTTCAAATAAAAAAAAAACACCTTTTTCTCCTATTTCCTCCCCTCCCCCATTGGGGAAAAAACAGCCCTTGTAATAAATATGCACAGTGAAGCAAAACAAATTCTTGCTTTGGTTTTGTCCAAAAAATGTCTCATTCTACACCCTCAGTCCAGAGAAGGGCAGAATGCTTCATCTTTTATCCTTTGGAATTGTGGTTGGTCATTCCATTGAGTACAGTTCTTATGTCTTTCAAAGATGGCCTTATAATGTTTGTATCTTGAAGACAGGGACTTGGTGAAGTTGAGGTAGGGACGGAAACCATTTCAGGCAAGGGGGACAGTCAGCTCAAAGGCATGGGCTTGGGAGGTGAATGAGAAATATCGAGAAGGCCAATTAGACTGAATGCTAGGATGGTGAGTGATATTTATAGAAGCTAGAAAGGTAGGCTGTCAGATTCTAAAAGCTAAACAAAAGAGTTTTTATTTTTTCCTTAACAGCAATAAGGAACCTCTGGTGATGATTGACAAGGGAACCACATGGTCAGAGCTGCACTTAAGAAATAATAATTTATTTTATTTTTTTAATAGTACTTTATTTTAAAGGAAACTCCGTGATTATAGAATTTTACAATTCTACTAGAGCCAGGAAGAAAGAACATGGCCTGGGTGAGCCAACAGGCTCAGAAAAGGTGGTTTGAATAGGTCTTCACGTTTCCTATTGATTGCTTTATTGGGGGAGAAAAACACAATGATCGGGGCCGTCTGATGATCCATTTTGTGTTAGATTCAGGCCATTTGCTTATCCTGCTCTTACAGCTGCTCATTTTGGGGATATTTCAGTGTGCATTATCCCCTCCTACAGAGAATGAGTGGAGGAAATAAAAGTCCCTTTGGCAGCTCTGGTAAAAGGCTCAGTTGGGAAGGAAATTGGAATAATTGGTTTATAGAAAGATCTGTTTCTGGAAACCAGTGATCTTTCTATTACCAATTATTTCAGTATGATTATTGAGGTCTGATTGCATTTGACATTTCTGGGCCTCCTCAATGTGGTCTCTCCTTAATCAATATAATACAAGCTCCTTCAGAAAAAGGACAGATTTTTTTTTTTTGTCTTGATATCCTCAGTGCCTAGTACAGTGCCTGTCACGTAGTGCATGCTTTTAAAAAATAATTATTAGGGCAGCTAGGTGGCGCAGTGGATAAAGTACAGGCCTTGGATTCAGGAGTCCCTGAGTTCAAATCCGGCCTCAGACACTTGACACTTACTAGCTATGTGACCCTGGGCAAGTCACTTAACCCCAATTGTCTCACCAAAACAAAAAGTTGTTAAAAAATACTTATTGATTAATTGATTATTCAAAAAGAAAATAGCCTAACAATCAATACAGGAGAAACTGAATGGATGAAAACTGACTTTTGTCCAGACTCTGGCATGCAGTTGGCAGGCCAGACCATGGGTGGATTTAATCATCATGGATTTCATTATCAGTGGATTCACATTTGGGCCCAGAATTGAGTAAAAAGGAAGGGGTACTTGGAAAACACCATGGGGCTTCTAATGATCTCAAGCTGCCTGCAGGTACAAACCTCATCTTTTTTTTGGGGGGGGTTATACATGTACAATTATGTAAAACATTACCATATTAGTCATTTTGTACATGAAAACTTGATTAAAAGAAAAAAAATGAAAGAAAGTAAAACCAATATCAGTTCTTTCTTTGGAGGTGGATAGTATGTTTCATCAACAATCCTTTGGGACTGTCATGGATCATTGTATTATTGAGAACAGTCAAGTCGTTTCCAGTTCTTCATCAAACAATATTGCTGTCTCTGTGCACAATGTTCTCTTGGTTCTGCTCACTTCACTATACATCGGTTTCATACAAGTTTTTCCAGGCCTTTCTGAAGTCATCTTGCCTGTCATTTCTTATAGCACAATAATATTCCATCACCATTATATGCCACAGCTTATTTCACCATTCCCCAATGGATGGACATTCCTTTGATTTCCACTTCTTAGCCACCACAAAAAAGCTGCTATAATTTTTTTTACAAATAGAACCTCATCTTTTTAACACATGCTTTCTTAGTGATGCAAAGCTGAGGATCCCACAATCTCTAAAAGATCTGAGTTATGAGTGGATCACTGGTCAATAAAATGAAGTTTAGTGGTTTACAAAACCTTTTATATGCATTATTTCATTTGATCCTCATGGCAGCCCTAGAAAGTACGTATTATTGTTATTATCCCCATTTTACAGATGAGGAAACTGAGGCAGACAGAAGTAAAGTTACTTGCCCAGGATTATATAGCCAGTAATTGGCTAGGGCAGGATCCAACCTCAAGTCCAGCATCACCATGGAAGATAGAAAGGTAGGTTGGGCTGATTTAAATTGTGGGTGATCCAAAGGGCAAAGGGGAGATGTATGGTAGATACAAACAGATCATGGGATATTAGCCAAAAGGTGTTAAAAACATCATACAAGAAAGTGACAATCAAAAAAGGAAATGAGTTGACTGTAGCAAAAGCAAGGGACCCAGGAAATGTAAGAAAATTCAGGGAAGGCCTCTAGTACATTGGCAAGATCTTCCATTGAGGTTTGATGGGAAGACATATACATGAATCATAAGGGAAGGAAAGGTGTGGATGAGTTATAGTCTACACTCAAAGTGTGTCCTCATTCATGAAATAATTGAGGCTATGGGGCATAGGGGACAGAGAGCTGGCCTTAGCATCAAGTTCTGCCTTTGATATTTCCTAGCTGTGTGATCCTGGGCAAGTCTTAAACTCTCAGTGCTCTAAGCAACTTCCAAAGACTGGGTTGAAGAGAAGGTCCCATATGCATTAGTAGAGGGAATTTCTCACCAGAAGTTCCCTATCTTACCATAGAGCATAGAGTCTTAGGTAGAGAGGTGCCATCCCAAACTCTAGTCTTGCTTCTATCTCCCTTCTCATAGGAATTGTCCAGGGGAGCAACCCTTCTGCAAGAGGACCCCTATCCTTGCTGCCAACAATACCCATCACTGACTTATTGCTACTGATGATCAGATAAATCCTAGTCCTGGGAATAGCCGTGCCCCTGAAACCAATGGCCCTGCTTTAGCCCACCCTCAAAGCCATCATCCCATGAGCACCCTTTGTGCAGATGAAACCTGGCAAATGTCGCTGCAGGTGCTTTAGCCCCTACCTTATCAGCATACATAGTTATAGAAGGCCCAGAAAGAAAAGTCTTTACCACTGAATTATTTGATACCATCAAATGTTTCAACAGAGATGGGTTTGTTAATGGAAATTACACTAAAGGACATGGGTCACCTTCTACTTTGCCCCTACACCCTAAGGACAATTGATCCATTCTGTATCACTTATAATTGAAATCTTATAGGTGTTGTTTCCCAAACACTGCCCCCCATACCTTCCCTATCAGTGTAGAGGGTGATGTTTGTCAGACAAACAGACCCGTGGGAAAGTGTTGAGGCAGAAAACAGAAGAGTGCCTTGTTCCACTGACATGCTTATAATGAACTTTCCTCTAAGAGTCACTCCTACTGTTACTAACATGCCTCCCCCCCTCAAGACTTTAGAATAGAAAGAGACCCTGGCGATTGACAAGCCTTTTGACTTAAATGGTAGGCCACTGGTGAGTCAGATTCACCATATTCCTCTCTGGGATTAGGCTGCTGATCTCCAAGGTGAATGGGTTATGCCAGTGCCAAAAGACATTTTGCCCATTGCCTTAAGTAACATTTTTCACATGGATGAACAGTAACAAGTTTTCTTCTATTGTAGGTTAAAAAAAAAGATTATATGGTCCAATGATAAAGGATTGGATTAGGCTTCATGAGTTTGTGACTCAAGATAAGCACCAAACTGCTCTGTGTCTCAGAGCCACTGAATCTTAACCGCGGGACAATCCTTCTTATAGTCTTGCCCAACCCCTTTATTTTAGCACTGAGGAAAGTGAGGCCCATATTGGTGAAAAGGTTTGCCCAAGGCCACACAGCAAGTGAGGGGCAGAATTGGGGCTAGGATGCGTCTTCAGACTCTCAAGATAATGTCTTTCCACTCTGCCAAATTCCTCCCCTATCTGAAAAACAGACCTCCCCCCACCAAAGACCTCACAAAATGTTAACAAACCCTGCCCTTTTCCATGGACATTCTGCCTTGACTTTCTTCTCTTTCTTTTCTTCTTTCTTTCTTTTCTTTTTGTTTTTATTTTTTTGCAGAGGAATGAGGGTTAAGTGACTTGCCCAGGGCTGGTGCTTTATCCACTGTACCATCTAGCTGCCCCCTTGACTTTCTTAAAATAAGTGTTAACCTTTTTTTTTCCTAACCATGATTTCTGGAAATGTGATTGTCCTTCATTCTTTTAATGGTTTGAAGGCTCCTTTAGCTCACAGGATGACAGTTTTGTCATGCTGGCCCTAAATTAAGGTTTTGGTACATTTGACACACAGTGATAGTCATTGGAAGCTTGTCTGGTCAAGTGGCTATCCCAGGAACTCAGGGCAGAGGCCCTTCCTTCTCTAATCTATCCTTTGCCCTCTTACCAAAACAATCGTCCGAAGGCAAAGGTCTGAACATGTCCTCCCATGCTCATAAACCTTCATTCACCTGTGTGACCCTGGGCAAGTCACTGACTCCTCATCGCCCCACAAAAATAAAGATAAAAATAAAAATAAACCTTCATTCACTCCCAGTTTGCTCAGAAGGAGTAAAATGCACATTTCTTTTCCTTGTACTTTAGACCTTCCTCAATCTGCTTCCAGCCTACCTTTCCAGTTTTATTTGACTCTGCTCATTTGTTACATGTTATAGATGCATCTTCATTTCAGCAAAACAGGGCTTTCTGTTCCTCCCCAATTTTGTCTTGCTCTCTCCTGCTTCTGCACATCTGTGAAGGCTGTTTGTTCATCTGCCAGAGCACACATTCCTCCCACTTCTCCCTCTGTGGAAATCCTTCTTTTCCCTCAGCTCAGATGCCACCTCTTCCAAGAAGTCTTCCTTGATCACCCGCCTCTCCACCTGAAAGTAATCATTTCCTCCTCAAATTTCTTACAGCATTTGGTCTTGGCCTCTTCTTTGTCCTCATCCCATTCTACTTTATAACATGCTTATTTGTGAACGTGACCTTTTTAAAAAACTGGACCTATGATCTCATCAATGTAGGAAGCTTCCAGTGATGAAAATTCTACCAATGAAATTCATTACCTGTTCTTTCACCTGCAGAGTTGCTTGGGGCACTAAGAGATAAAGTGGTTTGCCTAGGGTCATATTTATTCAGTCATTTTTCAGTCATATCTGACTCTTCATTACCCTATTTGAGGTTTTCTTGGCAAAGATATTGGAGTGGTTTGCCATTTCTTTCTCCACCTCATTTCACAGATGAGGAAATGGAGCCAAAGAGAGTCAAGTGACTTCCCCAGGGTCACACAGCTAATAAATGTCTGAGCCCAGATTTGAACTCATGAAGATGAGTTCCTGATTCCAAGCCCAATACTTTATCCACCATGCCACCTCACTGCTTAATAATAATAATAATAATAATAATAATAGACCTTTATATTATACATTAAGGATTGCAAAGCAGTTTTATAAACATTATGTCATTTGATCCCCACAACCACCCTGTGAGGTAAGTTTCCCCATTTGACAGATGAGAAAACTGAGAATCAGAGATGCCAAATGATCTGCTCATGGTCACACAGATCATAAATGAAGGAGGTGGAATTCAAACACACATCCCTCCTGCCTGAGGCTACACTGTTTATTCCATTATACTTTGCTGCCAGTCATTAGATTGTAAGCTCCTTGAGGGAAGTTACTATACCATATTTTTTCTTTATATATGTTTTGTTTTTTGTGGGGCAATGAGGGTTAAGTGACTTGCCCAGGGTCACACAGCTAGTGTCAAGTGTCTGAGGCTGGATTTGAACTCAAGGCCTCCTGAATCCAAGGCCAGTGCTTTATCCACTGTGCCACCTAGATGCCCCTTTTCTTTAAATATGAAACATGTTACTGTCCTGTATTTTGTCTTTGCATACATGGTGCCTGGCACATAGTAGGTACTGGAGAACTGTTTGTCGAACAGCATTCATGGCCTTCTTTTAAGTGCGGGGCTTCCTCCCAGACTCTGCTGAGCCATTGGGCATGGGGAGGAAGCCCAGACAGAGCTGTATTGGAGGCTGAATACATCTGCCTAAGGGGAACAACAGTGGTTAGTGAGACTGGACTAAATGTTTCTGCAGTATTTAGTGTGGGATCATTGGTAATTGGTAAGAGAGGCAGTGGTGCTTTATAGGTAGTCGGGACATAAAACTCATCCAAGCTGAGGGGAGATTTACAGGGCATGTGGTGAAGAAGGGGAAAGCTTCCCAGCACAGGCTTTACGTGTCAGACACTCAGAATGTCTCAAGTGAAAATTCCACCTCCCCAGGCTAATCTTCTGGAGCATTCAGAGAAATATGGCCCAGGAAGACCCTTGTGAATGTAGTCACTCTTTTGGTAGTTTTCCCTCCTTAAGGGGAGGGAGGGGAAGGAGATAAAATATGAAATCCTTACATATCCTGCTGACCATCCCTCTACAGAGAGCCATATTTGGAATCAGAGGACTTAAGTTCAATTCTCAGCTTTCTAGGCCTGGAGCTAGAAAGAAAAGACCTGAGTTCAAATCCTGCACCAGACACTTGGCTATGTAACCCTGGGCAAGTCACTTGACATCTGCCTGCCTCAGTTTCCTCAACTATAAAATGGGAACAATAGCACTTACTTCCCGGGGTTGTTGTGGGATAATATTTGTAAAGTGTAAGTATAGTGCCTGGCACTCCCTCCCTTCCTCCCTCCCTTCCCCCTTCCTTCCTTCCTTCCTTCCTTCCTCCCTCTGTCCCTCCCTTCCTTCCCTCCCTCTGTCCTTCCTTCCTTCCTTCTTACTTTGGGTAAATCCTTTCATTTCTCTGGGCCTTAGATTCCTTATCTATAAAATGAAAGATTTGGATTAGATAATAATAGTTAACATTTATGCAATTCTTTATGGTTTGCATAGATTGTCTTAATTGATCCTCAAAACAACCCTGAGTGGCAGGTAGTATTATTAATCCCATTACTTTACAGATGAGAAAATGGAAAGTGAATGAATGGAAAGTAACTTGCCCAAGGTTACTAGCCAGGCAATGTGATCACATACCTCTCTAAGGTAGGAGTCAAATTCATGTCTTTCCAACCCCAAGTTTGCCATTATGTCCACCAAAACACCCATGTGCTATGTTTAGCTCTGAATCGAGGATTCCATGATCCTACAAGTTACAGCCCAAAGTCATAGAATTCAAAAGGCTACAAGGGTATCTCAGGTCCCAAGGTCCAGTTTGCTGCATCCCTGACGGATTCCACTTAAGCCATTGTTTAAGGGCAAATTCTTTAAGGGGTATATAGAGCTACAGCAGGGGTGTGTGTGTGTGTGTGTGTGTGTGTGTGTGTGTGTGTGTGTGTGTGTGTGAAGGACCCATTGGACCCCTTTGGCAGTCTGGTGAAGCCTCTGGATACTTTCTTGGAATCTTAGTTTTAAACAGTGTGATGAAATAATGGGATTTTAGCAGATACTCAAAGACCCACCTGTAGATTAATCTATACTGATTGAATCAAGTGAGAGTGATTGACTGCTGATTAAGCCTACTTCAAGTTAATTGGATTGTATCAAGTTAATTGGATTGTAATCACACCTGGCTAGCCCTTAAGAAGGTATTGTTCTCAGAAACTAGACTGTGAACTCAACTTGAGAACACCTTCAAAGCCAATGGATTTGGATGACGCCAACCAATCACCTTGAAGCAGGGTGTAAGGACCGCCTCTGTTCCAGATGTATAAAAAAGCTTCCACAAACAGCTTGCGAAAGGGTGTTCCTGATTAAAGCAGGCTCGTGGAGGAGGACTTCAGGAAGAACCCAACCAGGCTGGAACTCTAGGCTAGACTGGAGCTGAAGCTTCTGATTTGGGGTGACCACAGTTTAGATTTTAAACATCACAATAGAAAAAATAAGCTATATAGGATTTAAAAGAAAACAATTATGTTGAGATACATTTGTCAAAATGGTAAAAAAAAAAAATTGTAGCCCCCATGTTAGCAACCCCTGGCAAAAGAGTCAGAATCCATAGCCTCCAGTGATAATTCAGCAATGCTTCACTGTTTAGGGTCACAGAATCAGACCTAGAAGGCACCTCAGAGGCCATATAGTCCAATTATCTCATTTTACAGATAAGGAAACTGAGGTCCAGAGAGAGAAGGTACTTGTCTACAGTCACACAGGTAGTAAAGGGCAAAGCCAGGATTTGAACCCACGGCTTCCTGATCCAAATCCAGCAGCATTTCTGCCTTTTCGGGTGGTTCTTTCTCCTGTCCAACTTTAGCCTTTCCTGCTGAAAAGAAAACTCCTTCCTCTAGTTCTGCTCCTTGTGGGGCTGGGGAATTGCTGGCTGGCCATCCTCTGTATTCTAAGTCTTCCTGATCTTTGAAACAATGACCAGATGCCCCTTGTCCTTCTCTTTTCTAGGCTCAATGATTCTACAGATTTTGGTTTTCTCCACAGGTCAGCTCAGGTTATCATTTGGGTTGCTTTGTCTAAAAGTTGTGAGGACAAACTGGCTCTAGCCTATGCAATCACACAGATTTTGAAATGCCTGCTTCCCAAAGGCAAGGACCAAAACCACAGTCCAACCTCGAAGCATGATTGAGTATTAGAAGATCAAAGGATGCTTTTCTTAAGAAGCTGTGGGTGGGCAGCTAGGTGGCGCAGTGGATAAACACTGGCCCTGGATTCAGGAGGACCTGAGTTCAAATTCAACCTCGGACACTTGACAGTTATTAGCTGTGTGACCCTGGTCAAGTCACTTAACCCTCATTGCCCCCCCCACACACACACAAAAAAAAGAAGCTATGGGCAATGGAGGCTTTCTTACCAGTTCAGCCCCATGAAGTTGGGGCTGCCAGAATGATTATCCTCATTTGTACCAATGCTTCACATCTCACATAATGATGTCTTCACAACAATCCTAGTAGCAAGTAATGAAAATACCATTGTCCCCATTTTACAGATGAAGAAATTAAGGGTCTAAGAGGTTAAGTGCTCAAGGCCATGCATCTGGTTCATAGTGAGCTGGTATTCAAACCCAGGTATCCTAACTCCCTGTTGAATGTTCCTTTCACATGCTTCCAGTTCCACCATACTAGAGTCTGGAGAGAGGACTGAAGAGCCAAAGTTTGGGTATGGGTCAGGCACTAATGGTACCCCCTGTCTCTTTATTAAGGTCAGTCTGACCAGTCCCCAAGGCAGAAAGCTGCCATAGACTAAGATAAGGACTCAAGTGCTACATTCTAGATGAAGCCTTTCCTGTTCTTTCCAGGTTTCCCCTTAGACGTTATTTAATATTTATTTTGAATATATTTTGTATTGAATTTTCTGTGTATGCATTGGCTTTCCCGAGTAGAATATAAGCTCATTGAAGGCAAGGGTTATTTCATTTTTGACTTTGTATCATAGTAGACACCCAATAAATGCTGAGTGAATGATTGAAGGAGAGGATTCGGAGTCAGCAGAAATCTTTACTTGATTGCATTTAGTGATGGGAGTGTAGGCTGGGGCTATGGAAGAGGACTAGAAACAGAATCTAAAGGCCTGGGTTTGAATCTTGGCTCTGCCGCTTACTTCAAGTGTGACCTGGGTAATTAATTTCTCCTCTCTCAGACTCAGTTTCCTCTTTATTGAAATGGGGGGATGGACTAAGATAACCTCTTAGTCTCTAAATTTCCTATGATCACTAAGTTAGAAAAACTTGTTTTCACTCCCCATGAAGTGAAAATTTTCACCTACCTTAAATGGGGGGAGGGAGGGAGTAAAGGTGGGGATCATCAAAGGTAGGCCACTCAGCATGGGGCCTAAGGTATAACACCTTCTTCTTGCCACCCAGAGTTTGTTAACTACTGAGGTGTTAACTGTTTCTCATTTTGCTGAGTGTTTGCTGAAACTCAAAAAAGGGAAATGAGGCATTACCAAAGAGCAAACTCTTCTAAAATGGAAACTGAATCGATTGCATTTTTCTTAATGTTTTGTTTTGTTGGGTTTTTGGTTTTTGGTTTTTTTTTTTGGAGGGGGGACAGGAGTCAAATTCACCCAGTCTGGCCTAAGTTTAATGAAATTGGCTTTCTGGGCACTTACCTCCCTTGCTTACAAAAACATGGTTGAGAAAGATAGAGAAAAGACCTCCTACAAAACAATTCGGACCTGCAGGTTCTAAAACAAAGAGCTCATTTGCATAGAATGCCCATCACCTTCGCTATCCCGGGCTTGGTTCTTGCCCTCTGGCCCCTCTCTTCTTTCCAGTTGGGCTCCATCATTTCCATTGGATAGAATAAAGGATAGCTTGTGGATGGAGCTCCACATGTACTTTGGTATCTCTTAATTCTTTTCTCCATCACCCAAGTCTATATAAACCTTCCAAATCTTGTGTTCTGTCTTTTCTTCTTTTCTAACTTCCCTTGTCCTCCTGAAGCTCAGAGTAGAACAGGGGAGAAGAATAGGGTCAGGTGTAGTAGGGGTCCAAGAAGGGCAGTTGCCCTATGAAGGGAATCATGACCTTTGGTCCTCTTTTCTTTTTCCCTTTTATCTCAGGCCCTGGCACATGGTCCCAAAAAATCGTTTGAATTCTCTAATGATCAGAGAAATGCAAACTAAAACAATCCTTAAGTCCATTAAATTGGCCAAGGTGGTTTTAAGTGTTAAACGGTGAGTGCTGATGAGGCTGTGCAGAAACGGGCACACTGTTTTCCACTGCTGGGGGAACTGCAATTGCTTTGGAAAACAATATGGTGATATATGATAAAAATTACAGCGGGTACCTTTGTGTCAGCCAGTTCATTTGCAGTGTTATTGTGGAAAGAACACTGGACTTGGAATCAAAAGACTTGGGTTCCAATCTGGGGTCTTCTACTTCCTGATGGCGCTGCCTTGGCACAGAGAATACCTCTCAGATATTCAATTTTCTCATCTGTAAGATGGGTGGTTGGATGGAATGATCTATCGCTGAGGTCCTTTCCACCTTTAAATCCTGGAACCAACCTTTTCTGCCTCCTATGCAACCATTAGATAGTGGTCATCTCCACTCAGACAAGGTAAGAAGACAAAGATCAGCAAATGCCCAGTTTCCCAAAGCAAGATGATACCTTCCATCCATATTATCAAATGCAGAAGCCATCTTGATCAGATGACCTGCAGGAAGATTTTGGACTTCATTCAGACCAGCTTGTTAGATACAAGCGTAGCCCCCCTTGACCTTTGCACTCTCCCTTTGCTTCTGGAAAACACCGGCTCTTTTACAGACTCAGCAGCACTAGAAGGATGCTTAGACATTTCCTAGTCCCAGGATGATAAAGGGCCATTGATTTATAGCTGGAAAGGATCACAGAGGTCATCTAGTCCAAGCCCCTCATTTTACAGATGAAGAAACTGATCCTCAGAGAACGACTTGCCCATGTTCTCACAACTAATAAGGAGCAGAAGCAGAGCTTGCATCCCGGTCTCTCTGGACTCTACCAGTACAACATGCCACCCACTATACCACACTCCTTCTCATCTGCCTGAAGGCAGGGGGCTGGACCAGGTAATTTATCAAAGTTCCCTCTAGCTCTAGAATGTAATGACGAATGCACTTCATTTTTTAATAATGCTTTTTGGCAAAGGTACGTGAGGGGAAAAAAGGGTCTGAGGTTTCTGATCCTCTATTTGAAACTCTCTGGAGAAAGTCAATTACAGAGATGCCTAAGGAAAGGCACTCATAAAAGAGACAAGATAGAAAGACTGAAGAACAAGAATAAATATATATATATGTATATATAATCCACACATATTATGTGCCTATATGTACATATACATTTACATATGTATACCTAAATATCTGGGCAGACTGAAAGAAAATGACATGTCAACTGAATTTCAAAAGAAATAGAGGAAGTCAAGTCAAAAGATTTTGAAAAAATTTAAGGACTTGAAACTGTTGGGGATAAGCAGAAATGTCCTACGGCTCAGCCATGAAGTGAACAGAGGGTCTGCATTCTGGTCCTCATCTGATCCATACTGATCCCTGGAATGGTTCCCTCTTTTAAGTTCATTCCAGTTCTGGTAAAGAACAGCAACCCTTTCCTTAAGGCTTAGGAGCCAAGGTGTAGGGACACCTTTGACCTCCTCATTATCTAATTCCATATTGCTTTCCGAGAAGATCACAGCTTCACCGCAATGTTATCCATGTGCCTCTTTCTCCACAACCCTGTTATCAATCATTCTGATCATTTTAAATGATATTTGCCAACTTAATGGGTGTAAAGCATCATCATGGATTTATTTGGATTTGTGTTTCTCTGATCATCAGAGTTTGAAGAACTTTTCAGGTACTTAATGGTAATTTGTGTTCTTTCAAGCACTGCCTGTTCCTATCTTTTGCCTGTTTTCCCATTGTCGAATGACTGTTACTATTATAAATTTGCACCAGTTCTTTATGGATGCTGGGGAATAAATCTTACGATTATGAACTTGCATCAGTTCCTTTTGGATGTTGGGGAATGGATGTTACTATTATAAATTTACATCAGTTCTTTATGAACATTGTATGGCAGATTTTAATGTGATTTTAATACACATAGGATGTGCTTATTTTAAATATTTAATGCAAAGACAGTTTCCCAATCTGTTTCTTTCCTTAATACTTATTAGTGGCTAAAAATGATGAATTTTTATGTAATCAAATCTATTTGTAAAGTGTTCAGTAAGGACCAGGGTTCAAATTCCTCCTTTGACACAATGCATGTATGACCTTGGGGAGGTCATTTAATTTCCCTGGGCCTCATTTTCCTCATCTGTAAAATGAAGGAATTGGGCTAGATGACCCCTAAGGTCCCTTCCAGCCCATGACCTATGCTCCTCTGAGCTTGTACCCGATCTCTGTGGTCCTCATTTTTCTCCTCTACAAAATGAAGGGGTTTGGACTAACTACCATGGGGGTTCTGAGGTCCCTTCTATATCTCAATCTGTCCCCTGTGAACCATCCACTTTGCTTCCTATAATGTCTTCTACTTGTTCCCTAGATATGAATTCTCTTCCTTGCCACAATCTCAATAAATAAATCATCCTGCTTTCTTCTAATTCTTTAATAATGTGCAGCATACAGTGCTCCCGCTCCTGGCAGATGTAAAATGCTATAGAAATACATAAGAATGCCTCAGCCCACCGAAAAACCCAGTCGACTCCGGATCCTGCCAGCTGCAGTCTCTCCCTGCTGGCGTCTCCTTGGGGTATTTTATCGTGGGAGATTTACAAGGCAGTGACATGCCATTTCTTTAAATGAAATCACCAAAGAGAAGACCTCACTGAATGAATCCTTGCAAATAAATAAATAAATAAAAGATCCCCCGCCCTCTGTGCCAAGAGAGAAATATGTAAAAGCCTCCGTCTCGGGGACATTCAGGTAGTCCAAGTGGGGCTGTTTGGCCTGTGATTTGTGGTCAGGACACGTGGGGGCCAACAGCGCAGATGTGTGCTGTGTTCTGCCGGGAGCGCACACACGCGCTTAAATCACACCCAGAATTTTTTACTAGTGCTGCAATTGTACGGTATTGGGCCAGGCTGGCCTATTTGGCTGTGCATTTGTAATGAGATGCTAAACAGATGGCTTCCTGAATGCTCCAGGAAGGGTCTGGGGAGCTCAGAAAGTTCTCCAGCCTCAGCCCGGGAGGGAAGTAGGGAAGAGTCACCATTAAGGTTACTGGGGAACCCAGGTTTGGCTAGCCCCAAGTAATCTCTAAGGGGAGAAGAAGCAGGTGGCACACCCAGGCTCATAGATCCTTAGAGCCTGACCGGATCTCAGACATCATCTAATTCCACTTCCTCATTTTACAGATAAGGAAACTGAGGCCCAGACCAAATTAGTTTAAAATCACTTTTTTTTTTTTAAAGTGAGGCAATTGGGATTAAGTGATTTGCCCAGGGTCACACAGCTAGTAAGTGTTAAGTGTCTGAGGTCAGATTTGAACTCAGGTACTCCTGACTCCAGGGCCGGTGCTCTATCCACTGCCACCTAGCTGCCCCTTAAATCACTTAAAAATTTTGTTTTGTTTTGTTTGTTGTTTGTTTGTTTTTCGGGGCAATGAGGGTTAAATGACTTGCACAGGGTCACATAGCTAGTAAGTGTCAAGTGTCTGAGGCTGGATTTGAACTCGGGTTCTCATGAATCCAGGGCCACCAAGCTTCCCCCTAAAGTCACTTTTGTACTAAGTGGCAGAGACAGGATCAGAACCCTGATTGATACCCAGATTCCAAATTCAGTGAACTTTCCACTAGAGTAGGGGTTCTTTTTTCTTTCTTTCTTTCTTTTTTTTTTTTTAGAGTAGGGCTTCTTAACCTCGGGTCCATGGAACCTAATTCCTCCCAAGGGGTCTGGGGCTAAATTTCAAGGGGTCCATGGGTGGGTGGGTCTCTTTAGTTTTACTAATTTCTTTTTAAAAAATGTTTAGCTTTATTTAGATTTTTGTTTTATCCCAAATTATGTGTAAAAAACAAATTTTAACATCAATTTTTTAAACTTTGTGTTCCAAATTCTCTTCCTCCCTGCGTCCCCATCCCACCAACCTTAAGAACTCAAGCAATTCAATCTAAGTTATACATGTAGTCATGCAAAACATTTCCACATTAGTCAGGTTGTATATTTTTTTGTTTTGTTTTGGTTTTGCGGGGCAATGGGGGTTAAGTGACTTGCCCAGGGTCACACAGCCAGTAAGTGTCAAGTGTCTGAGACTGGATTTGAACTCAGGTACTCCCGAATCCAGGGCCGGCGCTTTATCCACTGAGCCACCTAGCTGCCCCTCAGGTTGTATATTTTTACTAATTTCTAACGCAAATTGAGCATTTTCTTTTAATTATTTGAAAACCTTATTCTGAGAAGGGATCCATGGGCTTCAGACTGCCAAAGAGGTTTATGACACCAGAAAGGTTAAGTACTGCTGCCCCACAACTTACAGCCTTCCATCTCTCTAGGCCACAGAGTCAATGTGCAGTATAGGAAGGAAATAAAAATGTATTAAGTTCCTACTATGTGCCAGGCATTGTGCTAAGCAGTTTGCAAATATTATTTTATTTGATTCTCACAACAATCCTGGGAGGTAGATGCTGTTATTGTCCCATTTTATGCTTGAGGAAACTGAGGCAGACAGAGGTTAAGCCACTTGCCCAGGGTCACACAGCTAAGAAGGGCTTGTGGCTGGATTGAACTTCGGTCTTTTTCTACTTCATCACCTAGGTGCTTCAGACACTCATTAGCTGTGAGTGGAGAAGCTGCTAGATTTGGAAACCCGAGTTCAAATCCAGACTCCACTACCAATACCTATGTGACCTTGACAACTCCCTCTTTTGGACTGTTGTTTCTTCATCTGTAAAACAAAGGGATTGGAAGAGATCATCTCTAAAGATTCTCCCAGTCTATATCTATATTCCTATGACTGGCCCAAGGTCACACATATGGCAAGATAGTGGCAGAGGTGGTCTCCTATGTCCTAATGCAGATAGTGTGATCCAGTGGAAGGAACGGTAGACTAAGAATGAGAACATCCAGGTTGAAGTTCCATTTTTGTTACTATGAGGCAGCTAGGTAGAACAGTGGTTAGAGCCACAGGGCTTGGAATTAGGAAGATCTGAGTTTAAATCCATCCTCATACACTTACTAGCTATCTGACCCTGGACAAATCACTTAGCTTCTATCTGCCTCAGTTTCCTCAACTGTAAAAATAGCATCTGACTCACAGGGTTGTGGTTGTGAGGATCAAATGAGATCATATTCGTAAAACTTTAGCACAGTGCCTTACATATAGTTGTGCTTAATAAATGCTTATTTTCTTCCTTCCTAGTACCCAGCAAAGGGTAGCTTTGCTTTGAGCCAACAGCTCAACTTCCAAATGAAAGACTTGTACTAGGTGGCCTCTAAGGTCATTTCCAGTTTGACATTTGTAAGCTGCAGAGCAAGTAGGGAGATTTAGTGGTATAGAAGCATGGTAAAGAGAATTAGGCAAGTAGCCCCTCTGTACCAGGTTGTGAGAGTTATGGGAAGGGAGCCTGGCTCTACAGCCTTTCCTTGTCTACTTGAGGGCAAATTTGGCCCAGAGGTTGGGGGAATATCGTTTGAAGATAAGAGTAATAGGAGAGATCATCAGGGAAACAATAGGACATCTAATGGTAGAATTGACTTTGTCAGGGAGAAGTGCTACTGCTGATCTTCTGATCTGGGGTAACTGGGGGCCTGGGATGGAACTTCTCTGTTGTTCCTTTTCTTGGAGATGGGGCTACCAATGGTGGGGGAGGGAGGGAAGCAGCCCTGGCTCATTGGCAGCACAAAGACTGAAGCTGGAGCTTAAATACTTTGGCCACAAAATGAGAAGATGAAACTCATTGGAAAAGACCCTGATGTTGGGAAAGATTGAAGGCAAAAGGAAGGGGATGGCAGAGCATGAGATGGATAGAGTGTGTCATGGGAGCAAAGAACAGGAGCTTGGACAGACATTGGGAGATGGTGGGGGACAGAAGGGTCCACTGGGTCATGAAAAGTCAGACATGACTGAATGAATGAACAAGCCTAATGGCCTGCCTGGCCTCCTGGGGGGAAATAATTCTTTTCTTTTTTTTTTTTGTGAGGCAATGAGGGTTAAGTGACTTGCCCAGGGTCACACAGCTAGTAAGTGTCAAGTGTCTGAGGCTGGATTTGAACTCAGGTACTCCCGAATCCAGGGCCGGTGCTTTATCCACTGTGCCACCTAGCTGCCCTGGGGAAAAAATTCTACCCTTTAGACTAGCTGTCCCATGACAGCTAGTCATACTAGCATGTACTAAAGAAACCAAAAGTCTTAGGATGGGCGAGTGGTTGGGGGGGAGCTAACCTATAACAAATTCTATATCTCCTTCAAATTCCTTTAACATTTGGAATGACATGGGGACTTGTAAGTGTCTAAATCAGTCAGTTAAAATATCTAGGGTAAATCCTTAGGAGAGTTTGGAATATTGCATAGGGCTAGAATCAAAGTAAGGAAGATCAGAGTTTTACTCCCACCTTGGACACTTCCTACCTTTGTGCTGTTGGGCAGGTGACTTGATCTCTCTGGTCTTCAGTTTTCTCTCTATAAAATGATGGAGGGGTTTGGACTAAATGACCTTCACAGGTTCCTTCTAGATCCAAATCTAAGATCCCATGAAAGGGGGCAGCTAGGTGGCGCAGTAGATAAAGCACTTGCCCTGGATCCAAGAGGACCTGAGTTCAAATCCAGCCTTGGGCACTTGACACTTACTAGCTGTGTGACCCTGGGCAAGTCACTTAACCCTTATTGCCATGCCCCCCCACAAAACCCCAAAAACAAAAAAGAGAGAAGATCCTATGAAGCCACACACTGGTGAACTAGAGTGGTAGCTAAGACCTCCTTGTCCAAGGTGTGGTAGAAGGGATTTCTGCACTGGGTGGATTGGTGCACCTGATCTCTGGGGCCCCTTCCAACTCTTGGAGGGACTAGAGATGTAGATTTGGGAACTCTGGATTACTATCGATACTGAAGTCTGATAGTGGCTGAGATCTCTCTGGGGGAGAGGAGGTGGAAGGGAGAGAAGACAAGGCCCGGCTTGCTCAGGGCCAGTGCTTTTCAAACCTTAAAGTGCTATAGAGATACCAGCTGCCACTATTTTTATTTTTATGAAGACTGGATGCCACACCAAACGCTACTTTGGAAAAAATGGGGCTGTCCAGATGCCAGCCTTCATGTGCTCGAAACTGCCCAGGTGTGCAGACAGAGCCACAGTGGGCAGTGCTTTTAACATGTTCACAGCCAAGGGGCTGGGGCTGCTCCTTGCCAACCCCCTCTTCTGTGCCTCCCTCCCCATCTCCAGATCTTGGCCCCCAGCTCAACACCTTTCACATAAAGCTGGAGACTTTGATTCCAAATGGGCCTGGAAACTGGGGCAAATTCAAAGCCAGAGGACCACTGCTGGGTGCTGCTGGCCGCTGCTGGCTGGCCCTCTCCCTTGAACTCTTTCCCTCTCTCTGATGTCTGGTTGTTGGAGTTCTTAGTTCATCCATGATCAGCTTTGCGCATGCTTGGTAGAGGCACCCACCACCATCCCTTAATCCTGAGACCTACACTCCACTTGGTGAAAGGCCTGATGCATTTGACTCCTACCCCCCCTCCCCCCCCCCCCCGCCCAGGCCCAGGGGTGGTTTATTAGGGGAATCGTAGACCCCAGCTCCTGCCTCCCTTGGGGACCAAAGCTTCCCTCAGCTATCAGCCTGCCTGATGAACCCTCTTCCCTAAGGTTCCCTACATCCCTGGAAAGAGATTTTTCCATGGCAGTGTGGTGGAGGAGGAGGGATGAGCGTTGAACTAGGAGACTCAAGCTATCCACTCCCAGATTTGCCATTAAATCAACTATGTAACCTTCAGAAAGTTGCTGCAAGTAGCATGGGGAAAGAACTCTGGTTTTGGAATTAGAGAAGGTACTGGAATCCTGCCTCAGGAACTTTTTTTTTTTTTGGTGAGGCAATTGGGGTTAAGTGACTTGCCCAGGGTCACACAGCTAGTAAGTGTCAAGTGTCTGAGGCCGAATTTGAACTCAGATCCTCCTGACTCCAGGGCTGGTGCTTTATCCACTGTGCCACCTAGCTGCCCCTTCAGGCACTTCCTAGCTTTGTCATCACAGATGAGTGATTTGACTTCTTGGAACCTCAGGTTCCTCATCTGTGAAATGGATTATTCCTCCCTAATTCTACTTAGAAGGAAACCAACATCCCCAGGTCACACAGCTCACAGTGACAGTTCTCTGAATCGAAATCTAACACTTTTCCATTCATAATGCCCATGGTTAAGACACCTCCCTACATCAGTAGCAGAGTCAGGATTCGAAGCCAGGCCTCCCAGATCTAGGGCTCTTTCCACATTATCATACTCTCTCCAATCAATCAGCCATTCAATTAGCCAGTGGTTAATTGTCTACTAGGTGCCAGGAATTGTGCTAGGTGTATAGGATACAAATGCAAAGGGGAGATAGTTCCTACACTTGAGGAGTTTACATTTTACATGCTGTATGTAATCTCATGTTGGAGCTGGAGCTGAAATTGTGTTTCCACAATCTGCCATCTCCTAGCACTACCTGTTTTCTTCCCAAGCCTCTGTATTTCCTTCCCTATGCCAGGTACATGACTGTCCTGGAGTCAAGAAGGCTCCTCTTCCTGAGTTCAAATCCAGCCTCTGATGCTTACTAGCTGTGTGACCCCGTTTGCCTCAGTTTCTTCATCTGCAAAATGAACTGGAGAAAGAAATGGCAAATCACTCCATTGTCTCTGCCAAGAAAACCCCAAATTGGGAAAAGACTGAAAAATGACCGAACAACAACAAACCAGCTAGATGATGCAGTAAATAGAATGTTGGCCCTGGAATAAGAAAGACCTGAGTTCAGATTTAGCCTCAAACACTTCCTAGCTGTGTGACTCTGGGCAAGTCACTTAACAGCTGTTAGCCTCAGTTTCCTCAACTTTAAAATGGGAATAATAATATTGCCTACCTCCCAGGATTGTTGTTAAGGTCAAATGAGTTAATATTTGTAAAGCACTTAGCACTTGCCTGACACACGGTAGCAGACACTTAATAAATGCTTGTTTCCTTCCTTCTTTCCCAGGGAAAGAGGAAAAGAGGGTGGTGAAAGAAACACCATCCTTTTCTGTGCTCATGGTCTTCATCCCCTAGCCCCACCTCATTCTCATTTCTTTCCTCCCTTCCTCTCTTTCTCTCTTTTTTTTTTTTTTAGTGAGGCAATTGGGGTTAAGTGACTTGCCTAGGGTCACACAGCTAGTAAGTGTTAAGTGTCTGAGGCCGGATTTGAATTCAGGTACTCCTGACTCCAGGGCAGGTGCTCTATCCACTGCACCACCTAGCTGCCCCTCCTCTCTTTCTCTCTCTCTCTCTCTCTCTCTCTCTCTCTCTCTCTCTCTCTCTCTCTCTCTCTCTCTCTCTCTCTCTCCTTCTCTGTCTTTCTCTGTGTGTATCTCTGCCTTCCTTCCATCTTTCTGCCTGCCTCCCTCCCCACTTCCTCTCTCCTTCTCTCCCTCTTTCCCTTCCCTTCTTTTCCCTCAACTTGTCCACAGTTTAATAGGGAAGTGGAGTCCCTTAGTCTCTCTTAGGGCTTCAGCCTGTTACCCCTGAGCTGCTAATTCTACCTTCTGACTTAATCATCCTACTTAGCACGTTCAATAAGGCCTTTTCATCTTCAAAGCCCTGTGCAGGCATTAGCTAATTACTGTCATCTACTAGACTCCCAAGGCATCCCAAGGTGGTGTGAAGCAGGAGGTTTGGGTCTTCCTGGTAGGGAAACTGAGAGTAGAATTTATCCATCCATCCATTCAACATTTGTGAAGAGTGTGTGTGTGTGTGTGTGTGTGTGTGTACGTGTGTACGTGTGTACGTGTATACATACACACACACGTGTGTGCTCTGGGCACTGGACTAGGCCCTGGGGGAAGGTACATAATTTAGGTCAGACACATTTCTCTTCTCGATGGAGCTCGTAGTTAAGTAGGGGAATAAAACAGGTCCCTAGGTAACTCTAATACATGCCTTTCGTAAGAAGTGTATAAGCAGAAGCCAAAGAACAGTTTACGGGGTGACCACCGTAAGGTGAAGGAAAGAACCACGGAAACCCCTCGGTTCTCTTATCCGTGCAGGGAGAAGTTGTGGTCTCGGGGCCCATGATGAAGGCTACTTTAGCGGGAGGCTGCTT
This sequence comes from Dromiciops gliroides, assembly GCF_019393635.1. Lineage (NCBI taxonomy): Eukaryota > Metazoa > Chordata > Mammalia > Microbiotheria > Microbiotheriidae > Dromiciops > Dromiciops gliroides. Next base: position 51,112,941 of record NC_057862.1, read on the forward strand.
GTGGAGCGAGGCGTCCATTTTCAGACGTGGCCAAAGCATTTCTTTCTTTTGGGCTTCTTTGTCCTAAGGGACAGTTTTGTTGGATTACGAAAAGTTGGTGGTAAACATGATGGATGCAAAAAAGATAAAAGGACCCTCACAGGATCATAAATTTTATAAATCCTCAAGTCTAACCATCTCATTTTACAAAAGAGGAAACTGAGGCAAAGAGAGGTTAAGTGACTTGCCCAGGGTCACACAGTAATAAGTGTCTACTGTAAAATTTAAACCCAGATCTTCTCGATACCAAGACCAGTACCCTATATACTATGTAATGCTGTATCAACAGCAACATTTTAAAACATGCATTAGAGAATGAGGTCTAAGCAGGACTATTGTTACTGACGGAGAGGGAAGTGTTGGTAAAGAAAGGCTTTTTGACAGAGATGGCATTTGAATTGGGCTTGAAAGTGGGGATCAGAAATCAAGAGAGGGAGGAAGGGTATTTCAGGCACTGGGGAAAGCATGAGCAACACCATGGGATCGGACATGTCTTGGAGAAATTGTGCTGGATCCCTTAGAGTAGTATAAGATGAGACTGGAAAGGCAGAGTGAGGCTGGAGTATGAGAGGCCTTGAGTGACAGAGATGAGGGAAGACAAGGAGGTGAGTGGGGGTCGAGCCCTTTGTGCTGTGATGTCACCTGTGATGTCAACTCTGCCACTGGCAGATTTGGGCTGGGCACTGCCATGAAAGGGACACCCCCCCACACACTCCCACCTTCAGATTCTTAAGGGACAAGGACCATCTCTTCCATTCCCCGTAATGCTCCCATAATCAATTTAGGATTCTGCACACAGTTGCCCCTCAATTACAAATCAATACAATGATACAACAACAACAAAACCCAAGCATTTATTAGATGCCTACAATGTGTCAGGCATCCTGCTAAGCATTGGAGGTACAAAAAGAAGCAAAAGATAGTCCCTGCCCTCGAGGAGTTTACAATTTTAAGAGGGAGATACATGCAAACAAATATACAAAGCAAGTGAGATAGAGGGTAAATAGAAAATAATGAATGGAAGGCACTGGAATTAAGAATGAAAGGCTTCCTGTAGGAGGTGAGATTTCAGTTGGGACTTACAGTAAGCCATGCAGGTTAGTTGTCAGAATGGAGGAGGGAGAACATTCTGGGCATGGGGGACAGCCAGGGAAAATGCCCAGAGTGGAGAGATGGAGGAATAGCCAGGAGGCCAGTGTCACTGCACTGAAGAGGACATGTTGGGGAGTAAGGGGTAAGAAGCCTGGAAATGTAGGAGGGCGCTAGGCTATGAAGGTCTTTGAATCCCAAACAGAGCATTTGGTATGTGTACCTTGAGGCAATAGGGAGCCACTGGGGTTTACTGAGTAGGGGGTGACATAAATGGAAAATGGATTGAAGTGGGGAGAGACTTGAGGCAGGCAGACCTACCAGTAGCTATTGCAACAGTCTAGGCATGAGGTGATGAGGATCTGCACTAGAGGGGTGGCAGTGTCAGGAGGACAGAAGGGGGCATGTATTGGAGAGATGTTGCAGAGGTGAAATCGGCAGGCTTTGGCAACAACTTGTATATGGGGAGGTGAGAGATCGTGAGGATAGTTTTAGGTAATTTTATTTGATTCCTCTTGGAGGGGTGGGGAGCCACTTCCCAGTGGCTCTATAGGGGAAATGGGTCGATAGGTGGAATGGGAGTAGCAGGCATGGAAGGGAATACACAATTATTAAAATTCCCACTGCACAGGAATTCCAAGAGTAACCTCTTTGCTTAGGACTGAGTGAGGAATAGGGGAGGGGAGCACTCATTGCACCCATGGGCCTGGGAAGGAAGTGTACTGGGTGTCTGATTAGGTCACTCTTCACGTCAGGGGCTGGGGTCTCAGAGGATCTAGCCACCATAAGATGAAGAAGAGACCTGCCTTCAGATATACGGATTGAGACTAGGGTGGAAAATGACCTCAGTAAGTCAGAAAACAGAGATCCTAGACACATTTAACTTTCATGTGTTTGGGAACCAGCAGTCAATGAGTCAATAAACATTCATTGAAGTAAATGGGGTGTTCAGGGAGGACCAGCACCTCTGGTATGAGGTCTTGCTGAGACCTTTTCAAGTTGCTCACCCACCTCTGGTGTCCACCTGTCACTCAACTTTTGCCTGTAACTTCAAGTAATATCACATGCAATGGCCTAGCCAACCATCTTAGGAGACAGGCTAAATCACATTGAGGGTAGCCAACAGGCCTCAAACTCATCGGTGAGTTAGGGGGATGTCTGCTCCAAGCGTGAGAAGACTTCTTGCATAATGAGCAGATGAAAACAATTTGTTCCAAGGGCCCGTGAAGGTGGATGAAGCAGGCTCTGTAGAACTCAGAGCTTGGCAAGACACCAATGATGCCAAGGTCATCCACTGTATCCCAGGTCATTGCCAATGTCTTTACTTTTGTCTTGCCATTGGACTTTGATGACTCTGGAAGAAAGGGTGTGGCTGATGACCACACAATTCTTCTTCACCTTAATCTAATTGATTCAATTCAAGCCATTACCCTGGATGTCACTGGTCTTCTAAAAAAAAGTATGAACAACATTTATCACTTACTCTCTTCTAGGCACTGTGCTGAGGCTGGGAATACAAAGAAAGGCAAAATTCAGTACCTGCTCTCAAAGAGCTTACAACCTAGTGAGGGAGACAACATACAAACAACTATGTATAAGCAGGCTATATACAAGGCAAATAGGAAATAATCAAGAGGAAAGGCTCTAGCATTGGGAAATTAGTGAGATTTTGGCTTGGACTCAAAGCAGTACCCAGTGTTCTGAGTATAGCTACTTTCTAAGAGGGAAGCATGGAGGAGCATGGGAATTCTGCCTTTGTCATGAAAGAGAAAGACATTTTCTAATTTTTAATTCTGAAAGGTCTTAAGCCCTGGAGCTGAAACACAGGGCTGGACACCCATTGAGTGCTGGACTATAGGGACCTCTAGAGATCATTATATGGGTCCGTGAAATGCCAAGAAGTCTGGGGATGGATTTCAGGATGCCTTGTGAACTTGGATGGGAAAAATTGCAGTGTTATTTTCACTAACCTCTAACTGATATTGAAAATGTCCTTCAATTATTTTGAAACATTATTCAGAGGAGGGGTGAATAGACTTCACCAGACTTCCAAAGAGGTCCATGACACAAAACAACAGCAACAATAATAGCTAACATTTATTTAGTGCCTTGATGTTTACAAGGGACTTTACAGGCATTCTCATTTTACCTTCCCAGCAACTGTAGAAGTTAGCTACTGTTATTTGCCTCAATTTACAGATGATGAAATTGAGGCAAATAGAGGTCTAATAACTTTCCCAGGGTCATACAGCTAGGAAGCATCTGAAGCAGGATTTGAACTTAGGTCTACTCTGATTCCAGGCCAGCAATCTACTCGCTGTGATGCCTGGCACAAAATCCCTGAACTTTTGCAAACCTTTTATTATCTATCTGAGGAAATGGAGGTTCAGAGAAGAGCAATGACTTACCTAAGGTCACACAGCAAGTTAACAGTGGACCTGAGTCTAGAACTCAGTTCCTCTGAATCTTTCTGCTCTTCCATACTGTCTCACTATTGGTGATTGATTATGCCTGAATCCATCTTCATAAATCTTTACTCATAGCCTGGGAAGAGTTCAAGTTTGGCATGACCTGGGAATAGGGTAAAAGGAGATAGCATTGGCTGGGGTTAAGGTGACCTCCTAGGAAGTCATCTATGGAATACCCCACTGACCCAAAATAATAATTCCAGCTTCAATTTCTAAATGATTTTGATATATAGAAAAACATTTTTCTTGCAAAAATAAAGCAAAAAACAAAACACCTCCAGGATCAGTATTGTCCAGAGTGCAGGAGCATGGAGCCCCAGGAAACCTGTTAGAAAAGAGGCGGAGGGGGCAGCTAAGTGCCACAGTGGATAGAGCACCAGCCTTGGAGTCAGGAGGACCTGAGTTAAAATCTGGCCTCAGACACTTAACACTTACTAGCTGTGTGACCTTGGGCAAGTCACTTAACCCCAATTGCTCCACCCCCCCAAAAAAAAAAGAAAGAAAGAAAGAAAAGAAAAGAGGGGGAGACCATCTGTAGCTGCAAGGGATAGTGTTAGTGTTAGTCACAGGTTAGTGTTAGGCTTAGCAGCTCCAGAGAACTCTGCTGGCTTGAAATCTCTAATAATTTTTTTTTTTTTGCGGGGCAATGGGGGTTAAGTGACTTGCCCAAGGTCACACAGCTAGTGTCAAGTGTCTGAGGCCAGATTTGAACTCAGGTCCTCCTGAATCCAGGGCCGGTACTTTATCCATGCCAACACCTAGCTGCTCCCCAAATCTCTAATTCTCTGATCCCTCCCCACCCTGGCTTTGCTGCCACTGGGCATCTTCAGAGAGTACTTGCATGATCAGGTGGGCAGCACCCAGGACACCTGGGTCTCCTCCTAATTCAATTGATACTTTGTTCCCTTGGCAAGCCCCCTCTCATCCTCATCCCTCTGCCTTCTCCTTTCTTGTTTTCATTTCCCAAACCCAGCGGAAGCCCATTTTCTTCAATGGAATGATATCTCACATTAGTATCATGCTTCACATAACTTTTATCTTCTTCACCTCCAGAATGGGGCTTCACAAGACTGAATAAAAGACATCGTACAAATGTGGATTTCAGGTCCACAATCACCTCGTGATTTGGATAGAACAATGTATCCTACATTATGGGTACCGAGGAAGTGTCCATTGAATTGAATGGAATCCTTATTTTAAAGGCGAAGAAACTGAACCCAAGAGGGCTTGAATGTCACACCGTTAGTGACGGATCAGGACCACACCTCCCCAAGCCCTGGGTTGGGCAGAAGAGGATGTTGTGGATGACCTTTAGTACACTGGGTTGGAATCATGGGCCCTGAGTTCAAATTCCAGCTTTATTTCTTTCCTATTTATGACCTGGGAAAAAGTGATTTTTCTTCCCTGAAGGTTGACTTCCCTTCTCTATAAAATCAGGAATGTGGACTATAAGACTTCTAAATTCCCATTTCCCACTTATTTGCCTGGTGTTTTTAATTATCTTTGCACATCCATGTTACTTTCAGGGGCATGCTGGAGCCAGCTTGGACCAGCTTGAGAGCCCATTGTTAAAATTTCAATATGAGCTTTTACACCCTAGAAACCCACAATCATTGCAAATAAAGGCTTGATTTATTTGTTTGGGGTTTTTTTGGTTGTTTCTGCTTAGGAAAGAATTAATGTTGCAGACTATACATAAAAGTGTATATACATACTGGAAAGCCTGATTGTAAAATATTTACCAGCACACTGTATTCCTCTGTAAACGTGGCTTGAGCTCAGCAAGAGTGCAGTAGAAAGCTCAGGGAACGAAGTTATCACCAGCGTGGAGGCCTGGTAACTAGAGATGCTGCAGTGGCTGCTGCTGCCAATGCCAATGATAATGATTATGATGACCACCACCACCACCACTAAGAATATGAAGAATTAGGAGGAAGAAGAGGATGAGCATGAGGGAAGGGGAGACAAAGGGGGAGGGGGAGGAGGAAGAGAAGAAGAAGAAGAAGAAGAAGAAGAAGAAGAAGAAGAAGAAGAAGAAGAAGAAGAAGAAGAAGAAGTGTAAACTGTTTTACACCCATTAGCTCATCTGAGCTATGCCCTGGTTATCTTCCTAATAAGATTGTAGACCTCTGTGTTCTCTCAGCACCTAGGACAGAACCTCTAACACTTGGTGATTGCTATCATGCAAGTATTGCTGTCAAGAGTAACTCAGACAGTTCCAGAGATGTTCTTGAAATTCCTGCACAAACCAAAAAGTGCCAAAGAAGAATTCGGAGCACAAGAATGGGAAAAAATTGAGTTGTTTTCCCTTCTGCTGATATAGAAACTATCATTGAGTGGTCTAGTGGCTGGAGCTATCTGCCATGCTCCTTGGCAAATTAGCATCTTTTATTGTCTAGTGTTTACACTTCCCAGAGGTCATTACTTCTCAATCCTGGCCTAGCTAAGAGAGTGCTGTGTTGTAGCCAGGCATATCCGCCTTGGTGACCTTGTGCTCTCTTTAGCCTTTATGAGACATGTTCCATCCTCCCTCAGGGTCCAGAGAAAGAGAATGCTGTCATGGCCCTGAGAATGGTTCTTGGTTTCATTGGATCTCTCTGTTAGAGCAGTCCCTCAAGCTGGTGCCTTGGTCTCCCTGATCTGGTCCCTGCTTCAGTTCAGGTCTGTGCTAATGAGGGCTTCAGCTCAGATGCTTCTGCCTTGCCTTGTGTGCCAGCTCCCCCTCTGAGAGCTGCAGAGCCAGCACAGATGCTCTATGACCGGAAGCGCCTGGTGAGGGAGGCCCACTCATCTGCCATTGCTTGCCTGAGATGGATGGTTATTACAGGGCCTGGAGCTAGAGAGAAGACTGCTGATGCCTTTTCTCACCTGCCAACTTGGCCCCTGGCACAGTGCCCTCTTTGCTTCAATGCCCTGCTGATAGGAATCCTGCCCCAGGGTCAGGCAGGGCTCTTGGCAGAGAAAGAGGATTTACTAGTCCTGGTTGCAGGAGATAGACTTTGAGGCATCCTTTTGTCTCCAAAGGTGGGGTCAAGTGTGTGACCCTGAGCCTGGGGAAGGGGGTAGAAAGAATTCTGAGTAGCTTTTCCCTTTTGTTCTCAAGGTCATTGTTTAAGGCAGGCTAACCAAGCAGCCAGAGTCCTAGACTGAGAAGCAGGGAGGTCAGGTGGGTGGAGTGACCAGATCACCAGGTAGGGAGGCAAGAAATTTCAGTTTGGTTCCCCATTGTACTGATCCCCATGCTCACCCTATCCCCATGAAGTAAAATAGGGAGGGAATCAACCAATCAATCAACAAGCATTTATTAAGCACCTACTGTGTGTCAGGCACTATAATATTATAATAATATAATATTATCATATAATAATATAATTTTGAAGACAAAAATATGCATTAGTCTCTGCCCTTAGGGAATCAGCATTCTATTGGATTACATTTAGAATGGCTATGCCCTTCTTACAAATGGTAGTTATGAGAGGCAAGGAACTGAAATGTAGAGACAAGTATGAGTCATGTGGCCTCATTTAAGCAAACTGCTCCTTTCCTCTGGATCTTGGGTCTACCTAGTACTCAACTCCCCCCTTAGACCCAATCAGCCCTTCTCAAAGGAGTAGCCATCTATATAGTAAGGGCACCAAAGGCTCTTATGAAAATGTGCCTAAGACTAGAGGAAGATGGACGGGCAGGTCTTTTATGAGCATACTGAACACATGTTTATTCAAGTAGATAATTATAACCCCTCGACATCCAGAAAGCCTGGCTTCAAGGGGATTAGCTACAGGACATGGACTTCTATGTGTGGAGGTGTGAAACAAAGCAGAAACAAGACCTGGGCATCTTGTAAGAGTAATAATGGGGCACTGGGGAATAGAGCAGTGATCGAAAGAGACTAAGACCCAGACTTAATATTTGGCCTTAGACGGCTGCAAACTCTTTGGAAATGAAAGGAACCAAGGGGAAGAAATGGAGAGAGGGATAGATTTGTACTTGACCTGTAGCTGGTGCCTTACATCTGGTGATCTCAGAGACTTCAGTGCTGAAATGGGACTAGATTGGGGAATATGTGCCCTGAGCTATTTCCATACCTTTCTTTTTTTTCTTTCGGGCAGGGCAATGAGGGTTAAGTGACTTGCCCAGGGTCACACAGCTAGTAAGTGTCAAGTGTCTGAGGTCAGATTTGAACTCAGGTCATACTGAATCCAGGGCCGGTGCTTTATCCACTCTGTCACCTAGCTGCCCCCTATTCCCATACCTTTCAACCCATCCTAGGAGCCTTCACTCTCCAGTGAGCTGTTCAACAGGAAGCTTTCCTGAAATCTTCTCTCTGCTCCCACCAGATCTTAGCATTTAATTGTTAGCACATTATAATGTTTTAAGGTCTACAAAGCACTTTACAAATATCTCAGTTTATCTTCACAACCACCCCCAGAAGGTAGGTGCTATTATATAACCTTCCTTTTACAGATGAGGAAAGTGTAGCAGACTGAGGTCAAGTGATTTGCCCAGGGGCACAAAGCTAGTAAGTGTCTGAGGCTGGATTTGAACTCATCTCCCTAACTCCAGTAATCTATTCACTATACCACTTAGTTCCTAAATATCCACTTACTTATCCACCTATATCACTTACCACACAGAGAAAATATCTAGAAAAATGCCAACTTGCTGTGTTTCACCAGCAACTCCTACACACATATGAGCAGTATTCTTTTTCATTATGCATAAATAGCCTTCCCCTTACACCTTCTGAGCTTTGTCCTCTATAAACTTGACCCCTCCCTTCCAACAAGCCTCTGTTCTGCTGAGCTCAGAATTCCGAGCAAAGTCAGAACAACAGCTCTCAAATCTCTTCTCCTGATTCCCCAATCTCTCCCAGCTATCACTTCATACCTGTCCTTATCCAGCCTGGCTTTCTTAAATCTCATCTCACCCCTCCCCTTCCTGCCACATCCACATACCATCGCAAGCCACCTAATGCTAGAGTAACTTTTGTTTCTTTAGGGAATTCAGCAGGCCCGAACAGATCTGGTCAGAAACCCCACCAAGGACGTCCTTGACCCATCACTCACAGAATTTCTAACATCCCTCCTTGAATGAGACATGACTTTGAACTCTTCTTGAAATGCTTTCCAGAGGCTCAATCGAGTCCTCACGTCTTCCGAGAAAGGTGATTATAGTTCATAGGACTTAGAGCCAAAAGGCATTTTAGAGATTTCTTATAGACAAGGGAAGCGAGGCCCAGAGAGAAGTGACCTACTCTCCACTGAGTCACCCTGATTGCCCCACATCTTTCCTAGATCCTCAGACTTCTTGCTATCATTCTCAGGAAAGGATTTGACAACCTCTTACACACTAAAGTGAAAATGACTGATACACTTTGCCCCTTCCCTAGGTGGGGAAGTGTGTTTGTAATTTAATACCATTCAGTTCCATTTAAGAATCATTTCATTAAGCACTTACTAAGTGCCAGACAGAAGACAAAACTTTGAGGGAAAGGAACTCCAGTGGTAGAATCCATGTACCAAGTGACAGCTGGTGGAGGAGATGGTTTTTTTGGACTTCTTCCAAGCCCTTGGCATTCAACGATATTGGTGGACACCCATTCTACCACAGGTAAAGTCACCTTGGCTTCAATTCCCCATGATTTCCCCCCACCTGCACATGCCAGTTTCTCACTCATGGAGTGATGATGATTCTCCCTCCCTCCCTTACCAAAAACTCCCAAAGCCTCAAGGACCTGCTTCACAGTAACACCTGTTTGTGACTGAGCTTTCATAAAGGGAAAAACTGGTGGGACAGGTGAGGAAGCAAAGCCCTCTGCCTCTTCACTATATTAAGAATAATGGGGGGGGGAAGCTAGGTGGCGCAGTGGATAGAGCACTGGCCCTGGAGTCAGGAGTACCTGAGTTCAAATCCAGCCTCAGACACTTAACACTTATTAGCTGCGTGACCCTGGACAAGTCACTTAATCCCAATTGTCTCACTAAAAAAAAAAAAAAGAAGAAGAATAGGGGGCAGCCAGGTGGCACAGTGGATAAAGCACCAGCCTTGGATTCAGGAGGACCTGAGTTCAAATCCCGCCTCAGAGGAGTGACACTTACTAGCTGTGTGACTCTGGACAAGTCACTTAACCCTCATTGCCCTACCAAAAAATGATGATAGCAATAATTGGTCACATTTATATAATCCCTTATAATAATAGCTATCATTTGTAGAGTACTTTAAAGGTGGCAAAGTACTTTATTACCAAATAGAATTATTTAGTATTATTAAATACTGGTCTAATTTAAATCTCGTGGCCAACCCATCATCCTTACTTTACAGATGAGGAAACTGAGGCTCAGAAAGGTTATATGACTTGCCCAGGGTCACACAGGCAGAAGGTATCTAAGAGAGGATTTGAATTCAGGTCATCCTGTCTGCACAGCCAGGACTGTCCTGGCTGCCTTTATGATCACGTCACAATTTCTATGCCTCTCATCTGACTCATAACATCCTTATAATAATACCATAAGGTAGGAAGGGCAAGTATTATTCCTATCTCCATTTTTATAGGTGAGGAAAATACATTTCAGAGAGGTTCAGAGGCTGGCTTAAGGTTATTCAGCTAGTAGGTAGTAAAGACAGTATTTGGACTCTGGTCCTCTGCCTCTTAGTCTAGTGTTCTTTCCACAATACCCAGGACTGAAATGAGTGGAGAGTCTCCCTCTAGGCACCCTGAGCCAGGACCATGGCCAGAGCCATGTTGTCAGTGATTATTCACTTGTATCTCTGACCACTCCCAAGCAAAGCCCTGGATCCAGATAAGTAGAGGCTTCAGGGAGCAGGCTAGCTTAGCAGGGTCGCTTCTGTCAGATGAGAACAGAGTCTTTGATTACTTATACTGATGCCTTCACATCCCTGGATGCTGTTTTCCAAAGGGAAAGAGGTCACTAGGGGATAGTGGTTGAGAAGCTCTAGTTCCCCTCCAGAGTCAGCCCATGAGTGAAGGGCATGGTACAAAGGTCAAGGAAGGTGGAGTAGATCTGATCTGGGGAGCCCACTACTCCCCAGTGCCCATGGCACTATGTGCCAGTCTGTGCCACCATCTCATACCCATGTATAATTCATGCTCCGGCATGCCAGCCTGTGCCAATTTTAATTAGCTTCTAACTTTTTGCCATTCATTTTACTATGAACACTTTATAAATAAATGATGGGAAAGGGAGCAGGAAGCAGGGCAGGAATGGGTACAAACAAGCAATGGGTCTTTTGGGGGTGAGAGGGTGGTGATATTTTCTGGGCCAGGTTGTATTCTGTAGCAGAGAAGGCTTGTGACGGAAGAGGAATTTATTTGGGTGTCTTCTCTTCTGCTGACTTGGCAGCCCTCATCCAACCCTATATGCATGCCTTTAATTTTTTTGAAAACTAGAGTTGAACAGACACAGATGTGCCAAGCTCTGTGGGGCCCACAAACCAAACTCCAGAACATACATGCCTGTTTTATAGAGGCAGGAACAACCCCAGGAGAGAGCAAGCTCAGGAAACAAAAAAGAATTTGGAAGGGAAAAAATACCCACTCTAACCAGATCAGCAAAGAGAAAGAAATAAAGGGAAAATGTTGCCTCTTTGCTAGACAGGGGCATGAGCAACTGATAATTGAGGGAACCCCAAAGAAAGATGCATTTAAATATTTCCCCCCCAAAAAATCCAAACTGCCTTTATTACTCTCTCTCCAGTTAAGGGGAAAATGACAGGCCAACTTCGGGTGGGGTGGGAATAGATTAATAGAAAATTAGATCTGGAAGGATTGCTAGACTTCATTTAGTTCAACTCAATTTAACTCATTTTACAGATGAGAAAACTGAGGCTTAGAGAAAGTATCTTATTTAAGTTAGCTGAACTGATTAATTAATTAATTGATCGATCGACAGAATTTTGACTCCAGTCTCCCTCACTCTGGTCTTGTACTCTTTCCATATCATAAGGGGCATATTTGGTATCAGAGGATTTTGACAAGTTTGATATTTGCTAAGAAGCTCACCTCCAGATGCTTTATTCAATGGATACTTAGGAAAACTGAGTAGGTACTTTGCCCTCGATCAGTTGCTTTGAGTAACTCTGCGATATCTAAGATATGGCTTCTGTCTTTTTGACCCTCTGGGTACATCTCATGGTCCTAAAAGAATGAACCTGAACCCAGGGATAGGAACTGCACCTGTGATTAATGGGGATAAGGAACTCCTTCTACTAAAGCCTGGCAGTAACTTTCACCTATAACTTATAGTTGTAGACAGTTGTCAAGAAGCTAAGTGACTTGTCCAGGGTCATACAGCCAAGATATAACAGAGGTAAGACTTGAACTCAGCTTTTCTTTGACTTGAAGGCCAATTCTTTATCCACTATGATGCTAAGCATTCATCAGACTAACCTGATTTCCTTATGACGCAAGATTAAGTGAGTGGTGGATTAAGAGGGGAATATTGGGTGGGTCTAAGGTATTCAAGTCCAGCTGTACATTTTAGGAGACACATAGACGAAGGGTCATCCAGGGAAGGGTGATCAATATAATTATGGTGCTTGAAACTGTGCCATATAGGGATTTGTTGAAAGAACTCGGGATGCTTAGCCTGAGAAGAGAAGACTTGGGGGAGGACAATGGGGAGGGGGGGGGAGATGGACATGATGATTCGCTTTTAGTATTTGAAGGAGTGGCATGTGAAAGAGGAATTGGATTTATTCAGATTGTATCCAGATGCCAGAAATACAAACAGAGTGGAAGTTATGGAGAAATCAGCTCAATATGACAAAAACTTTTCAAACATTGGAGCTGTTCAAAGGTAAAGATGTAGTGCATTTCCCATCACCAGAGGCTCAATGGCTTGTCAGGAATATTGTAGAGGACAATTAGATTTCAGATATGATTGGATGTCCTATCTGCCTTTTAGAGTCTATTGTGGGCTTTGGGGGCAAGTTACCCCTCTGTTCCAAAACCATCAATAGCTCCCCCTTTGCCCTGAACATAAAATCCATTTACTTTATCCTTGCACTGAAGACTCTCCACTATTTGGTCTCAACCTAGCCTATCTATCTAGTCTTGGCTCCTAATGTTCCTTCTCACAAACTCTCACTTCTGGTCAAACTGGTCTAGGTTAACCTCACTATCAAACTCATTCCTATCCAATAATCTAATGCAATAAACATTTATTAAGCACCTACAATGTACCAGGTACTGTGCTAAGCTGTCACTACTCTTTTACCCTTCTGAAATGCCCTGCCTTGATTTGAATCCTACTCATCCTTAAAGGCCTGACTCAAGTTGCATTCCCTGAAGGAACCCTCTGTTGTCTGCCCAAAAGTGATCCCCGCACTCTGACCTTGTGTAGTCCTTATTCTTATGATCATTTTTCTTTCACATTTATCATACACTGCTTTGCCTTGTTGTTAGTGATATTTTCATGTGTGTGTTTATTGTCTCATTAACTAGACTGACAACTTCATGAGTTCAGTGCATAGCTTACACTTTCTTTTTTTCTTTGTCCAGTTAGTTTATTTTTGAAAATTTACACAAAAATATTGAACCATTTCATGCATCTTCTGCAGCTGGAGCATTTCCACCCTTGCTTTTCCTAGTATATATCACTTGTGCTCTGTGTTTGGAAACTAGCTTAATCAAACTTTTACTAGGGTGTTCCTGGAGGGTTGCCTGGGCTAGAGAACCCCGAATCTTCAGTCTTTCTGGGACTATTGCAGGGGTGATAAATTTATAGTTGGTGACCTCCTTGCATAGTTTGTCATACGTTGCTTTGTCAAACAGAACCAGATTGTTGAACTTGTCTCAAACTCTTTCCTTGGACCACTTCTTCTTCTTAGTTTTTCCTCCAGACTTGTTCACGGGGTCTTTGTCCTTCTTGGTCGACTTGCCTTTCTTCTTATCGTCCTTGGGTAGCATGGTGAGGCTCCAGGAACTCCTGCTGCTGCTGCCTCCAAGCTAAGATGTTGGACAGAAAGCTTACACTTTTTATCTCCAGCACTGAAAGAGCAAAAATATTTTTAGCTATATCTGGAGAGAAGAGTAGGTTCCAGTTACCTAGTTAGCCTGTTCACTCAACATTCAGAAGTCCTCTTGTTTCAACAGCAGCTAGAAACATTAGACCTTCAAAAATTTTTATCAATAATTTGGATGCAGTCATAAAAGCAATGTTTTCCATTTTTGATTCAAGACCAGGAAGGATAGCTAATATTAGAGATGACTGAATCAAGATTCTTACTATCTCAACAGATTGAAATGATGAACCCAGACCAGCAACATGACATTTAGGACAGATGAATGTAAAGTTCTGTGTTTTCATCCAAAATGTCAATAGTATAAGTACAAGATAAAAGAGACTTGGATCAACAATTCCTGGACTTAATTGCTTCCTTGAAAGCCAGCTTTCTACTCTGGGGAAACCTCTCTTCTTACGCTTGCTCTCCTGATTGATGACTCCCTGGTTTGGACCATTGTTTTATGAGATGTCTCCAATGTGCTCTTTCCATTTTTTCTGATATCTGAACTCTCTCTTTTATTGTTATTTTAAAATCTATAATATTTTATTTTTCACCCAATTACATGTTAAAACAATTTTAAACATTTAAAAAAAATTTTGAGTTCTAAATTCTATCCCTCTCTTCCTCTTGAACTTTCCTCCTCTCTGAGATGGTAAACAATCAGATATAGGTTATACATGTACAATCATGTAAAATATTTCTATATTAGTCATTTTGTACAGAAGACAAATAAAAGAAAAAGAATTAAAGTAAAAAATATCACGCTTCAATCTGTAATCAAACAATATAATTTCTTTCTCTGGAAGTGGATTGTATGCTTCATCATTCGTCCTTTGGGATTGTCTTGGATCATTGTATTGCTGAGAATACCAGCTATGCTCTTGATTGAACTCGCTCTCCAGATTTCTCCACTTCCTGGCCATTTGCCTTGTGGTATAGATGCACTCCTTCCTCTCTTTCCAGTTCCCTTTTATGTGTTATCTTCCCTAATAAAAATGTAAGCTCTTTGAGAGCAGAGTCTGTCTTGCTTGTGTCTGTATCCCCAGAACTTAACACAGTATTAGTTCTCTTCCCCCCGCCCCCCCACCCCCCCCCTCCCCCCGCCCAGGGCAATGAGGGTTAATCGACTTGCCCAGAGCCAAAAATTTTTTTCTTTTTTCTTTAATGGGGTGAGAATGTAAAGTAGAGAAAATAAGTTTTTTTATTCACTTAAAATATTTAATAAAAATTCACATGTCAAATGTCTTATGAACTTTCAAATTCACTGTATCGATACATTTACTGTATTATTAGTTTTACTTAACTATTTTACTTTGTTACAAGAGATCTCTCATGAAGTGAAAGCAATCTGAAAATATTTGTAATGTAAAAACAAAACATATCAATAAAACTTTTTTTAAAGTGTCTTCTTCCCCTCTTTGCAGAGGTGGAACACTGTGAATACATACATTTGTAGACTTGGTTGATATGTTGGTGAGTTTTGCTGAACTGTTTTTTTCTCTCTTATTACTTGTTATAAGGGATGACTCTCTTGGAGGGAGCAGGCCTATATTGAGAAATGTAGATGTAAAAACAAAGTGCATGAATAGTTTTCTGTTGTTTTGTTTTGTTTTAAATCAAGGAAATGGGTTGGTCATATATACACCTAACACAAAGCCCAGCAGTATGGCACTGATGTCCATGATATGTTCAGGACCCCGGTACATTGTGTAGATTCTTTTGAAGGAGTCGTGGGACATCATGAACAAGAATCAGAGGGGATGAGGTGGATCCTAGGTGGACTGTGTTCTTCACTACCCTCTAGGAACAGTAACTTTCCTGAGTAGCACCTTTAGTGACTCTGCCCCTCACTTCCAATTAATCCACCCAACCTGGCAACTAACCTGGGGTCAAGCTTTTATGAATTGGACAAGGAATGAGTCAATTGTCACTGCAACCCTTACTATCTGGCAGTGCCCAGACCATACTTCATCCCTTCCAATCCAACTCAAGTCCCTATTATGTGCCAGGCACTGTGTTAAGTGCTGAGGATACAATTATTATTATTATTTTTTTAAATGATAGTCTCAGGGCAGCTAGATGGTACCTTGGGCAGAGCATGGGCCCTGGAGTCAGGAGGACCTGAGTTCAAATCCAGCCTCAGACACTTAACACTTACTTACTGTGTGACCCTGGCCAAGTCACTTAACCCCAGTTGCCTCATCCCCCCCCCAAATAAAATAAAATAAAATAAAATAAAATAAAATAAAATGGTAGTCTCTACCCTCAAGGAACTTACAATCTAATGGGGGTGTGTGTGGGAGACAACATTCAAAAAGGAGGTGGGGAGAGAAGAGAGGGAATAGGAAAGACCAGGGGATATCATGTCCTGTGGAGTTGAAATCAGGCAGAGCAGCAGATAAAGTGGAATGAACCAAGGAGACCAGTTTCTGCCCTCTGCAAAGGAAAGCATTTCAGGAACTTGGTACTCCACCCTACAGTCTTCCAAGGTACCAGAATACCAGGGGTCTGGCCACTATGAGCATCTTGTCATCAGCCCCTAATTCCGTCCCCTACTTTCTCCCTCTTGCTCAGGGTACGATAATCGAGTCAATATTACCATTGCCATGGGAAATGGTGTGACAATCTGCTGTCTTCTCACTTCCACCTGTTGACTTTCTTATCTTCCTTTGAGAGTCAGATCACATCCCACCTACTTCAGGATGCCTTTCCAGGGCCTCTTCAGCTCTTAGGGCCTCCCTTCTCTGCATTCCATCCTACAGGGCACAGAGCTTGTATGTACATAGTTACTTCCATACTATTTCTTCTATTAGAATGAACTCCTCACCAGTGTCAATGTTTGTTTGTTTGTTTAAATATCCCAATACCCAGTGCCTGACTGACCAATCTCTAACCTAGTAGAATGCAAACTCCTGGAGGGAAGGGATTGTCTTGTTTGTGTATTTGCATCCCAAGACCCAGCCTAGGCTTAATAAATATTTGTTGAGGGATCCATTGATTGCCCAAGGGAGTGTCCTTATCAAGGAGATTATGGCTCAATAAGGCTTGCGGAGACCCTAGTGTCCAGACCCTGGGTGAGAGCTACCTCAATAAATAGGGGCTTGTTTTTTCATGGTAGCAGAAAACAGAAAACAAAATGGGTGCCTATCAACTGGAGGATGGTGGTGGTGGTGATGGGAAATCTGTGGTTCTATGAATCTAATAGCATATTATTATACAGTAAGTATGAAGAATTAAGAGAAATATGGGGCAATTTTGTGAACTGATGAAAATTTAAATAAATATAAGCAAAAGAACAATATATGTAATCACTCCAACAATGTAAATGAAAAGATCACTGAAAGGAAGCAATGATGATTCCAGAGAAGAGATAATGAAACAGCAGAAGGATGGGGGCTACCAGGGCAGAATGCAATTTACATGGCCAAGTGAGGTCACAGTATTGGGTGTTTGTGTTGTTGTTTCTTTGACACATGGGAGGTTTTTTTTTTTTGATATATGGGTTGGAGGGGGGAGAGAATTAATTTTTTTTTCTTCCAGAAATGATTGTTGTAAAAGCAAAAGGCCATTGGTAAATGCATTGTACTTATTTATTTATTTATTGCAGGGCAATGAGGGTTAAGTGACTTGCCCAGGGTCACACAGCTAGTAAGTGCCATGTGTCTGAGGCTGGATTTGAACTCAGGTCCTCCTGAATCCAGGGCTGGTGTTTTATCCACTGCACCACCTTGCTGCCCCAGTAAATACATTTTAAAATTAGGTAGTAAGCTCCCTGTCACTGTAGGTTTTCACAAAACGGGAAGCTGACATAGGAAATGAGTTCAGAACTTGAAGGTTAGTTGGATTGGTATTCTGACTTAAGACCTTACCAGCTGTGGGACAAGGAGAAATCTGAGCGTCTGTTTCTTCACCTTTAAAATGGGACTATTAATACTTACTCTCTACTTTACAGGGTTGTAAGGTGCAAATAAAATAATGTCTGTAAAGTCAATCAGAAACTTGACAGTACTATGTCAATACTGGCTGAGTCAGCACTTATCCAAGATGTTACAGGAACTGCTGTCAACCCAAGCCTCCTTTGTCCTTGTACCTGTGCACCAAGATCAGCGACTTTACCTTTATTCTGGGTAAATTTCACGGAGCTGGTTTGGGCCCAATGTTTGCATCTATCAATACTTCTCGAATAGAGGAATGGGTTAGACTAGATGACTTCCATAGTAAAGAGCAACCCCATTAGACTATGAGCTCCTAGAGGTGCAGCGGCTGTCTCTTGTCTTTCTGTGTATCCTCAGCAGCTAGCTGACTAATTAGTGACTAATCTTGAGACTGAACATTCGTTCAATGTGTACGACTGAGTGCAATCTTGTGCCTCTGAGGTCGTTTCCAACGCTAAGATTCTGTGATTCTTTGCCTTATTATGGTTTGAGATGCTTCCTGTTGTTTTCTAAAGACTGGGTGAGAAAAAATATATGAAAAGAGAGTTTCAGCAAGGGGGCGGTGGAATGTATAGAATGGAGAAAGGGGAGAGATGAGAGTGAACTCGCCTTATTTTCAGGGTGCCAGAGCGGTTAGAGTGCTCAGCCGGGTGTGCCTGCCTGCCTGCACTGCCTGCCTGTGTCTTTCTCTGTTGGTGTCTCACCAACTCCCAGAGCAGAGAGGGGGCGCTTAAAGCCAACAGATAGAACTAGCACACCTAGACAGAGCCACCCGTCCCTGTTTTCCTTAGGTAGAGCTTCCTTGTAGATTCAGCCTGGAGGCGACACTGGAGGGGGTGGGGGTGGGGAGCGACGCCTAGGCTTTCCCATTTCATCCCCTTTGCCCCCTAGTCTCTTGGCTAGAAAGGGCGTCTTTTGGAGGCTCCAGCCCAGGCTTATAATACCTGGACCAGTCTTTTATTTCTTTCCCCTTCCTTTTTTGGGGGGCCCGACACGTAGAGTTAGCAAAGCAGCAAGTACCATGACATCAGCCGAGGGCAGTTTAACTCGCACTGAAATATTCATGCCCTGAGCGACCAGAGCCACCGCCTGGCCCTGGGCTTCTCAGCCGCGCCCCCCTCCGCAGCCCCGGAGGGGGGTGGGGAAGCAGTGGCCCTACTCACTGGGTAAGCTGCCCCACCTGGGGACAGGACCCTGGGTCTTGGCTCAGGTGCTGCGCCCCGCGGGAGCACAGGCAGCAGCCGCTCCCCTGGGGCACCCGCTCGGCTGGAGGAGGAGGAAGAGGAGGTGGAGGCGGAGTGGGGGGGGGTGTAGAGGGAAGGTGAGAGTAGCGTCAAGGAGGCGGGGTCTGGGGGGAGAGAGGGGCGGAGGAAGAGGGAAAGTTGCTCGTGGACTTGTGCCTGCCGCTGCTCGGCGAGGATCGGGGCTCGCAGACCAGCGATGATTTACCCAAGGACTCGTCCGACGGCAGAGGGGGCCTGAGCCGGGGGTGGGGCCGTGCCAGACTGACTCCACCCGGGCTGGGGCCGCGGAACCGAGCAAGGGCTCAGCCCGGCCGGCCCGGGGGGCGAAGGGCTGCTTGTGCAGAGAGATGTCCAGCGGCGGCCCCGGGCTCCAAGACCCCCGATCGGAGCCCGCGGACGCCTGGGTCCCGCCCTGCTCGCACGCGCCGCGGTCCTGAAGTTGCGGACGAGGAGCCCGAGTCGGGCGGCGAGCAGCGGGCAGGGAGTCCTCTTCTTCCCCGGGTGCACCTCGCGGATGCCCGTTCCTCCCCTCGGGAAGCAGCGGAGCGGGCCGATCGAAGCTCCCCAGCCAGGGGCCATCGGGGTGACAGCGTCGGCGAAGGAGGAAAACAGCAGAGACCCCTGAGGCGAGGCAGGCGCTCCCGCCAGGCAGACTGACGGTACAGTGAAGGCAACTTGCTTGCTCCCCGCCCCACGCCCTCCTAGGCTCCCGGCTCTCGCGCTCTCCCGCTGCCCTCTCCGCTGAAAAGCCTTTAAAGTTGCAGCCGCTGGACCTGGCCCGAGCCCGGGAACCAACCACTTGTTCCCGGCGCTGCCGGCCCTTCCCTGGGGCTGCGTGCGCCTCTCGCCTCCCTGCTGGCTGCCGGCTCCCTGCGCTCGGGCGCTCCCCACCTGCTGCCCGCCTGCCCGCCCGCCCGCAGACCCCCGCCGGCTTCATTCCTTACCCCGTCTATTCTTCCCGCTCTCCTCCTCCCTATCCCTCCGGCGGCCCCCGGCCGCTATCGCTCCCCTGCCCGGGCCTGGCCAAGCTCGTGCGCCTTCTTCCCCTGACCTCGACCGGGAGGCACAAGCGCTCCCTGGGGAGGCCTGCCCGGCGGGCGATCGAGCAGGTTGGCTAGCGAGCGAGCGGACCACGGCAACTTGACCGCCCGGCTCCTGCTGCTCTGGGAACTCTTCTCCCCTCTCCTCTGGATTGGGAAGGGGAGAAACTTCCTGCCCCCCACCCGCACCCCCGGCCGCCAGTTCTTCGCCCTGAGATAGTGAGCGAGGTGGCAGCACTTGGCTAGCCCCCTCGAGGAAATGGACCAGGCGAGCAGCCCAAGGTCCGTCTGTGTGTGACCCGGGCGGCAAGTGAGCAGCTGCGGGCCGCCCTCCTGCCTGCCCGCCTGCCTGCCTGCTTCGTTCCCTCTCCTTTTTCTCTCGGGTGCTCCTCTCCCTCCTTCCCAACTCGAGAGCTGGGGCTCCGGTTCTGTCACGGTGGAGTGGCAGAGCGGGGTGGGGGGTGGTGTCTGACACCTGGGCAGACCTGGGGGGGGGTCTCAGAAGCCAAAGGCAAAGCTGTGCTCAGCCCCCGCCCCCTCCCTCAGGCGAAGCTGGGGTCCTGGGGGCTGGTGCCACCGGCCAGGCCAGGGGAGCCGATCCTTTTGGTGCCCAGGAGTCCACTGTGCACGGCGGGCATCCTCGGAGCACAGCCTGGGGGGCTGCTATGGGCTATTCTAAGTGGTCCCCTGGCAGTCTGAGGAGATCAATGACACAGTGCCTCCTTGGCCGCCTCCTGGAGGCAGCAGCAGCAGCAGGCGGTGCCCATTTGGATCATAAGTTTGTATTTCTAAAAATTTAACAAGTGGGCACCTGGACCTACTGGTTGGCAATTACAGAGCAAGCCCAGTGCCCTTGTTGACTGCTGCTAGCCTCTCTGGTCACACCAGTCATCTGCAGACTCCGCCCTCCCCCACTTTTAACCTTTCCACAAGGAACGACATTATTGATATTCTTACCCCTCCCCCAGGAGAAGGAATTGCTTGGAGTGTGTGGGGGAGGGGGACAGAACGGACCCCCCCCCCACTCCCACCTCCATAACTTGAGAAAGACCATTCCTCTGTGGTACTGTATTTTTCTCTCCTCATATTATTCTTCCTATAGCCACCCTCCCCATCACACACTTTCCCTTTGATTTTGAAGCTGCTTGCCAATATTGATGTAGCTGGGTTGTTCTTGGGTGGATTTTGGGGGATGGAGTTTAGAGGAAATCCCGAGAGAAGGAAGAGCTGGCTAATGATGTTTTCCACTGTTTTAAAGAAATTGTGGGGAGGCAATGACAGGGCCATTTGGGGTTTATTTCCAAGTACTTGTCTGGAGTAAGTGTCGAGGGAGAAGGGACTATGGACAAGGTTGAAACTAGCAGGGTAGCCCCCTTTTCTTCAGGGCATCTGGGACAGATGTAAAGAGGAACCCTCTTGGTATTGAGGGTTGTGGTAAGGGATGACAGGCCACTTTTCTGGGCTGGAGATAGATGTACTACTACATTTAATAATAGGGTGAAATCTACAACTCTACTTCCTTAGCCATCAGGAGAGAACAGAGGGGCAGGAAGGGGAAGGGAAGGACAAGGGGTGTGTGTGTGTGTGTGTGTGTGTGTGTGTGTGTGTGTGTGTTAGAACAGACCATTCAATTCTGATCATGGATCTACCCAGAACCCAAGGATCCATTTTGATTTTCTCAACCTGAGCATATCCAGTGCTCTATGTCTATTTGATACGATTTGAGGGATACTTGGAAGGCTTCATTGCTTCCAAATATCTGTCCTCCCGGGATACTGAAATGCTTGAAATTCCACCACTAGCAACCCATTCCTTTGGCTTACCCATTTAAAAAGATTCTTTCAAAAAATGTTGATTCTTCTGGATTGAGTAATAAATTGAGTATCAAATCCTTAGTGTGAATGAATTATCCCTTCAATAGATATGATTTTAAGGGTGGGGATAGCCTGCAGAAAGGGGGAGGGGGCAATATAAACTTTGCCTCTCATGATTTTGCCAAGGCTAACTTCACCTTCCCTGCCGTGCTCTGGAATTGGGGTTGGTAAAAGTGAAGCCCAGCTCTTATCCCCATTCCCACCCCACATTGTGTCTTTTTACTGTGCCTGTGGCTAGATAATTCAAAGCTGCTCTCTCTGTGCTGCTTCAGAGCTATAAGCAGATGCCCATTAGTTCTTGTGGGTCCCTATGGAGCAGAGGCAAAATGATGCCACCTGAACTGCAAAGGGGGATTAGTGAGAGAAGGTGGGGGGTGGGAGTGGGATTGGGCCTCCAGCCTGAAAATGGAATGTTCTTTGTGCCACCGGAAGCAGGCAAGCTCTGTGGATGTCTCCTTGTCGCTTTCCATAAGAGGAAGAAATTTCCAATGTACCCTTCGCTCTCATCAGTTTTTCCCAGTTTCCTCCTCTCCTGGTGGAATGGTACATTAATAATGTCTCATGAGGGCCACAGCTCTTTTGCAAAAGGAGATGTTGGCATCTTGGAGTCCATCATGCCAGCCGGGTGGCATGTACCATCACTTCCTTCAAATGCCTGAATGTCCCCCCAGGGAATATGTAATGCAGGGTGCTGGCAAAGAACTAAGGTCCATAGAGTGCTTTGAGCATGATGTGGACCTTCCATCATTTTCTTTCTCACAGTTTCCTATCCCACAGATGTGGGTGAGCTAAGGAGTATGATGCATTATTGTAGATATACCTCTGGGAAGTGACCCTCATTCTCTTGAGTCTCCTGAGGTTGGCATGAGAAGACTGGATCATGAAATAGTAGGAAGGAGGGAAGGGATTTAGGTTAGGTTGAAAAAGGAATTCCCTGATGGTGAAGGTGATATGGTTTACTTTGAGAAGCCAGAAGGTACTGAAATAGTTCAGGTTTCCTGAAAAGTGGGATGGTCCAAGCACTGCCAAGAATATTCTATAGGGTTCCTTTAAGAAGAGAATGGGAAGAACAGGGAGAAGTAATGAAGGAGGCTGTGTTCAGAGCTATATGTGGAAAGCAGCCTTTTTGCAAAACGCCAAATGAGAGCTGGCCAAGTACAGAGAATTGTTCAAGGGCTTAAAAACAAAGATTAAAAAAAATTCCATCATTGATTTGAAAACAATGAGCTAAAAATCTGTTTTGCTACATTTTAAACTCAAAGGGCTTTAAAATTAATTTAAATATTTTAAACATACTGTTAATTAAATGAAGATTGAAAACCCCAAAACCTTGATTGTCTTAATTTTCAGACTGAAAGTGCTTAAAAATTTAATGCTGATACATTTTAAGCCCAAATGAAGCACCTCTCTGCACCTGGGCAGGTCCTATCTGCCATATGATAGGTCAGCAGCATCATTTACAGATGATATAGTTTCTGCCGGAGGACCTTAATTCAACATTTATTAACGGTCTTCTTTGTGAGATGCACTCCTGTCAGGCAATGCAATTCCATAAGCATTTATTACCTGCTCACTATGTGCTAGGTACTGTGCTAGGTACTGGGGATAAAAAGATACAATTCTAATCATTCCTGCTTTCAGTAAGCTTCCATTCTTTTGGGAGTGGGGTGGCAGAGAAAAAACACATACATTCAAATTAAATACAAAATATTAGCAAAATAATTTCTGAGGGGAGGGGACTACTATTTGGGTGTGGGGGTGGGGCAATGGGGGTTAAGTGGCTTTCCCAGTGTCACACAGCTAATAAGTGTCAAGTGTCAAGCGTCTGAGGCTGGATTTGAACTCAGGTCCTCCTCAATCCAGGGCCAGTGCTTTATCCACTGCACCACCTAGCTACCCCCCAGGTACTACTAATTTAACCTGAAGGATAATTAACCACAGAACAGGTTCCAGGGTATGGTGTAAAGAATAGGGAACTGAGAGGGATAGGGATGATGTGTATTGGGATGACAGATGGAGATGAGGGAGCAGGGAGTGGTGGACAGCAGAGGTTGCTTAAAAATAGACTCAATGCAACTCAGAATCACAGGAACTCATATGAGCCATAGCACTGTGCATCATCATACCCTTTCCAGAAGCAGTGGTCATGTGACTGAAGATACAATGACTAAAAAAACGCAAATTGGTTCTTGCCCTCAAGGAGTTTGTAGTCTAATGGGGATAGATGGATAGGACTGTGCTAGAAATACTCTTGCATACAGGTTTCCCCCTCTAGAAATCTAGTGTCTGGATTAAAATTAGAGGCACAATCATATAACTGTGAGGGAATGCCTTAGGGTCCACCTATCTCCCTTATGTAGTTAGGTTAGATCTTTAGCTTCAGCTAATGCCTTTGATCACCATCCAGTTTCAGTGACTTCCCTGGCTCACAATGAGCATGTCCCTAGGAGCTGGACAAGTCAGTTCGATCTTCTGTAAAGATGATTGTATTGGACTTGATAGTCTCTAAGGTTGCTTCCAGATGTAACATTTTCTCATAAGACAAGAGTTCTGGACTGAACGAAGGAGAATAGTGGCTTTAATTGATTATCATTAGTATGATCTGGTTGGTGTTTGAAATGGAATTTTTATCATCTTCATCATCGACTTTTTGATGAAGAGTCAGAAGGCTTGAATTTCTAGTCCTATCACTTTATTGGTTATTTGACATAGGCTAATCTCCTTCATTTCTATGGGGCTTAGTTTCCTCATTTGTGGTAAGAGGAGGGTGGAGTAGAAAAATTGAGCTTCTTTGACATTTTATAGCTTTAAGACTGGATCTCAGTTGGTTGTGTTGGTTAAAAAGATCAAGACTGGCTGGCTAATTGGTCTGTTCCAGGCTTTAGCCATATTCTGTATACAGTTGGTGATTCATATTCCTGGACTTGGGCTCCGAGTTCCACTGCCACATGCTGCCTTTCTTTGGTCTCTAAAGACTTGTAGTAGCAAGGGTATGCTACAAATCGGGGTGCTCTGTTTGCTTCAAGACAGAGCTTCTGTATGAAGTCTATGTAGAGATCCCAACACAAATCCCTTAGGAAAGAAATAGTTTTCACTATTAGGGTTCAAGTTCTGAGACCTGAGGACAGCCTCAGTACAGAAAGGGGCTCCCACCGTTTCCAGAGGATATCTACTACAACAATGCAAGGATTGACACTGCGTCCTTTGGGGAACAGTTGGAAGAACTGGAGTTGTTTAGCCAAAGAACAGATTTAGAACAACAAACTGGCCATCTTCAAGTATTTGAGAGGCTATCAATTGAGAAGGTACTAGACTTGGCAGATGCATCCCCAGAAGTAGGAACTAGAAGCCATAGATAGACATTGCAGAGAGGCAGATTTTAGCTTGATCCAAGGGAAAACTTAGGGGCTGAGGATAGAGTGCCAGCCCTGGAGTCAGGCTGACCTGAGTTTGAAAATTACCTCAGACACTAGCTGTGTGACCCTGGGCAAGTCACTTAACTCTGTTTGCCTTAGTTTCCTCATCTGTTGAAATGAGCTGTAGCAAGAAATGGCAAACCACTCCAGTATCTTTGCCAAGAAAACCCTAAATGGGGTGCTGAGTCAGACACAAGTGAGTAACAACAACAAAAAAGGGAAAATTTCCTAGAAATTAGAGATGTTTTAAAGTAGAACGGGTTGTCTCTGGAAGTAATACATTTCCATTTACTAGAAAAGTGAGCCTAGTGATGATTTGTTAGTGATGCAGTCAGGGGGATTCCGGTTCAGGTATGGGTCAGACCAGATAACCCACAAGGTTCCTTCGGACTTGGTAATGTTCCTGCAATGTTTTTTTTTTTTTAACTAGGAAAACCAACATAACTTATTGTCAAAGGAGAGGAGAATATAAAAACCTTCTTCCCCTCAGTTGAGAAGCCACAGGGTATTGAGCTGAGAATTCAGTGTCTGATTCAGGTTCAGGGTTCACATTGTTAACAATTTGTGAGCCTCTGTTGGGTATTAAAATGCTTCAAATTCTATAGAATGCTAGAGGGATGAAATCTATCCTTCACTTGGAAGGTTAGTGGTAGCAATTATCCTGGATCCTTAGAGGGGGGAAAGGGGATGTTGTCCAATGACTTGGGGAGAGTAAACCAACTCTTCATTCCCAATGCCAGTGGTCGGGCCCACAAAACAAAAATCATGAAGTCACAGGGTCATAGGGTGTTAGACTTGGAAGGCCCCTAAGAGATCATCTAAGTCTGTCTTACCAGTGAGGAAATTGAAGACCAAAGAACTCAAGTGCATTGAGTATCTCAGATATGGCAATTTCCCTTAAGACATTTACCTGTATCTAAAAACTCTGAACATCTCCTCTTTGAAAAGGGTCACTTTCCATTTGGATCCAATGGGAAAAGCCCTTGACTATGGAGTCAACAGACTTGGGTTCTGGTCTGGCCTCTACCACTAAATGACTGGGTAATCTTGTCCAAGCTATTTTCTCTCTATTTCACTTTTCACATTTGTAAAATAAGGGCTTTGGACTAGAAGTTTCTGAGGTTCCTTTCAGCTTTTGGAAATCAAGTTACCATTTAGAGGAGGTATGCTCCCAGGTGTTTTATACTGTCTAGAGTTATTTTAAATGGGGTATCTCTTACTATCTCTTCTTGCAGGGTTTTGTTGGTGATATAGAGGAATGGTGATGATTTATGTGGATTTATTTTACCATTTAAAGTAAGGGCTTACCTCCCCACAGGGATGATATTTGCTCTGGAACAAGGAAGCTCTCATTTGGGAGCCACTGAAGGTGAGGGAGCAAGAGTGAAGAGGAATTGTGGGCAGATTGAATCCCTCACTAGACTTGCTTCTATCTCCCCGCCCCAAGAAATAATAGCTGTACCTTCAGGACCAGGGAAGACCCTGGTAACCAGAAGAAGCCAGGATGGGTTTCCCCAAAGAGGCTTCTCTTCGGTTTTGTCCTCTTCACCTTCCCTTTTTCAGTCCTAGGGATATAATAATGATAAATGATGGGCTTTCATGGACTGAGAGGCCACAAATCTCCATGTCTTGGAGCACACAACAAATAAACCATGCTGGAACTTCAGCAAACTGTTGCCCGCAATCAGCCAGACATAACACTGGTCCATAAAAGCTTAAGAGCAACATCTTTAATAGATGTGGCCATACAAAATATTCAGGATCTCTGAGCTGCCTGTCATGAAAAGCTCATCTTGGGGGGCAAGATCAAAATCATATGGGAATAGAACATGGCCCATATCATCCCTCTTGTCCTGTCTGCCACTAGAGTGGTCCTAAACATGTGGGGATGTGGATGATTTCAGTGAGCCTACAGAGGATGGACTTACATGCTAATACTTTTATTTAACTCCAAAAGCAATGTATCCCCCCTTCACTCCCTCCATACACATACCCAAACCATACATACATACATATACCTCATAGTTACATATACCACATCACACACATATACCACACACACACACACACACACACACACACACACACACACACACACACTTTCTCAGTGGATAGTTCCTCTACCTCTTCTTTCCTCATTCCCCGAGAAAGGATAAAAATTAGGTTTAACTTCACATCTTCTTTTATATTTTGGATGTTTTTTTTTTAAGTGATGGATGAGATAGTTTCAGAAAAGGACATTTCAGCAGTTTTAAGGATTAAAAAAAAATGTTCCTTCATTCTCTAAGGTGGTAGTTTTATATAAAAGAAGAAACAGGGACATTAATGAGTCAGATCAATAAACTGTTCCTGCCCCTTGACCCAGTGATTTGACTACACCACTAGGCATATACTCCACTGAATTAAATGACAGCTGGAAAGATCATATGTTATAACAGATTGTTCTGAATTGAAAAGAGGGAATGGGACTTTTGGGGTCCCCTTCTGATAGAGGGGAAAGTCCTTCATCTCATTTTTGTTTTTGTATTCCTGGAGCCTGCCAATATTCCTGGCACATAGTGGGTCTTAATAAATGTTTGCCTGTCAACAGATTAATGAATTGCTTGCTGATAAGAATGAGTACAGGTTTTCCCTTTTTATCCATTCCTATTCTCTATACTCCTAATGATCCCTACCATGTAGGAAGTTCATCTCAATCCAAATGATCCACACCTGAAAGTGTGTGTGTGTGTGTGTGTGTGTGTGTGTGTGTGTGTGTGTGTGTGTGTGTCTGAGTGGGGAGGTTAGTATTATTAGAATTGTTTTTGATTATAGAACAATGGAGGAATTCACCAGTCATTTCAGTGACATGCAGGATCCCAGAGGATCTCAAAGCACTTGATGGCAGCAGCTTTAGGGTCTTTCATTCATAATAGAGAGCTTGCTAGCCCTATAATTCAGAGTTGGAGCAAATATGACTTTGAGGAAATACTGTAGAATAGCCTTTGTGTCCTAGCCTGTGACTATTCTCGAATGTTCTTTATTCAATATTGCTTTATGAGGTCTGTGATTTTCATCAGTGATGAGTATTCCCTCTACTGTTGTTGTTTTTCCTTCATTCTCAAAGGGGACCATGACATGGGGGTGATGTTATGACTTGTACTGAATTGGATTTAAGTGAGGGAAGGGTATGCAAAGTCACCAACCTCACTATCTCCTCCAGAGCCATCTGGGTCCAGTGGCAAGATACCATTAGGAAAGATCACTGGAGATGCCCCTGGATGTTTTTTGTCTGTTTGTTTTTGTTTTGTTTTGTTTTGTTTGGGGGGTAATGGGGGTTAAGTGACTTGCCCAGGGTCACACAGCTAGTAAGTGTCAAGTGTCTGAGGCCGGACTTGAACTCAAGTACTCCTGAATCCAGGGCCAGTGCTTTATCCACTGTGCCACCTAGCTGTCCCCTGGATGTTTTATTAAGGTAATTGGAGTTAAGTGACCCTGGCTAGTCACACAGGTAGTAAGTGTCTAAGGTCAAATTTGAATTCGGGTCCTCCCAACTTCAGGGACACTACTCTATCCACTGCACCACCTAGCTGCCTCATTCCCTCTACCAACGCTTGCTTAATAGGTGGTTTCATTAGTTACAGTGACCAAGGAGAACCTTCACTGGTGGCCACCTTAATGACGATGAGCATCTCTCCACTTGCCTGGCCCGGTCTTTTAAGGAAAGTCTCACAGGGCATACTCCAAAGTCTTTGCAGCTCTATAGAAGTTTTCAGAACTTGAGCTCTGCTGATGCAGCTTCTGAGGATGCAGGGTTACCTCCTATAGCATGGCAGGGCTTGAGGACTTGAGTAGAGAGCCTGGAATGGAAGCCTTCATTACTATTGAGGCTCAGTTGCTGAATGACCGTCATCTCTGTTATAGAAGGCCAGAGTTGACTTAAAGATAGTTTTGTTATAACATCTCTAACTTCCTTCTAAGCCCAGCTCATTTGCCTCTTCCTCCAAGAGGCCTTTCCTGATCTCCCCCTTACCCCCGATCTTCAGTCTTCTCTCTGTATTAAAATTGTGTTGTATTATTTTGTATGAACAAAGTATACATATATCTCTATGAAAACACATAAATAGAAATATATTATATAATAAATATACAATACCTACTATAATAACATAATATACAATAAATTTATAATTCATAATAATGTATAACAAAACATATATGTCATATTCCCCCAGTAGAATAATAAACTCCCTGAGAATAGGGATTTTTTTTCATCCTTTGTCTTTATATCCCCAGTGCCTAACCTGGAGCACTGCACTTAGTAGGTGTTTAATAAACATTTGTTTGCAAAAACTGCATTAGTCTGATCTTGTTTTCCAGATGAGGAAACTGAGTTCCAGAGACTTGGCCAAGGATACACAGTATTGGTGGTAGAGCCTGGGACTGGAAACCAGACTTCTGGTCCAGGACTGTTTTCTCTTTACCATGGTGACTTCCATGTGCTTGTCTGTTTTTGAACCCGGGGCATATTTAAGTATTCATTCTAGTGGAACATGACTGATACTGTTCAGTGGGTTGGAAGCTACTATCTCTTTGCCTTTAACTGGCCATACAATTTGGGCATTGTGCCCAGCCTGTGGGGATTTCCATCTAAGATCTGATCTGGTTTTCTTAGTCAGTCCAATGATATTACAAAGAACTGTGGCCCAAGAATCAGGAAAACTAGGCTCTAATTATCTGCATGACATGGAACTTATTTTCATCATTTTTTCCATAAAAGTATTTTATTATTATCCAGTTACATGTAGAGATAGTTTGCAACATTCATTTTTATAAGATTTCTAGTTTCAATTTTTTCTCTCTCCCTCCCCTCCCTCCCCCCTCCCCAAGACAGCTAGCAATCCAATATAAATTATATATGTACAATCACATTAAACATAGTTCTGCATTAGACATGCTGTGAAAGAAGAATCAGAGCAAAAAGGAAAAACCTTAAAACAGAAAAACAAACAAAAAATAGAGATAATGTGGTTCAATCTGCATCTAGATTCCATAGTTCTTTTTTTCTGGATTTGGAGAGCATTTTCCATCATGAGTCCTTTGGAACTATCTTGGACCATTGTATTGCTGAGAAGAGTCAAGTCCATCACAGTTGATCAGCACACAATGTTGTTGATACTGTGTACAATGTTCTCCTGGTTCTGCTCACTTCACTTAGCATTAGTTCATGTAAGTCCTTCCAGGTTTCTCTGAAATCTGCCTGCTCATTATTTCTTACAGCACAATAGTATTCCATTACATTCATATACCACAACTTGTTCAGCCATTCCCCAACTGATGGGCATCCCTTCAATTTCGAATTCCTTGTCACCACAAAAAGAGCAGCTATAAATATTTTTGTATATGTGGGTCCTTTTCCCTTTTTTATGATGTCTTTGTGAAAAAGACCTAATAGTGGTATTGCTGGGTCAAAGGGTATGCACAGCTTTATAGCCCTTTGGGCATAGTTCTAAATTGCCCTCCAGAATGGTTGGCTCAGTTTACTCATTTTCATCATTTACAATACATAGGCATTGGACTAGATACTCTTTGTTTTTCAGGACAATGAGGGTTAAGTGACTTGCCCAGGGTCACACAGCTAATAAGTGTCAAGTGTCTAAGACTGGATTTGAACTCAGGTCAGTGTTTTATCCACTGGACCACCTAGCTGCCCCTAGATACTCTTTAAGGTCCCTTTCTTCTCTAAAATTTTGTAATTCCAGATCAGTCCTGCATCTATGGCTGCTGTCATTGGCCATCAGACAGCCAACCACTAGATTTTCTTTCTCCCCCTACCTGCCCCCCCAACCAAGGACTTGCCCAGGGTCACACAGCTACTAAGTGTCTGAGGTCAGATTTGAATTCAGGTCCTCCTGATTCTGGGGCTGGTGCTATATCCACTGTGCCACCTAGCTGTCCTACTATTAGTTTTCTATGAGCAAGTTTTAGACCCATGTTAATCCCTGCCCTCTGACTAAAGTAGCATAGGATTATAACTACAGATTAGAAGGGACTCTAGGTCCCTTTGGGCTATAGGTCATTTATTCTAATCCCCTCATTTTATTATTTTTTATTTTAAAAATATTTTATTTATACTCTATTTTATACTGATGTCACTTCCCAATGACACCCCCCTGAATGTCTACTGTGACAAAAATGCACAAGAAATCAATGCATTGTCTATACCTATAAATGTATGCCTCACTCCACAACTGTAGCCCACCACCTCTACCAAGAAACAACTAGACGATGTTTATTCTTCAGTCCTCTAAAGTCAGTATTTTTTGTTTATTTATTTTCAGGCATGTGTGACTCTTCATGACCCCATTTAGGGTTTTCTTGGCAAAGATACTGGGGTGGTTGACCATTTTCTTCTCCAGCTCATTTTACAGCTGAGGAAACTGAGTCAAACAGGATTAAGTGACTTTGCCCAAGGTCACACAGCTAGCAAGTGTCGGGAGTCAGATTTAAACTCAGGTCTTCCTGACTCCAGGCATGGTGTTCTAGCCTCTGTGCCACCTGGCTGCTTGAGTTAATACCCAAGCCTTCCAATTTACAGATAAAGAAACTGAGACCCAGAGAGATTAAGTGATTTTCTTAGCGTCACACACATAGTAAGTAGCAGAATAAACATTCGAACCCATGTCCTTTGACTCTAAACCTAGTGCTCTCTTCACTACAAGCTAACCATAGTTTAATATTGGTTTCAGCTAAGCATGATTTTAAAATATGATGTTTTAAAACCTGAATTGGTGCCTTTTGTATTTTCTGTCATTTGCTTTGATAAATATAATTTATTTGAGGGTTGGAACACATCCTTTTGGAACATCCATGTAAAATGGAGCTGAGAGGAGCAGAATGAGAGCAGTAATAATCCATATACAGGAAATGTTTATGTGCCTCAATACTTCCTTAGAACAGTTCTGTAGCCGCCTTGCTCAGTTGATTCACTCCAGGTTTTCTTTATTAATCTCTGTTCAGAGTTCCAGTCTTACCTTTAATGACTTCACCTCAGGAAGGAAGTTCAGCCCGTTATCCACAGTGAGATCGGAATGTTGGAGTATTGTCATATTGCTGAATCTACCATATGTTAACTCTTAGAGGCAACTCTTAGAAGCTTGGGCCTGCCCAAACTAAAGAGGGCTGCCCACCTGGGCTGTGGAAACTGGAGCTGGGCCCTTAAGGGAAGGATGAAATGAATTATTCAGTGGCAACCTGTTAAATAGGTGACCTTGTTGCACCAATATATTTCACAGCCTGGGGAGTGGGGAGACATTTTGGAAGGCCCTGGTGTTATAAGAGATGGTATTTTGGTTTGGCGTGTGGAAGTGTTGCTCCTTTTAATAAAGCATCATTATTTTATTTTTTTTTGTTCCTCATTCTGTTTCCATTGCCAAAGGGCTTGAAAGATCAGCTTTGCTCCCATTTCTGAATTTGACCTAGATGGTATTTGTTCCATGTGTGTGGGGGGGTGTGGGTATGGGTATATCACCCCTGACATACCTATACCCTCAAGGTGACAATTGTTCTCTGCTGGGACAACACACATTTCTTAAGTGTTTGCTCTGGAGTTGAATCTCTGCTGTGCTACTTACTCCTTATGTGACCCTGGGCAGGTCACTTCATTTCTCCAGGCCTCAGTTTCTTCATTTATAAAATGGAAGGTTTGTTCTAAATCCTGGACTCCTGCTCCTCGGCCCAGGCTGTTGCTCTGCGGGGTGGGTGCTGTCCTTTCAGCACTCCTGTACCATGCATATCCTTAGAGCTGCTTGAGTGATAAGTAGGGAAAGTAAGGTGGCTTCCTTCAAGCAAGCTCTGACTCCAAACAAAATTATTATCTTAAAAAGGTTTTATACACACATATGTGTATATTAAGGGTGTGCTAGGTAACATAAAGAGTACATATAAGGTATACATGTATATTCATATAAAATACAAAGGGTATATATGATATAAAGAATAATATGGTTTAAATGATGAAACATCATTTTAGTGGTCATAGGTGCTCTTGACTTGTGTGGTTTTTATCATACCTTGTCAGAAGATAGAGAAAGAAGACACAAATGCATGGATTATTTCTTAAAATACTTTCTTCATTTTAAAATAATTGAATTGCAGCGGCTTATTGGAATTAAGTTTTTATTCAAGGGAAGTACTACCTAATTGTTTAACCTTACTCCTAAGGTTTAGTTATCACTTGGTTTTTTTAATCAAGAATTTATTAGGGGCAGCTAGATGGAGCAGTGGATAAAGCACTGGCCCTGGATTCAGGAGTACCTGAGTTCAAATCCAGCCTCAGACACTTGACACTTACTAGCTATGTGACCCTGGGCAAGTCACTCAACCCCCATTGCCCTGCAAAAAAAAAAAAAAGAATTTATTTTTTCTCCTTTCTACCCACAAAAAAAAGAAAAGAAAAAAATTAGGAAATAAATACCAGGTTAGCCATATCCAAAAATGCATTTCTATTTCTTCATATTATTCTATCATCTCTTTCTATCATAGGTGGGCAGTGTTCTTCATTAGTCTTCTAGAATCATGGTTGGTCAGGATTGAGTCTTTTAGAATTGCTTGTTGGCTATAATATCATTGTTATATCTATAATTATTTTCTTCTTCTTACTTCACTCTGCATCAGTTCATAAAAATCTTCCCAAGTGTCTCTGAAACTCTTCCTTTCTTATAGTACAATGATGTTCACATATCATAATTTATTGAACTATTCCCCCATTGATGGACATCTTCTGCCCTTAGTTTCCATTTCTTAGGCAGTACAGAGCTGGTAGTAATATTTTGCAGTTAGGACCTTTTCCTTCTTTCTTTGATCTCTTTGAGATGAAGATCTAATTCTGATATGGATGGACCAAGGGGCATGCACATGTTAGCAGCCTTTTAGACATAATTCCAAATTGGTTCCCTGATTGGCTGTATCAGTTCTCACCTCCACCAACAGTGCATCAATTTGACTGCTTTCCATCAGCCCCACCAATATGTGTAATTTACTTTTTTTTCTGGTAAGCTTTTTCTATCTGATGGATGTAGGGTGGAACTTTCAAGTTGATTATCACTTCTTAATTATTATCTTAAAAAGGTTTTATACACACATTGTATATTAAGGGTATGCTATGTAACATAAAGAGTATATATAAGGTATATATGTATATTCATATAAAATACAAAGGGTATATATGATATAAAGGATAATATGGTTTAATATATAGCCTACTGATAAGTGTCAGTGCAACATCAGAATAAGAATGAGGTTTGAACATGGAGAACTTAGGCTCAAATCCTTTTTTTATCATTATGATTATCATTAAGTCACTTAACCATGGGTGCCTCAGTTTCCTCATCAGCAAACTGAGGGGGGTTGAATTTGGATTTAGGATCTGGATCTTAACTTGGGGTCTGTGAATTTGCTTTTAAAAAATTCCATTTTGATCTCCATATTTCATTGTAATTGGTTTCCTTTGTAACCTCGTGTATTTTACTTGATGCGTCTAACATTATTCAGCAAATCAGACTTCACCAGACCCTGCTTTGGGGATCCAGGATACACAAAAAGTCTAAGAACCTCCGGGCCAAGTTATCTCCAAGGTCTCTTTCAGTTTCCTAATTTTATGATCCCCATCTTCCTTCAAGGCCCAGCTTAGTTACCGGTTCCTATAAGACCTTCACCCTGTAGGAAGAGGCCTTCCCTGATTCCTAGGCTGATAGGCCTTTCTCCTTGTTAAATTACTTAGCATTACTTTGAATATGGTGCTTTGTATTTCTTTTTCAGGGTTACAGTGTATTCTTCCCACCCCTCCCTTGTTCCCAGTCATGCCCCGCCCCCCCAATTAAACTTTCTTAAATTCAGGGATTGTTTTATTTTGGGTGGGCTGGCCTCCAACTAACACATAGTAGGCATTTGAATAAATATTTTTAATTAAATTGAGTAATCTTAGAAAAAGCTTAAATTGCAGCAGAAGAGATCACCAGGCCTAGGGCAGAGCTAGTCCTACCCATGTGTGTATGGAAGGTGGTATTTTTATGTACAGAGGGAAGGGAAGAGGTTGTGAGTCAGCCAGGTTGTTCTTGAGGGAGACTAGCTTCATTTTCCCTAGCTGTTTCCACAGATTAAAGGCTGACATCTTTTTTAGAATAGGTGAGGAGTAGTCTGGCCTAGGGGCAGAGAATTGAAACTAAATGACCCAGGAGTGGTTATCCAACCCTGGGCACTGTGTCCAAGAGATCCCAAACAAGGCCACACAGCTCTCTAAAAATCCCAGGAGCTCTGCCTATGAACTGTAGGACCCACTTACCGTCTGCTCCCTCTTCTTCTCTGCCATGGCCTTGATTACTCACAGCGGTCCCCACAATGGAGCCAATTCCCCCCAGCAGGAGCCTGGTTGATGATTTGAGTGGTGGCTTCTAGGATGCTCATCATCTTTTGTTCTTTCCCTTGAAGGATCTCTAAGCACGCCTGTGATTGGGAAGGGTGGGAGTATGGGTGGGCAGCAGGAGGGGAAAGGTTGGCTTTCTCTCTGCTTTTGCCTGCCACTTCGGGGGTAATGAAATCCTCCTTCACTGACCATCCATTGTGACCTGCCCTTTTCTTCCTCTAGTCTGGAAATTGTGTCTCTAAGACATTACCTCTTCCCTGGGCTCATGTTGGCATCACTGTTTATGTAGAGCTGATGTGCCTACAACTCCAGCTGGGTTCACGAGGGGTCTCTCTGATCACACAAAGGGAGCAGCTGTGGGCTCAATACCTTCGACAGGGTAGCAGACATTGCCTGACACCAGGTTGTTGCTAAGCAAAGCTCTGGAATCCTCCATCGAGGGAGGTCTCAGGGCTTCCAACCTTCCTTTCTCATAGCCCTTTCTCCCTGTTCTCTATTCAAGCCTTTTCTCAGGATAGGTAGTAACAGAGATAGCCTCACATAGTGGAAAGAAAGCTGAGCAAAACGTGGCAGACTCCACTGAGAGATGCTGGACCCCACAATGTGCTGGAGTGCTGAGTATGGAGTCCAAAGACTTGGGGAACTTGGAAAATGAGGAGTCCTATTAGATGTTCTTCCCAATTCAAGCCTCTAGAGCCCTTCCCAGACCAGAACTTGAAGATACAAAATCCCACTGCAATATTGGTATGCTGGGGGTCAGGGGACAGGACAAGGACACACTGCCTAGTATCCCACAGTGAGAGGCTGCAAGAGGCTTAAGCCTCATCTTGCAGGAGGGTAAACTGAGGCACTAAGCAGTTGCTTGCTAGTTACTGATGTTGGGAAAGTACCTTCACTTCTCTTCTTTGATTTACTCATCAGTAAAATGAAGGGGTTGGACTAGATGACCCTACTCTAAACATCACTATGAAATAAGATAATCTATATAAAACATTGTGTGGGGTGGAATCCATAGACAGCAAGCTGTAATAATTGTCAGTCATTAGTCTAGGTCAATGTATGGAACCTTCCCTCCTCCCACTCCAAACCTAGTATATTTTCATGTAAATAATTCTTTCTAATTATGGAATCAAAGTGTGAATCTACAGTTAAAGGGGTTTTAGGCAATGGCGAGCTTCTTGAGTCTCTTTGGATGGTGAGCGAGAGGGGCTAGAGCTCCTCCCTGGTCTAGGTTCTCTATTGTGACAAAAGAAGGGAATGAAAAGCACTTCGAAGAGTAGTGGATGGCTTCATTAAGGAGAAGTCTTGCCAGTTGCTCCTTTCTTCCTTCTGGCAGCAGCATTACTGGACTGCCAGTTCAGTGAAATATCATAAACTTTGTATATATTCCTATTTACTTTTTACATTTACTCTTTCAATTAAAATCTATTTGCTCTCTTGTCTCCCTCCCCACCTCATTGAAGGGGGAAAAACCCCAGGAAACCCAAACCTTGGTAACAAACAAACATAGTCAAGCAAAAGATATCCTCCCATGGGTCATGTCTAGAAAATGGGTTTCATTTGGTATTCTAAATCAAACACCTCTCTATCAGGAGGTTAGAGGTAGCCTGCTTCATCATGGGGGTTCTGGAATCATGGCCAGTAATTTCATGAATCAGAGTTTTCAGATCTTTCAAAGTTGTTTGGCTTTACACTGTGGTTGTTATTGTCTAAGTTGTTCTCCTGGTTTTGTTCAGTCCATTCTGCCTCGATTCATGTAAGTCTTCATTTCTCAATGAGCTTGCCATATTGTCCCTTTCATCATTTCTTACAGCACAATAGTATTCCATTGCATTTATATACCACAGTTCATTCAGCCATCGACTAATTATTGAGCACCTCTTACATCCAAGTTGTTTGCCACCTCAAAAAAAGAAATATTTTTGGGCCTATGGAACCGAAAAGGTTTGATTACTTTGGGGTATATGGCCAGTAGAGGTATCATTGAGTCAAAAGGTATGCACAGTTAAGTAACTTTGGGAAACTTTGTTCCAAATTGCTTTCCAAAATGGCTGGACCAAATCACAGCTCCAACATCAGTGCATAATATGTCTGTTTGCTGTTGGCCTCTCCAAAATTTGCCACTTTCTTTTTTTCCATTATTTTTGTCAATCTGATGGGTGTGAGGCAGAACATCAAAGTAGCTTTAATTTATAGTTTTTTAATTATTAGTGATGTGAGGCACTTTTTCATAAGGCTATTGAAAGTCTGAATTTTTCCTATGGCAACTGACATTTATTGATTTGGTAATGGCTCCAAATTTTGTATTTACTTTTATGTGTGTGCATTGTTTCCCCAGATAAAATATAAGGTGCTTGAGAGTAGGAGCTTGAACTGTGTTTTGTTTCTGTCTTTCTGGTGCCTAGCACAGTGCCTAATATATAGAAGGAACTTAAGTGGCTTGTTGAGTAATTGATGGTATGCCTGGATTTCAACAAGGCATTTGATAAAAATCTCCTTTATTCTTTTGGACAAGGTGGACAGATATGAGCTGGATACAATTCAGTGAATGCTGGACCCAAGGAATATTGGTTAATAGATTAAGGTCAACCTGGAGGGAGGTATCTAGTGGATAGGGTTCCGTCTTTGGTACTATTTGCTTTAAGATTTTTATCAGTAACTTGAATAAAGACATAGATGACATATTTATCAAATTTATACAAAGATGGTACAGAGCAAAGAGGGATAGTTAATGCATTCTAGGACCAAATGAACATCCAAAATATTTCAATAAACAGGACAAGTGAGCATAATCTGATAAGATAAAAATTTAATAGGAATCAATTCTAAGCCCTACTCCTTAATTTAAAAAATCATCAGCCTAAATTCAAGAGATGTATAGACAGAAAGCTGTTTGTGTGTGTGGGAAAAACCAACCACCTAGATGTTTTATTAGGGGACACACACATTAAGAATCTGCACCATGTAGCAACCCAAAATGCTAATGATCTAGAACAGAAACTCTTCTGAGGACAGACATTGTGTTGGTTTTGTCTTTGTATCACTAGCATATAATATATAGTCCAACACATTAATAGGTACTCCAAATACTTATTGATTGAACTTTTTTTTTTTGGTAAGGCAATTGGGGTTAAGTGACTTGCCTAGGGTCACAAGTGTCTGAGGCTATATTCGAACCCAGATCCTCCTGAATCCAGGGCTGGTGCTCTAGCCACTGAGCCACCTAGCTGCCCCTGGACTTTTAATTAAAGTCTAGTGCCTAGGAGATAATTCTACTATACTGTACTGCTCCTGGAATTACATACCCAAGGGCCCTTACTCCCAGTCTTATGTTCTTCTGTCCCTTGAAACCTGTGGATAGGGGAGTTGGAGGTCATTTAAACACCACAGGATCATG
Organism: Dromiciops gliroides; assembly: GCF_019393635.1. Taxonomy (NCBI): domain Eukaryota; kingdom Metazoa; phylum Chordata; class Mammalia; order Microbiotheria; family Microbiotheriidae; genus Dromiciops; species Dromiciops gliroides. Next base: position 51,151,871 of record NC_057862.1, read on the forward strand.
CCTTTGAATCAACTAGAACTCCTAATACTAATAAGAGTTAAGAACTGCTTCCCAGGTATGCTGTTGGGATGGGTATGAAGTCTCCTCCTGAGGAAGGTGTGTCCTCTGAAGACCAGTACACCAGTGCAATTAATCAGACTTTTTAGGAGCACATCTCTGAGAGAGGGTTCATTTCAAGAGGTTTTCAGTACTTCAAAAACCGTTTTTGTCCCTACTCTGGCCTACTCTAGGTGGGAAAGTATCCTTCCTAGTGCACATTTACCATTTGGTGAGGAATCTGGCCACAGGTACAGAACCATGATTAGAGCCCAGACATTCCAGTCTAGCATGCCATCCTCAGGGCCCCCCCAACCGGTGGGAGGCTTTCACTGCTAGAATGAATGTAGCAGGACCCAACGCCTACAGCACCTGAGAGATGAGGGAGGGGTAGAACTGAGGTCTATGTTTGCCCTCTTCCGGCCTCTGAGATGGCTCAGGGCTCCTACAGCTGTGGAATTCCCTTTTGCACCTCCTCTCCCCCTTCCTCCTTTCTCCTTGGCAGTTACTGAGTGATTAGCCCCAGCTTGCCCGCGGAGTTCCAGGAGCCTGCCAAGCCTGCCTTTCATTAACTTAGACAGTCAGTGGGCCTCGAGCAGCCCAGAATGGAGACCCGCTGCTCGTCCAGAGTGAAGTGCTCTTTGTGAGGAACAGCAAGCTCCCTTTCGGCCTTTCCCCCAACCCCTGCCTCCTCCCTTGTCCCCAACTTCAGTGTAGAAATGGGTCATTTTCAATTGATGCTCTATGTGAGAACCAGTTAATGCAAAGAGTTAGAAATGAATTTCTTTTAGACAAAGATAGGGAACCTCTTTTTAAAAAATCTCTTGAGGGCTACTAACAAGGAGAACAATTAATTAATTTGGGAGCCTCCAGAAATGAAAATAAATTTATTTAACATTGTTTGGGAGGAGGAAAATAAGGCTAAACTGGTTTTAACATTGAGAAAAGGGGATATAAACCTTTATTCAACATGTATAATAAATATTTAAAGATCTCTTTCAAGTTGATAATTTCTTTTTTTTTCTTTTTTTTTTTTAATTTTTTTTTATTTTAGTGAGGCAATTGGGGTTAAGTGACTTGCCCAGGGTCACACACCTAGTAAGTGTTAAGTGTCTGAGGCCGGATTTGAACTCAGGTACTCCTGACTCCAGGGCCGGAGCTCTATCCACTGCTCCACCTAGCTGCCCCCCAAGTTGATAATTTCTTGAAGTATCTACTTTGTAATTTTGTTGGAAGGAGAGGACTTTCTAAACTTTAAAATTCTATGCCCATATTGTATATCTTCTCACACCCCCAGTTCCTCAAGGGCAAAGATTGTTTTAGTTTGGTATTGTGTCTTAATGCTTAATAAATATTTTAATTTCTTAAATATAAATTGTGTTTTCACCATCAAATAAGGAGGTGGAGAGTTGAAGGAAGAATGACTGAAGGAACTAGGAGTATTTGGTCTGGAGAAGACTAAAAGGAGCATGATGGTGGTCTTCGCTCATTTGAAAGACTCACTTGAAGAAGAGACTAGATGCCATTGGAGGTACTCTAGGGAAAAAACTAGGACCAATGGATAGAGGTTATAAGCAAGCAAGTTTTGGCTCAATATATGGAAAAACTCCCTAGCAATTAGAGCTAACAATGGAATAAACACTGGGTGGGAAGTTGGACTAGATGACCTCGTAAATCCTTTCCAATTCTGAATCTATAAAAATACAATGATCCTTCAGCTGGATAACCCATTAAACCCTTCTAAGGCTTTCATGACAGTGTGGTGCAGTAGAAAGAATGCCAGATATGGAATCACATTAGGGAAGACCTGGATTTTAATCCTGTCTCCCACACTTACTATTGGTGTGCATATAGGCAAGTCATTAGATATCTCTGAGCAGGTGGGTGCTGGTAAATACTTAACAATTGGCTTTCTGAAAAAAAAACAACAAGTACTCAGGACACATTTTCAAGTTTAATTTGCATTATTAACATGTTATCTATCATTTTAAAGGTATGCAATTAATGAAACAAATCAAGCCCTGATTTATAATGTTTGCCAATTTCTGAGGTGTAAATGTTTGCAATGAAAATTTAATAATCGGCTGTAAGAACAGGCTAGAGCATATGCCTTTCTCTGAACCTTAGTTACTTCATATATAAAATGGGAACAATAATACCCATAGTTCCTACCTCAAAAGGTTGCTGTAAGGATTGAATGAAATAATGAATGGAAAGTGCTATATGAAATTCATAAGTTCACATTATGTATAGTTTTCAACATTTGTTTTCATAGGATTTTTAGTTCCAAACTCCTCTCCCATCCTTCCTTCCCTCCCTCTTTGCCAAGATTGAAAGCAATCTGATATAGGTTGTATATGTACAATCACATTAAACATATTTCTGCACACATATATGTATAGAATATGTATACATACATATACACATGCACATACATATATATGTGACCTCCTCCCCCAATAGTATGCTATGGAGATCTGGTGAACTGGAAGTTTTATTCTGTGGACATGTATGTATTACCTAGAGTGGGTCTTCTTGGGTTTTTGTGGGTGAAATGGAGAACAGGACAGATTCTGGCTCTTACTACTGAGCTTTCAGGGAAAGGGGATAGATGCAGAGATCATTTGTACCCTAGATTGCCTTTTGAACCTGGAGAGTCTTTTTCAAAAAATATTTTATTTTTTCCAATTACATCAAAATTAAAAAAAAATAAACATTTTAAATTAAAGTTTTGATTTCCAAATTCTCCCCTTCCCCTACCTGCTTATTTAAGAAGGCTAAGCAATTTGATATAGGTTATACATGTGCAATCATGCAAAACATATTTCCATATTAGTCATGTTATGAAAGAGAACACAGACAAAAAACCCCCAAGAAAAATAAAGTTTTAAAAAAGTATGCTTCAATCTGCATTCAGACTCCATCAGTTCTTTTTCTGAAGAAAGATAGCATTTTTCATCATAAGTCCATCAAAATTGTCTTGGATATTTGTATTGTTGAGACTAGATAAGTCATTCACAGTTGATCATACTACAATATTGCTGTTACTATGTACAATGTGCTCCTGGTTCTACTCACTTCACTTCGCATCAGTTTATATAAGTCCTTCCAGGTTTTTCTGAAAGCATCCTGCTTGTCATTTCTTATAGCATAATAATATTCCATCACAGTCATATGCTACAACTTGGTCAGTTATTCCCCAATTTTCAATTCTTTGCCACCACAAAAAGAGCTGCTATAAATATTTTTGTACATATAGGTCCCTTTCCCTTTTGGTTTTTATTTCATTGTGATACAGACCTAGTCATAGTAGTATTGCTGGGTCAAAGGGTATATGTGGTTTTATAGCCCTTTGGGCATAGTTCTAAATTGCTTTACAGTAGGGCTTCTTAAACTTTTTCCACTCATGACCCCTTTTTACCTGAGACATTTTTATGTGACCCTGTGTATATAAAATAGATATACATGAACTTTTATTGTTGCCAAATTTTTCACAACCCCCACATTCAGTTACCCATGTGGGGTCACAACCCACAGTTTAAGAAGCTTTACTCTATGGAATGGGTGAATCAGTATACCACTTCACCAACAGAGCATTAGTCTCTCAATTTTCCCTCATCCCCTCCAACATTTGAATGATTTTTTACTGTAATCAAATTTACTGTAATCAAAATTATCCATTCTATATCTAATAATACAAATATTTCATAAATTCTTTATTTATCCATAGATCTGATAGGTAGACTGTTTCATCTTCCCTTAATTTGCTTATGGTACCACCCTTTATGTCCAAATCATGTACCTCTTTTGACCTTATCTTGGTATCCAGTGTGAGATGTTGGTTTATACCTAGTTTCTGCCAAATTGTTTTGAATATGGAGAATTTTTTTTTGGTGGGGCAATGGGGGTTAAGTGACTTGCCCAGGGTCACACAGCTAGTAAGGATGGTCTTACATTCTTTTTTTTTTTTCATTTTTGCAGGGCAATGAGGGTTAAGTGACTTGCCCAGGATCACACAGCTAGTAAGTGTCAAATGTCTGTGGCCGGATTTGAACTCAGATCCTCCTGAATCCAGGGCCAGTACTTTATCCACTTTGCCACCTAGCTGCCCCAAACCTGGAGAATCTTAACAAAGAAATGAGCCAGTAGTAATGAGAGGAGGAAATTGGTTTGTTTCTTCAGCTAATCAATCATACTCTGTACACAGCACTCCAGTCACACACCATTTGGCCATGTGGATATATATATATATATATATATATATATATATATATATATATATATATATATATATATATATATATATATATATATATATTAGAGCTTTGAGTATGTGTTTAGTACTCTGAAGATCTATGATTCCTGTCTGGCTCCTCTCTTTTGGGAAAGTGACAAAGGGGAGGCAGAGAGTGGGCCAGTGACTTATCCTAGATCACACAGCAGATCAGGCAGGAGCTTGGGTCTAGTCCTATGTCTACCCAAGGTAGAAGCTTCCTTTACCTCCCCCTCAAGTCCTATGTAGACTACTGGGATCCCATTTGGCCAGGAGGGGTAGAGGGTGAGGGGCATATGGGAAAGGGCAGAGTAGAATTTTTCACTGGGAACAAATCTCATTTTCAAGAAAGTCTTGACAAAATGAGCCATAAAATTACAATATTTCAAAGAGCATCGTAATTCTATTGCAGATGGCCCTTCATCATGGAATCTGAAAGCTAGGAAAATACAAAACTCATTAGATTAAAATAAACCACCTACTGCTCTGGAGAAAAGCTTATTTATCAATATCAATTTACTTATGATTACTCTAGCCTGCAATTTGTTATTTTTAGGAATTATGATTTGTATATTGCTCATATGGATGTGAAATTTTTTTCTTCATATTGAATTTTGTTTTATCCATGTCTTTAAAGGAGTCTGGGGGCTTGCCTTTGGTGAAGGGGGGAGGAGGGGAGGTAGAAGTTCCAGTTACACAAAAATATCATAATCAAAAGCAATGCTGTTGTTTCAAGCAGCTGAATGGATTTGCGTGTGTATATGTGGGGTGGAGATCAGCTAGTGTTTACAGCACAGAAACAGAAGTAAGCCAGGTCAGAGAAGCCAGAAGGGGCAGTTTTGATAGACATTTAAGAAGCTAGCAGCACAGTTGTAAAAACCACAGATTTCTAGTCCCCCGTCCCCTTTGTCACTCACTTGCCATGTGGCTTTTAGCAAATCACTTAGCCTCTGTAAACCTCAGTTTATTCATCTGTAAAATGGAAGGATTAGTCTAGATGACCCCTAAAGTAATTTCCGGCTTTATGAACCTATGAAGCTACAAACAACTCAGAATCCCTGGGTAGAGGGGGATCAGCAAAAGTCACCTTTTTAATCCACTTACCGCCATCCCCTAGATCTTTCAAGGTGCTAATTTGTGCCCTAATTCACCGCTTTGTTAGATTATTAGAGACTAAGGAAGTCTTGGCACAGAGATTTAGGGAACAGCATATTCAGGGCACCTTGTTCCAGTAGCTAGAAGCACTTTGGGGAAGGAAAAGCACTCTCAGAACACCCATGTCAGTGCAGCTGTAGCCAAGCCCAGTCCTGCACACCTGCACCCCACAAATACTGAGCTGGTTGGCCTGGATGTGAGAGTTATTAATAGACAAAGGCTAGTCTTAGCCTATCAGAACATTGAATAGTAGTTAGAGGGAACAGCCACTTAATGCTTTGAACTCACCTTGACCTTCCCCTCATTGAGAAGTTGGCAAAGGATCACCAGATCCCCTGGGTACATAGATGGGAGCCCTGAGGCCCACAGTGATGCCATCTAGTTTCTGGTGTGGTTCCAGAGTCAAGATTTGACTCTTTGGATCCCCTCAACAAGGTGTAGCATTAGAAATCTGCCTTCCCATTTCCAAATAAACCCTTTAAAAACCCAATCTCATATCTCCATTGAATTCCACTTCCTTTGCCTCTGGGGTTGTTGTGGTTTAATTAGACTTCAGGACCCTAATGAGCATGAGCACCTGGGCAGAGATTGAGAAAGGAAAGAAGAGAGCTTCTTTTTCTGGAAGAAACCTGGAAGTGGCTAGGTACGCAGAGGAAGTAGCACCTCGGATGGGTCTATATCACTCCTGTTGAAACAATGGGTTATGTTGTTGTTGTTGTTATTATTGTTGTTGTTGTTTTCATTGTCATTGTTGTCATTCCATGGAAATTCCTATGGAATTTCACCTCTGAATTTGGCAGAAGAAAGGGCAAAGAAAGAGGACAGGAGAATATCATAGATCTTAGAACTCATTGGAAAGTTCCAATTCGTTAATAAATAAATGATTATTGAGCATCGCTATATACCTCACAGCTGTTTGGGCAGAAGCAGTTTGCCCTAGTGGATAGCATGCCGAACGTACTAAGACCTCAGTTTTGATTCATCTAACTGTGTGACCCTGGACAAATCACTTAATTTCTCTGAACCTCAATCTTCTCACCAGTAAAATTAGGATAATAATACCTGTGGTACCCACCTCACAAAATTATTGTGTCAAATGTATGTATGGAAAGGGCTTTCCAAACCTTAAAGCCCTACAGAGAAACATGATTTATTATTTTTATCCTAGAATGGGGGCACAATGTGCCATGTAGTTTAATTCACTCCTTTGGGTCAACATTTATCTGTGAATAAGACAAGGGGTGTGTGTGTGTGTGTGTGTGTGTACATATTTACTGTATATGTGCATGTGTGTGCATGTATGTGTGTGTATGTGGCACCACCAAGTTATGTATTTCTTCAACAGGAAGCTTAGAGAGTAGATAGCGGTAAGATGCCCTTTGGCTATGGGCTACTTGAGATGTCTTTCTGCAGCACATGCCACATTTTCATTTAGCTTCCATCCATCCCTGGATATCTTCCTTCTTTCTGTCCTCCGGAGAGCTTGTGCCACCAGATGACCTATGATAGACATACATAGTGTGGTGACAAAAGGGCAGGGAGGGGACACAGCCTAGCAGAAGGGGAACAGTTGAGAGAAGAGGAAGGGATGGATGAGGTGGTTGCAGTGGAAAGGAGCCAATACTGAGTCTGGGGTATGGTACATGGGCACTGAGTCTCAGCGGCACTTGGCCTCTGGCAGAAGTGTAGGAACAAGGAGAAGAGAGGCATCGCCTCCTTCCAAAGGTATTTCTACCAGGCTGGTCTAGACATCTGGTTCTAAGCATCACCATCTTGGTTCTAGCGCCTCTCAATTTGCCTATTAGTAACTGGGATTGGTGGGGGTGGTGGGTAGGTAGAATCCAGATGTATGACACTGCTCAGAACTTTGTTTGGATTGGCTGGTTAACAGGATATGAACTAGGGATTCAGTGTGGAGCAGTGAAAAGAATACTGTTCTTTGAATCTAAGGCCCTGGATTAAATCTAGACTCTGCTTCATACACTTGTCCCCACCTATACAATGTCAGGGTTGGAGTAGTTGAACTTTGCAGTTCCTTTATAGGATGAAGGATTTAGAGTTGTAGGGGACCCAAGAGGCCATTTCGTCAAATCCTTTCATTTTACGGGTGAGGAAACTGAGGCCCAGGGAAGGGAAGTGAGTTACTCAAGGTCACTATTCAATGAAACTTCAGTGGCTTCTCTCACCTCTGGGATCAAATATAAAACCATCCATTTGATGTTCAAAGTCCTTCACAACCAGGGTCCTTCCTACATTTTCAATTTCCCATCCCTTCCTGCAGTCCAGTGACACTGGCCTCCTTGCTGTTCCTTGAGAGAAGGGATTGTCTTCTGCCTTTCTTTGTATCCCCAGATCTTAGCATAGTTCCTGGCACATAGTAGGTACTTAATAAATGTGTGTCAACTGACTACTAATTCATATTGACACATTAATAGCTTCGTGTAATTCCCCTCTTTGAGAGAAGAGCCAGAGAGAAAGGGAAAAGCTGAACCCAAAGGAATGACTCTCCGTGGAATTTTAGATACTTTGGCAGGTCAGGAAGACTTTTGGGAAAAGGGAGAGGTTGATTTTCTTGGTATTCTTTTGGTCAGATTGTATATGTGGGCACCTATATTGTCTCAAAGTAAATCTGATCCTTTGGAGCCCCTTATTTCTGTGTGACGTTGGGCAAGTCACAACCTAAAGAAGGAGGCAGTGCAGAATCTTGAGTAAAAAGCTGCATTTGTAGTCAGGGAGACTTCAGTTCAAATATTGCCTCAGCTGGGCACCAGCTGTGTGACATGTAGCCTCAGTTTCTCCATCTGTAAAATAAGAAGGTTGTGTTTGATGTCTTCTGGGGGTGTCTTGGAACTGCACGACTGTGATCGCATGACCTCATGGCCCTTTGTAAAATGGGGGAATTGGACTAGGTGATTTCTGAGGTCTAAGAATCAGAGTCTATATGGATTTTGCTCAATGGCAACCCTGGATTTTAAAAAATCATTCCCCCATGCCTCAGTGCCAAAGTCACTGCCCCCATCTCACATTCCTTCTAAAGCCCTACCAGAGAGCCATGATATTAATGAGTGCAAACGCAATGCAAGTGGCATTTTACACAATTATGTGGAGAGGAAGCGGCTGCCATGGGCAATATTGAGAAGATTTATCATTTAACTTAGAGGGGAAACTGTCAACTATTTTTATACATAGCATCCATTCCCCCTGCTTCCCTAGTCTGGTGGGAATACAATCCCATGGTATAAGAATTTTTTTTTTCTCCCAACACATTGTGCCTTTTCCATATGTTCCCCCCTGCCCATATATTCCTGTCTCTGTAATCTGGCAACAGAGGTGAATGAACCTCCCCTGTGAAGGGAGGCTATATCTCCATTTAAGCAGGTTTTGGAGCAGACAAGTCCTGGCCTCCCAGAAAAGATTTGCTCCTCAGTTTCCAGCCCCAGAGTGGAGGATAGTGGCATTCAGTGACAAAAGCACTGGGTCTAGACTCAGGATCTGGCTTCAGTTCCCACTCTAACATTTGATACATGAGTGATGTGGAGAAAGTCACTTAACCCCAGTAGGCCTCCCTGGTAAAATGAGTGGGTGGGGTTAGATGGCCTCCAATGTTCCTTCAGTTTCTAAATCTACAATCCTGTGAGTATGCTTATTTTCTGGGGTGTCCCACCAAGACAAGAGACCTCCTCCTATTCCTCCTTCTCCTCCTCCTCTTCCTCCTTCCTCCTCCTCTTCTTCCTCCTTCCTCCTCCTCTTCTTCCTCCTTCCTCCTCCTCCTCTTCCTCCTTCCTCCTCCTCCTCTTCCTCTTCCTCCTCCTCCTTCTTCACCATCAAACTCAAAGAAAAACAGCAGCTAGTCACTCAGTGCCCTATGCATCTAATGTGTACAGAATCCTGTTTGAGTCACTGTACAAAGGTATGAGAAGGTGGCCAAAGAGGATGAGAAAGAGAGACCCAGTTCATAGAATCACCCAGTCTCAATGTTGGAAGGGACCCCAGAGTTCATTTAATCCAATGGTACTCAGTCTTTATGAGTATAAGTATGCATTATAAAAATAAACATTTTTACAGACATAATATCGGTAGATTGAGAAAACGAAATGTTAAAATCTACCATGAATTCCATAATGTTTTTAAGTGAATTTGTGTTTTGTAAATTGAAATAGTATCGAGACAGGTGAAAAATTGTATGACACATCCATATGATGTTATTTATTCAACTTGCAAAAGGTATGCTCTCCATAGCCATTGAATGAGATGGACCCCCCTGTAATATGACTTCACTGTTGTAACCCACAGTTACACAATCACAAATTTCATCCAAGATGTATCTAGGTGGCCAAAGAGGGAGATGTTGCATTTGGTAAGTGGTCTTCCAGTCTACACTTGAAGACTTCTAGTTTGAGGTAATCCACTACTTCTGACACCATCTTTCCCATGTTGGGACAGCAGTCACTAACTGATATGCTTTCCTTTCATTGAACCTAAATCCACCTCTCTTTAATTTCTATTCACTGCTGCTATTTCCATCCTTTGGCATCAAGCAGAACAAGTCTTCAAAAGTTATCATGTCTTCCTGCCTCTTTTCTTCTCAAGGCTGAAACACCTTAGTTTCTTCATCATAGCACATAGACTCAGGACTCTTCTTCCTGAACACCCTGGAGGCTCTTCAGCTTAGCAATGAACCCAATGTAACATTGCAGATGTGGTCTGGGAAGGGAAGAATGTTGAAGGATCACCCCCTCCCAATCCTTGGACACTGCCTCCTTTAATAAAAGCTAAAATTTAATTAGACTTTTTAAGCTTTATTGTACTGGTGATTCATAGTAAGCTTGCAATCCACTAAATCCCCAGGATCTATGTAGCCATACCTCCCATATATTATAATTGTGATACTGAATTTTAGAAATCTAAATGTAAGGCTTTACACTTATCTCTTTAAAATGTCATTCTCTTAGATTCTGCCTTTGGCTCTAGTTTTCTGAGCTTAAAAAATATATATAAGACAGTCATCCTACATGTTAGAATCCTACATCCTGCATCCCAGTATTATGTCATCTGTAAGTTGGAGAAGTGTGCCATTTATATATTTATTTTCAAGTCATGAGAAAAATAGTAAATAACATTGGGCCAAGAGCAATGGATAAAGCACCAGCCCTGGATTCAGGAGGACCCGAGTTCAAATCTGGCCTCAGATACTTGACACTTACTAGCTGTGTGACCCTGGGCAAGTCACTTAACCTTCATTGCCCTGCAAAAACCCCTCAAAAACAAAAACCAATAACATTGGGCCAAGCGTAAGATGATGGAGCATTCCACAGAGACCTCCCCCTTGACATGATTACTCTTTCTTGATCATGATCACTCTTTGGGTTTCACCATTCAGCTGGTTCTTGAATCAAACAACACATCCCCCTTTTCTGTCCACAAGGATAGAATGAGGGACACTGCCAAATGCTTTACTAAAATTTGGACAAACCACATCTGTTGAATTCTCCTGATCCACCAGCTAATAACCTGTCAAAGAGGGAAGTGGAGTTAATTTGTCATGACTGGTTGTGGAAGGAACCACAATGGCTGCTTGTAATCACTGCTTCCTTTTCAATAATCATCCTTTTAAAAATGTATTCTAGAATTTTTCCAGAAATACAAGTTACATTCACTGACTTCTTTTTTTGGGGGGAGGGGGCAATGAGGGTTGAGTTGCCCAGGGTCACATAGCTAGTAAGGGTCAAGTGTCTAAGGCCAGATTTGAACTGAGGTCTTCCTAAATCCAGGACCAGTGCTTTATCCATTTCACCATCTACCTGCTCCTCACTGACTTCTAATTTGCAGAATATTTCACCTTTTTTGTAAGCTAGGATAACTTTTGTCTTTCTCCACTGTTGAAGTATTTCTCTAGTCCCTGATCATGCAAAGATCACTGCCTACATAGTGAAGCCATCACATCTGCTGGTTCTTTTAGTTCTCTGGGATATTGTTTACCTGGAACTGGTAATTTGTGCTCCAGGAAGGTAGTAGATCTTCTCTTGCTAAGTCCCTATTATCTTGCTATTCAACTCCCTATTGCCTGTTTTTGTTTCATTCTCTCTATCCCAAAGATTATTCTTTGCCAGAGAAAACAAGCAAAATTCAGAATTAAGCAACTTGGGACAGCTAGGTGGTGCAATGGATAAAGCACCAGCCCTGGATTCAGGAGGATCTGAGTTCAAATCCAGCCTTAGACACTTGACACGTACTAGCTGTGTGACATTGGGCAAATCACTTAACCCTCATGGCCCAGGAAAAAAAAAGTTAACCAACTTTCTGTCATTTAGTATCATCATCCCACCTATTAGGAGCAGCAATTCTATCACTTGTTTGATCTTTTTCTTTTTCCTGGTCTAGCTTTAAAAACTTTTTTATTAACAGTCCTTACATGCTACAGTACCCTCCAAGATTTAGTGCTATTATTATAGGATTGCAATAAGGGTTTATATTCTTCATTTAGAGTGTATTAACTATTCTGTTTTTTATTTTAAAAAGGGGGGAGTGCTCCAAAAGATGACCAGATAATTGAAGTTCCTCTTTACTACTATAACACATCTCTGTACAAGACAGATGTTTTCCTGAAGTGTTCATCTGTTTCTTCCTTCAGACCAAGTGGTCTGTAGCATACTCTAATGACAATATGTGTGTTTACAGTTTTTATATCACTTTAATTTCCCAACATATCCTTCTCCCTTCTCCAACCCAGCAAGGCACTTTTTTTTTGGGGGGTGAGGCAATTGGGGTTAAGTGACTTGCCCAGGGTCACACAGCTAGTAAGTGTCAAGTGTCTGAGGTTGGATTTGAACTCAGGTCCTCCTGAATCCAGGGCCAGTGCTCTATCCACTGTGCCACCTAGCTGCCCCAGCAAGGTACTTCTTTAACAGATATTAAAAAAGGGAATGGTGGGCAGCTAGATGGCACAGTGGTTAAAACACTGGCCCTGGATTCAGGAGTACTTGAGTTCAAATCTGGCCTCAGACACTTAACACTTACTAGCTGTGTGACTCTGGGCAAGTCACTTAACCCCCATTGCCCTGCAAAAAAAAAATAGTTAATGAATCCATTTATCTAACCTGATAGCAAACAGAAATCAGAAAAGCTATTGGGATTAGACTATATCAACCGAGTTCCTGATCTTACTCAAGGGGAATTTCTTCAAAGTCAAGCTGGCATCAAGCTGGTAAAAGGGACATCCTTGAGGTATTGGTTCTTCTACATGTTGGCTTTTTCCAAGGTCCTTTTCTCCCTTCAGGGACATCTTCCTGGAGAGAGAGCCTGAAACTGTATATCGTTTCTCTTGAGGCTGGAAGCCAAAAGGACAGAATCTTTCCCAATCTCTCTCCAATTCTGCCCTTCATGAAGACACAGAGCATTGAGCAATTATTCTTTGCATCAGAGTCTTGTTTAAATGCCCAGGCTTGAGCTTTGGGTTACACTGGATTTCCTCACATGCGTAGATCTTTTTTTTTTTTTTTTTAATTTTTTGGGGGTATTTTTTTGTACATTTTTTTTTTTGCGGGGCAGTGAGGGTTAAGTGACTTTCTCAGGGTCATACAGTGAGTAAGTGTCAATTGTCTGAGGCCAGATTTGAACTCGGGTCCTCCTGAATCCAGGGCCAGTGCTTTATCCACTGAACCACCTAGCTGCCCCCTTAAATTTTTTCCTTTTGGTATCGTATATCTTTTTTTAAAATTTGTTTTCTTTGGTTGGGGGCGGGGGTGGGGAACATTGAGGCAGATGGGATAGGAGGCAGATTTTTGTTGATTGAATACACACAAATACACACATATCAAAAAAACAACAATGAAATTCTGAGCCAGAATGTAGAATGAGAGATATTGTGCAGTGATGCATGTAATATTTTAATTTCTGTTGTAGCCTGGTGGATCACAAATAGCAGTCTGCATCCCCAGTTGAGGCTAACCTTCCTGCAGAAAAAGATGAAGGGACATCAAGATCTCTTCTCCATATTCCAGATTGTTAGAGAAAATGAAGTATTCCTAATGGAAAGAAAAGCAAGTCTTCCAAGGGGAAAAAAGGATCTGAAGTGGAAAAGGATAGAATTGATCCTTCTCAGGATGTTGGAGAAAGGAAAAGTGTTATACAAAAGATAAAGGAAAGAAAAAAGGAAAGTCATATGATCAGAATTTATATTTTAGATTCTTCCTGAAGAAGAAGGAACCTGGATGCCCTGAGGAGGAAAAAATTCCTTTTCTTCCAAAGAATGGTATGGTAGAGCCACAAAGGTTATCAATTAAGAAATCATTCAGTAAGATGAAGAAGAGAAGAGTAGTTGGTAGCTTGTGATTTTCTCCTCAGGGTACTAAAAAAGCCATATATCTTCTTAATGTACAATGTTACTTTGCCCTCTTTTATCTATTTTGTTCTCTTTGAATGAGGAAAACTTTTCCCTGCCCTAATCATGGGGCCCATTCCCACAGAATGATACTGATGGGGAAAATTTTTTCTCTTTGCATTAGGTCTCCTAGTTTACCCTGTGTGTCACATACACTTTGTGCATTTATGCATAGACATGTGAGTATCTATATATAACCATAGGTTTTATTTCTGGATCTTTTCTTGGATCTTTTTTTTTTCTCTTGTGAATTACTTTAAATTTCTATTACTTTTCTTCTTCCTTCCTTGTCGTTACGTTCTATGCTATCTAGTTTGGTGAATATATGCAGGCAATTTTTCTCCACCAACTTCCCTGTCTTTTCAATTTAAAGTCCTTTAGATTTTCAAAGTTCCAAGCAAATAAATTTTATTAGCCTTTGCTATGTGAACTATATTCTCAGCAAAGTACTTTTCATTCATATATCTTAAACTGTTCTCCAGAAATCCAAATTCCATTCCCAAACATTTTTATTAATAATATTTTATTTTTCCCAACTCTATATAAAAACAATTTTTTTTTTAGTGAGGCAATTGGAGTTAAGTGACTTGCCCAGGGTCACACTAAAAACAATTTTTAACATTTGTTTCTTAAAATTTGAGTTCCGGGGTGGCTAGGTGGCACAGTGGATAGAGCACCTGCCCTGGAGTCAGGAGTCTCTTAGTTCAAATCTGGCCTCAGACACTTAACACTTACTAGCTGTGTGACCCTGGGCAAGTCACTTAACTCCAATTGCCTCACTAAAAAAAAATTGAGTTCCAGTGACAGCTAGGTGGCGCAGTGGATAGAGCACCAGCCCTGGATTCAGGAGGACCTGAGTTCAAATCTAACCTCAGACCCTGGGCAAATCAATTAACCCCAATTGCCTCACCAAAAAAAATTTGAGTTCCAAATTCTCTCCCTCCCTTCTCCCCTCTCTGAGATGGTAAGCAATCTGATATAAGTTATACATGTACAACATGCAATACATATTTCCACATCAGTCTTGCAAACAACATTTTCTTAACTAACTAGTAATTTCCCAAATCTATTTTTTCCTCTGAAATCCTATTTAAAGCCTTAAAAAAATTTAGGACTTCATAATCCATAGTAGTCTTTCCTTTTTGATTATACCATTTCCTTCTGGTAATTCCATCTCCTTCTGAGAAGACCATTCTGATAATACAGGCACCATGAGTAAGTGGTGGTTTGATAAGTTATAGAATTGAAGAGGTTGAGTTGGAAGGACCTCAGCCACTATCTAGTCCAGTTTCCACATTAGAGGAATCCTCATTATAACATCCCTGACAAACAGTCATGCAGCCTTGGCTTGGCAGCTCCACATTTCAAGGCAGTCCACCCACCGTATTTTCAGCAAGCTCTGACAGTTAGGAAGTTTTTTCCTGACTTCAAGCCGAAACTGACTGTTTCACAACTTCCACCCATTGTTCCCTGGTGCTGTTTTCTGAAATTAAACAGAAGAGGGATTACTCTTCCACATGACAGCCTTTCAGATCCAAGCTAAACTTTTCCTGGTTCTTTCAACAGATTCTCATCTGGTAGAGCATGGTGAAGGACGGTGTGGTGTGATAGAAAACTTTGACCTTAGTTCAGGGAGCTTTGGGATCATGGGGTTTGGAATTGAAATCTTAGCAATTATTCCGTCTAACCTCTATGTGTGGAGACTGAGGCCCTGAAATAGGAAGGGGCTCACTCAAGATCATTTCACTTTGGCAGAATTGGGATAAAAACCTAGGTTCTCTCACTCAAAAGCTAGTGTTCTTACCACTTCACTGGCTTCTAGATGTTTTGTCAACATATCCAGCTTGTGTTCTCTCAGAAGATCTCTGGGTAACAGAGAGTCTGTGCCAGGAGAACAAGGAAGAAAGACCAACTCCCTTTCCACCCCATTCCCTATGAACAAGTCCTTCCATCTGAAATCTTAAGAGGTGGCAGCAGGTAGGAAACCAAAGTGAATGACCCATACCCTGGATCACTCTCCGGTTACCATCATGCAACTGGAAGGTGACAGACACACTAGGATCTTGCTGACAAAGCCACCCATCCATGGGGCAACTAGGTGGTGAAGTGGATAAAACACAGACCCTGGATTCGAGAGTACCTGAGTTCAAATCCAGTCTCAGACACTTGACACTAGCTGTGTGACCCTGGGCAAGTCACTTAACCTTCATTGCCCCACAAAAAAACCAAAAACAACAGCCAAAAAAACCCAAAGCCGGCCATGCAGGCTAAGCTGCTGGGAAGGCAGACATGTAGATCCTTATATCCCTTTCCTCACACTCCTGACTCAAGGCTCAGGGCTGGGTTTATCCCACCATTCTCACAGATCCATTGTGAGGACCCCATGAAAGGATGAATAGAAAAGTGTTGCGGACAGTAGAGTTATTGAAATATTAGATCATCTTATTTTTTCACCAGCAGCCTGAAGCCA
This sequence comes from Dromiciops gliroides, assembly GCF_019393635.1. Taxonomy (NCBI): domain Eukaryota; kingdom Metazoa; phylum Chordata; class Mammalia; order Microbiotheria; family Microbiotheriidae; genus Dromiciops; species Dromiciops gliroides. The sequence continues at coordinate 51,168,185 of NC_057862.1, forward strand.
AGGGCTGGGGAAACTTTGTACTGTTTTCTTTTGGTCATCAATCTAAATCACTACCACTGGCTGGCAGCTGGATCAATCAGTCAACCGAATAGGGACTGGGGGATATAGATACGAAAGTGAGACAGTTGCTGCCCTCAAAGGACTTACGTTCTACTGGGGAAGACTCAGTCTGTTCATAAATTAGTAAATACAAGATACTTATGAAACAAATGTTAAGTGATTCAGATTGTTGGTATCCACTAACAAGTAGGGAATCCAAAAAGACCTCTGGAAGGAGGTGGCATTTGAGCTGATCCTTGGAGTGACCTCAGACTGTTGAGGGAGAACATTCTAAGTACTGGGGTCAACCTGGGCAAAAGCTGTAGAATGTTGTGACCCGGGAGCAGAAAAAAAGCAGTTTGGCTGTAATATAAAGGGTGTGAGACAATTATATCTAATGAGCTTGGAAAGAGAGACTGAGGCTAGATCCTAGAAGTAATAAGGAGTAATAATGAACCTTCTTCAGCACATCAGTGACAGTCAGATTTGTGCTTTAGAAATGTTACTTTGGGAACTGTGAAATGAATGAGATCTACTAGATTCCATACCTGATTCCTTCTGGGTCATTTTTGTATCCAGGGCATTGAGAGGTGGGGAAGGAAGAAAGGAGAAGGGGGTATATCTTTTTTTTTTTTTTTGCAGGGCAATGAAGGTTAAGTGACTTGCCCAGGGTCACACAGCTAGTAAGTGTCAAGTGTCTGAGGCTGGATTTGAATTCAGATCTTCCTGAATCCAGGGCTGGTACTTTATCCACCGTGCCACCTAGCTGCCTGGGGGTATGTTTTTGTTTTTCATTTTAAAAGTAAATTAATCTTTTTTCAAATAATGCAAATGCATCTTCTCTCCCCCCTGCCCCCCAAAGGAAAAAAGAGAAAAAAAGCAAAACCCTTGTAACAAATATAAAGCTCATTCACATTACCTCTGCCCAATTAGAAAGCAGAGTTTTCCTTCCTTGAACAGTGTGAGTTTGGAACAGGCATCCAGGACTCTCCAACTGGGGAGAGAGGTTAATGGGTAACAGGAACTATCATTTATATAAGGAGTTAAGGTTTATAACCTTAATTTATCCAATTGCTATATACTTCCTCATTTGGGATTAGCAACAGCCCTGTGAGGAAGGAGCTGTTATTATTTGCAGCTGACAAGGCTAAGTGATTTGTAAGTATCTGAGGCAGGTTTTGAACTAGGGTTTCTCTGACTCCAATTCCAGCACTCTTTTGGCAGCATCATCTAACCAATGCCTGAAAATGATTGTTGTGTAACTTGAGTTTGAGGGTGTTCGGGGTGGAAAGAACACAGTCAGAGGATCTGGGATTGAGTGTTCCTAAGCAATTGTTTTCCTCTCTCTGGTCCTTACTTTACTTCTCTGTAAAACGAGTGGGTTGGACCAACTCTCACTGAGATGCCATCCAGGAAGGCTTCGATGCCCTGCAGTAGCAGTGGCAATCCAGGTCATTGGTGTCAGACAGCCAGTACTTTTCCTATACAGTGCCCAGATGGTCATGTGCTATTTTGTCATTTCAACAAATCGTGGGCAATTCGCTGATTGCATTTGTTGCACGTCTTTTAAAATGTTTGAAAATTTGGCGGGGAGGTAGTAACATTTTGGTAGTAACTTGCCCTCTGCCTGTTCACCTAAGTTATAGAAATGTGTGTACAAACCTCTGGCTTGTGTTTCCCACCTCTTGCCCAGTTCTGTTGGGTGTGGGCTGTGTTTAATTACCTTTGGCCAAGAGCCTCCTTTTCCTCCCTCATCCTTCAGCTCCCAATAGGGCTGAAGTTGTGGAAGGGGGTAGGCTGGGATAGAAGATAGAATGGATGCTGCTGACCACAGTCAGGATGTAACTGCAGGAATATACAGACCTGGGACAGCATGATGGGGAGCACATGGCTGTGTTTTGGAGTGGTCACTGCATCTTTTTAGCATCCCTCCCCCTTCCTACTCCATGGAATAACATCATTAAACTATCTTTTTACTTCCTTTCCTGACTCAGCCTCCAGGAATCACAAACTATCAGATTTAGAGATGGAAGGAAGCTCAGAAGTCATTTAGTCCCACCTTTCCATTTTGCAGATGAGAAAAAATAAGGCTCAGGAGATGTTAAATGACTTGCCCAAGGTCACACAGATCACAAGTAAAAGAACTGGGATTCAAACCCAGGTCCTCTGGCTCTACATCCAGCATTCTTTCAACTGCATAACCTTCTGACATGGTGTTCCCATAAGATGCATGCAACCTGGTGGTTTAATGAATGCTTGTGTGGAAAAAATAGGATCTAAGATGGGAGAGAGGACCAACCAAATCCAGACCTATTTTAGTGGGGAGGGCCTGGTTTTTATTGCATTCTCTATCTTACTTCACCTTTACTTCCTTCCCCTCCACTCTTTCCTCCCTACTGGAAAAGAAAGTTACTGAGAGGTGGCCCTTCTCTATCTATTCCTGCCCCCGGCACCCCCTAATCCATCCCTCAAGTCTTTTTCTCTCCCCTTAGCTCATTGGCTGCAGGGCAATAAACCCTTTGACTATTGTAACTTTTTTCTCAGCCTGTGTCACATATGCCTGGAAGGCTGAAGCATGATTCGTTTCACATCCTGCTATAAATATGGCTACATCGTCACCTCCGCACTCCCTTGGAATCCCATGTATTTGATTTGATTCGATACATTTGAAAACATTCTCCTGATTAGGGATTTATAGGTTTCACCAGATTACCAGAGGGATCTGGGAGGTAAAGAAGAGGAGCAAACCCTGTCTGAGCATGTAGAACAGAACCTTAGGGGATGTCACGGCACATGAAAGAAGCCTTGGAATTTGGAGTTGGAGGACCTGGGCCAAACCCTGGATTGTCCAGTTTGGATCCATGAGACCTTGGGCATGTCATTTAACCTTTGCCTGTGAGGTTTCTTCCACCTTCTAAATCTGTGGCAATAGGACAGGGGATATGTGGTCCCTAGGAAGAGGTTGGAGAAGTTGTTTGCCCAATCTTAACACCCCTGCCTTCCAGCTTCAGTGGGGTAACCTTTTAGTATGGGAACAGAGTCTGTTAAAATTGGTCTCGTCCATTCCTAAATCTTTGATGGTGGGATAGGGCACGTGTGGTCAATGGGCAGTGATGCCCAGTATGATGGAGAGATTCAGTTTTCCCAGGTTTAGCACCCGTGCTTTCTCACTGCAGTGGGCTAACTTCTAATTCTCATATTGGGATGAGCTTTCAGTTAGTCCAATTTTTTGGTTTTTGCTTTGGTGGGGGACGCCTTCCTATCTGGCCATTCAGCTTTTTGTCTGGAGTTTCTGATAGGGCTCTGAGGGTTGGGACCAGGGCTGGTGATAGATTCCAGTCTGGAAAACCATTCAAGCCCCAGGACCTGAGGCTCTTGAGCTCGGATATCCTGAGTCATCAAAGGGAGTTCCGAACTGTAGAGTAGAACAATGGTTTAGCACTTGGGAGTATCACAGGGGGCCTGCACTAGATGTGAGAAACTCTCAGGGATAGATGTAGGGAAACTGGAAACTTTCTGGCCATGGTTGGGCTGCTGGGTTGAACCTGACCAAAACCCAAGCAGATGTTTATTCCCTGTTGTGTGGAAATTAATGAGATAGGAAAATATGGTAAATATTAAAAGAGACCTAGGGTTGGAGAAGTTAGCTAGGTGGCTTTGTGGCTAGGGGCCTGGAGTCAGGAAGTCCTGAGTTAAAATCTGACTTCAGACACTTACTAGCTGTGTGACCCCTGTGTGACTGAAGAAGGAAATGGTAAACCACGCCAGTATCTTTGCCAAGAAAAGAACAGTATGGTCCATAGGGTCATGAAAAATTGGACATAACAGAATAACAAGTGATGAAGAAGGATGCTTAGGAGCTTTGCCAGACCAATCAGAAGCTGTGGATCTGGAGGGGAGAGGTACATCCTCTTCCATACAGCACAGGTTCATCCTGATGTAGGAATCCCTTGCACTTAACACTCTTGCCAGGGATGACCAATTGGTTAGTCATCCCCCTTGTCATACAAAATATAGCAGGTGTTGCTAGGTGCTCCTGGGAACAGTAGTGGTGACCCTCGTCCACAATCTGGCCAAGTCTACCTCTCATTTGTGTCTCTCGTGCCTTTCCCATAGAACCTTGCACTATAGTCAGATCAGTCTTTTCACTAACCCCAGCATCTAAGTTGGTTACTTTTATTTCAAAATATTTTTAGTGGCAATATTTTACTCACTTTAACTGTTCTATATGGAAATAATTCTAAAGGGCATTTCCCACTTCCCTGATGGTTCTTTCTTAGGACAATGAGGGTTAAGTGACTTGCACAGGGTCATACAGTTAGTAAGTGTCAAATGTCTGAGGCTGAATTTGAACTCAGGTCCTCCTGAATCCAGGGCTGGTGCTTTATCCACTGTGCCACCTAGCTCCCACCTAGCTGCCCCTCCCTGATGTTTTGTTGTTGTTTTTAAAACATTATTGTTGCCTTTTTTACACTGGTTATACTTGCTTTAACATCTTCCCCTGAACAAGGAACCTTCCTTTGTAACAGAGAAAAACATTTAAGCAAAAACAACTGACAACATATGACTGTATACCATATTCCAGGTGAATAGCCTCCATTTCTCTTTTTTCTCTAATAACGGTAACTAGCAATGATATCAAGCTTTAGTGTTTGTAAAGGTTGAATTATTTTATTTGATTCTCAGAATAGCATTCTGAATGAGGTAGGTGCTGTTTTTAGCCCCCTTTTATGGATAAGGAAACTACGGCTGAGAAATCATTTAAATGATCTGCCTAGGGTCATACAGCAAGAGTCTGAGGGAGGATTCGATCTCAGGTCTTCCCAATTCATAAACTCGATCTCCCATGCCAACTCACTTTTCTACTAAAAGGTGAAAGACATGTTTCATTATCAGTTCTCCATCTCCATGGTTGAGATTGTTCATTACAATTCATCAGAATTCCACTGGTTTTTTGGGGGGTTGTCATCATTTACCATCCCGTGGTCATTGACTACGTTCTTCATTCTGTATTGCTTCTTAGAAGTCTTTCCCTGTTTCACTCAATTCCTCAATGTCTTTGTCTCTCACAGCACAATCATATTCTATTACATTCATGTTCCACAATTTGCACAGCCATTCCTTAATCGATGGCCACCTATTTTCCTTCCCGTTTTTTTTTTTTTTTGCTACCATGGAGAGTGCTGCTATGAATATTTCATCATATCTAAGAACTTTATTTCTGTCATTAATCTCCTAGGGTATATGCCTAGTAATGGGATCAATGGAGCAAAAGGTATGGACAGTTTGGTGACTTTATGTACATGCTTCCAAACTGTTTCCCAGAATGGCTGGCTCTATTCATAGCCCTATCCATAGTGCATTTGCGTTTCTGCATTAATTACTGCAGTATAGTGCATAAGTATTGGACTTTGAGTCAGGAGACCTGAGGTAAATCCCACCTAAGATGCTTACTAATGTATGTGGCCCTGAGCAGGTGACAAGCTTATGGGATTTTTTTCTTGTTTTTTTATCTGCAAAACAGAATAATTATGTTTCTACTTCCTGTTCCATAGTATTGTTGTGCATGAAATACCCAAGTATTATCCAAAAGGAAGTCCTTACTCTGCCTGACATTGTTAATTACTTTTTTGGGGTACATACCCAGTCAATCAAAAAATATTGAGTACTGCTATGTGTCAGGCACTGTATTAAGTGCTAGGGGATGTAATGATAAAAATTCCCTAAAGAAGCTTAAATTATATTGAGGGACAACCCTGTAAAAGTAAAGACAGAATAGAATATAAGCAAGGTAAATGCAAGGTAATTTCTGAGGAGGAGAAACCTCTAGCAACTGAGGGATAAGAAAAGATGAGACCTTTTAGGTAGTAACCACTAATAACCATTGTGGGCAGTGGTGCTTTAGCTGTTTTGAAGGAAGCCATGGAATCTATAAAAGAAAGGTAGGTAGGACAGAGTGCATTCCATGGGTGGGATGGGGTTGGTGGATAGCCCATGTAAAGGTATGGTGGTGGGAGATGAATGCTATGGATGAGGAACAGCAAGGAAGTCATTTTGACTGGAACACTGAGTGAACAAGAAGTAATGTGTTATAAACTGAGAAAAATAGAATGGAGCCTAATGGAGAAGGGCTTTATATGTCAAACAAAGGAATTGGTATTTTATCTTAGTGCCATTAGGGAGATTCACAGAAGTTTCCTGGGCAGGGAAATGACATAGTTAAACCTGTGCTTTCTGAATATCAATTTGACAGCTGTGTGAAGGTTACTCTGGAGAGGGGAAAGACAAGGGAGGGACTGCAATTAGGAGAGGATTGAAGTAGTGCAGGTAGGAGGTGATGAGGGTTTGAGCCAGGGTGGTGGCCACATTAGTTGAGAAAAGGGGATAAAGGTGAGAGATCATTTGAAGGAAGAAGAAATAAGACTTGGTAATTGAATGGATGAGGAAGAGTGAGAATTTAAGAATGGATCCAAAGAGATGTTGAACTTGGGAAAAGAAAGATGGTAGTGCTCTTTGCAGAAATGAGGAAATTAGAAAGAGGGGTGGGCTATGGGAGAAAGATAATGAGTTATATTTTGGAAATATTGCATTTGAAGTGTTCATGGGACATACAATTGGAAATGCCCATTAGGTAGTTGGTGCTACAAGGTGAGCATTTGGAGAAAGACTATAGATCATAGTCTTCTACTTAGAGATAAGAACTGAATCCAGGGGGCTGATGAGATCACTGAAAGAGAAGAAAAAGAACCTTGGATAGCACCTTGCAGCACACTCACACTGCCTAAAGAAGAGTGAAAAGCAGAGGTCAGAAAGGAGAACTGAGAAAGCACCTTTATGAAAACCCACAGGGAAGAGTATATAGGAGAAAACCATGGTCAACAGTGTCAAATATTGAAGAGAGGTCAAGAACAATAAAGACTGAGAAAAGCCCAATAGATCTGGCAATTATGAGATCAATGATTACTTCAGAGAAAAGTTTCAGTTGAATGATGAGGTCAGAAGCCAGCTTACAAGGGGCGAGAAGTGAATGAGAAGAAAGGAAGTGAAATAAGTGAAGATAGACAGCCTTTTTTTTTTTTTTTTAGTGAGGCAATGGGGGTTAAGTGACTTGCCCAGGGTCACACAGCTAGTAAGTGTCAAGTGTCTGAGACGGGATTTGAACTCAGGAACTCCTGACTCCAGGGCCGGTGCTTTATCCACTGCGCCACCTAGCTGCCCCATGAATTGTTTTTTAAAAGGCTGTCTATTGGGGGCAGCTAGGTGGCACAGTGGATAAAGCACCGGCCCTGGAGTCAGGAGTTCCTGAGTTCAAATCCCGTCTCAGACACTTGACACTTACTAGCTGTGTGACCCTGGGCAAGTCACTTAACCCCCATTGCCCCGCAAAAAAAACAAAACAAAACCAAAAAACCCCAAACAAACAAACAAACAAAACAATTCACTTTGAAAGGGAAGAGATATGATGATATATTGAGGGGCTGGAAGGGTCAAATGGAGCTGTTTTTTTAAGAATGGGGAGAAACAGGGGGCAGCTAGGTGGCACAGTGGATAAAGCACTGGCCCCTGGATTCAGGAGGACCTGAGTTCAAATCTATCCTCAAACACTTGACACTTACTAGCTGTGTGACCCTGGGCAAGTCACTTAATCCTCATTCCCCCACAAAAAAAATAAAAACTCAAACAAAGAATGGAGAGAAACCAGTAGATAGGGAGAGATTGAGGATTAGGGAGAGGGGAAATGATGATGAGGGTAATCTGCTGGAGGAGTTGGAAGAGGATGGGAACAAAGGTACAAGAAGTGAGGATGGTCTTGGCCAGAAGGGCCATCTCTTTATCATAGAATGGAAATAAGTAGGAGAAAATTGGAGATGATATCAAGGGATTTCAAGATTTAAAATAGAAGAGAAGTCAGAGCATAGGGGTTATTTTCTCCCCTAGTAAACTATGAAACAAATTTCTTTACTGAAAGGAAAGCATGAAGGCAATGGTGTGGGAGGCTTGTGGAGAGAAGAGAAGGTTTGGAATAGCTACTGTGGAGAATGGGGTAGAGAGTTGATTGGAGCAAGGCTTCTTAAACTTTTTCCACTCACAACCCCTTTTCACCTGAGAAATTTTTGCTAGACCGCAGGCATATAGATATATAAAATAGGTATACATAACCTTTTGTTTTTGTTTTTTGGGGTTTTTTTTGTTTGTTTGAGAGGCAATGGGGGTAAAGTGACTTGTCCAGGGTCACACAGCTAATAAATGTTAAGTATCTGAGGCCGGATTTGAACTCAGGTACTCCTAAATCCAGGGTCAGTGCTTTATCCACTGCGCCACCTAGCAGCCCCATACATAACCTTTTTTAATATACATAACCCTTTTTTTTTTTTTTGTGGGGCAATGAGGGTTAAGTGACTTGCTCAGCGTCACACAGCTAGTAAGTGTCAAGTGTCTGAGGCCAGATTTGAACTCAGGTCCTCCTGAATCCAGGGCCGGTGCTTTATCCACTGTGCCACCTAGCTGCCCTGAAAAGGACAGTTTCAAAGGAAGCCAGGAAGACCTCTATGATCTGTGGCAGAATGAAGTGAGCAGAACTGGGAGAACAATTTACAAAATGACAACAATATTACAGTGAAAAGCAGCTTTGGAAGACTATAGAACTATGATTAATGCAATCATAAAACACAAGTCCAGAGGCCTGAAGAGAAATTATACCATTCACCCCCTTCCAAAGAGGTGATGGACTTAAAATCCAGAATGAGTCATGCATTTTGGACATGACCAGTGGGGGAATTTGTTTTGCTTGATTTTGCATTTTTGTTGTGGTGGTATTTTTATCATGCATTTGGGAAGGGCAGTGGGAGAGACAATGACTATTTTTAAAAATAGATTCATAATTTAAAAAAATAAGTTTTAGGAGAAATGACTCATAAGGAGCTATGGAATGATGGGAGATTGTGGCTAGGTAGAGGAATGTCAAAGTTCTTAATCCTTGAAATGGGACATTTATGGATTATGATAAGATAGAGTATGTGACTTTCTGAATGTGGCTGAGGGAGGAAGTGAAGGAAATTAATTAGGAGGCCATGGTGGTTTGTGACAATATCAATAGGCATGTCTATGTCCCCTGATAGAAGGGTAGCAATTGGGATGGAGATGAAGACTATAAACCGGAGACTGAGTTCTTTGAAAAGGCAGGGAAAATGACCAGGGTAAGGGTGGGGTGAGGGATGTCAGTAGATAACTGCTACTGCATTCTTATTTGGGTGGTAATATTTTTCATAGACCAAACCTCCGAGGGGAATAGCAGTTGCAGAGTGATGGTGACAGGAGAGTCTGGAGATGGTGTTCAGGATGCAGAAACATTCCTTACTCCTGCAACAGGACTGTGATTCTTTTTTTGAAGGACTAGATTTCTTTCTTTTTTTTTTTTTTTTGGTATTTAATTATTCAGTTCCTAATACATACTCTAGGGCAGCTAAGTGGTTCCGTGGATAGATTGCTAGCCTTGGAGGCAAGAAGACCCAAGTTCAGATCTTGCATCAGATACTAGCTGTGTGACCTTGGGCAAGTCATTTAACCCTATTTGCCTCAGTTTCTTCATCTGTAAAAATGAGCTGGAGAAGGAAATGGCAAACCACTCCAGTATTTTTGCCAAGAAGACCCCAAATGGGATCACTAAGAGTCAGACATGGCTGAAATTACTCCACAACAACAAGGAAGTATGCAGTCAGTACTCAGCAAATATTTGTTGAATGATCGATGCAGACAATTCTCTTAAAAAATCTGGCCCTCCCTCTCCAGGTATTTGTACTCTGAGGGATGGGTGGGAATATGACTAACATCTGCACCCAAGACTAAGCTTTTGGTAAAAGGAAAAGAGGGAAAGAATGGACTTGGATGGCCACGAGGGCTGATTAGTTCAGCTCTCATAGAGGAAAATTAGATTCAGTTCAAGCCTGCCTTAAGTTCAGTAACTCACATTTCTGTTTGTGTGTGTGTGTATAAAGTCGACAATCCCTACTGTCAGAGACTTGGACTTGTATCCCAAACTCTTCTTCTCCTCCTCCTCCTCCTCCTCCTTCTTCTTCTTCTTCTTCTTCTTCTTCTTCTTCTCCTCGGGGGGGAAGGGCAATGAGGGTTAAGTGACTTGCCGAGGGTCACACAGCTAGTAAATGTCAAGTGTCTGAGGCCGAATTTGAACTCAGGTCCTCCTGAATCCAGGGCCAGTGCTTTATCCACTATGCCACCTAGCTGCCCCTGTATCCAGAACTCTTGACTCCCTTTCAAATGTTCTTTCTCTATACTATTCTCTATACTCTATGCCCGTTTCTCTGTCTTAGCTCTCAGGTGTTTCTGGTTAACCTTGGGCAATCTACTTAACCACTTTCAGCCTCAGTTTCCTCATTCATAAAATGGAGTTAAAAACAGCACTTATCTCACAGGATTATGGTGAGGATCAAATGAAATAATAAATGGAAAGTACTTCATAAACCTTGAAATGATACATAAATGCTAGCTTTTATTATTGGGAGACAGCAGGGGTTGAAAAACAGAAGGTTTTGCTGAAGCCTTGACGAGAGGCATGAAGATGCAGAAGGCTCAGTAGGAGAGTTTGCTATGACTGAGGAGAGAGGGATGAGGGTTAGAGAGAGACCAGCTGCTGCTCAGGACAGAGAGAGGTCACGCTGTCCTGTGGGAACTGTGCTGTTTGCTCCAGCTCTGCCTGCTGAGAGAATCTCTGGGAGCAGAGAAGGGGGGAAGCTCTGGGTGTGGATCAGCCCAGCCCTTCTGCTGGCTGGGTCTCCAGTCCCTCCTCTGTAGTCTTTATCAGTCAATGTGAATGCACAAATGAGGCCAGGGATCTCAGAAGACGAGTCCATTGTTGTCTTTGTCCCCAGTGCTCAGTTCAACTTGCCTGACATGTGGTAGGTGCTTAATCAATTTTTAAAAAATGGAATCAAATCAGGAAGCCTGGGCTTGGTCTTGCATTTGTCCCTTAGAGATCTGGGATCCTGGGCCAGCTGTATACTATCTTTGAGTCAGTCTTGTCTCATCTGAGAAAAAGGGGATACCATCCATCTCTCATGATTGTTGTGAGGAAAAGGAATTTGAACGACTGAAAAGTGCCCCCACATATTAGGTATCAAGAGGAGACCAAAGATCAGAGAGTTAAAGCTCAGAGGGCCCTTCAAGGTCATCCAGCTTGACCCTTTAGTTAATAGGTGAGTAAAGGGAAGCCCAGAGAGGTTGAGTTACTTGCCCCAGGTCACACAGGCAGATGAGGACAAAAGCCAGGGTTCAGGCTCAGGATTCTCTGGCTCTAAAGTAAGCATGCTGTCCGCAACATTCTTACCATCTCCATTATAAGCAAGTTGTTAGGGGGAAGCACATTAATAGGCACAGCACATCGACTGCTGGATCTAGGTTCAAAATTGGGCTTAGACACTTGCTAGCTGTGTGGCCATCATTGATCTCTCCAAGCCTTGTTTTCCCCATCTATTAAATTAGGATTAATAGCACTTGTCCCATGCACCTCCTAGGGTTGTTGGGATGCTCATATTTTTGTAATGTGTGCAAAGCGCTTTGCAAACTTTAAAAATACCATAGAAGTATCCATCATTAGTGCTATTATTTGGAGAAAAATAGCTTGAAGCAGAAGTAAGTTGTAGGACTGAAATGCATCACTTCCATCCATAGGGAGGAGGGGATGTTGGGTGCCTTGTGAAACAGGCGAGGAGGCAAAGAAAGACTTGTCAAGCTAGAGGCCTTTCCTGTGTTCTTATGGGCCCCCTGACTTTTTTCCAGCTTCTCCCCCACACCCTCTTTGCTAGAACTTTGGAAGCAGCTAGGTGACATATTTCATTCTGGCCTCTTGAAAATCCAGAGGACTAGGTTTCTGGCTACAAATAAACAGATGTATGTGCATGTACACACATATGTTTCTACCATGTATTTATGTATAGCCAGCAGACATATATGCATATAATCACATGCATACATGTACGTGCACATACATGCAAACATACATACTATACCCCAACCCTACCCTGCCAATAACAAGGAAACTACTATTTTTGTCTTTGCACCCCAGTGCTTCCCATAGGGCCGAGCACATAGAAAGTATTTAATAAATGCTTTTTGAATGAATGAACAAATGAACGAACGAACGAATGAATGAATGAATAGGGTGGCACATAGAAGAGCCTATTCTTTGGGGTTCCCTCTGTGGAGAGGAGCATTCCATGGTGGGCTGCCCCATGTAGCAAAAGCACCATGGAGCTCTCTGTATCTCAGGGTTTGGGGCAGGCTCCATTGAGGTGAGTAAACATGGCACCCCATGACATTATCCAAGCAACAAGCATTTATTAAGGTCCTTTTCCATGTCAGGTTTTTTGCTAGGTGCAGAGAATATAAAGACAAAAGTGCAATAGTGCTTTCTCAAGAAGCTGGTGTTCTACCTTGGGAGACAAATATGTGAATATGTGACTTTATACAGAATAGATGTGAGGCAGTTTTACTGGGGGGGTGCACTAGCAGGGTGATGGGCAGGAATGAGGAAAGACCTCATGTAGAAGGTGGTGGTTGAGCAAGATGTTGTAGGAAACTGGGGGTTCTGCAAAGTACATGTGAGAAGAGTGTCTGTTCTAGGCATGGGGGCCATTCAGTGAATGCAAAGGCACCAAGAGGGAAGGTGGAGGGTCCTGGGTGGGGAACAGTTAGAAAGCTAGCACAGATAGTCTGAGCTGTGAATGAAAGAGAAGAATATATGATAAGGACACAAAGGCATGTTGAGGCCAGGTTTTGAAGAGCTTTGAATGCCAAAACAGTCTATAAGAGGGGTGGTCAGGGCAGTTGTGGTGAGGGGCAGCCTTTCTTCCAGAGGCTCACGCCCAAAGCCAACCTCTCCAGAGGCATCCTGATGATGACAAGCCATGAGCCAGAGCCTCCAGTGGCTCAAGCCCCTTCTTTTCTTTCTATCCCACCCCACTTTCCTTCCCAAGAATAGAAATGAATTTAAATCAATCCAACAAGCATTTACCTACTAGGTGTAAGGTAACATAAAGAAAGAAAAATGAATTCCTCACCCTTAAGGAATTTACATCCTCCTGGGATTATAGTATGTACTCATTAAGTAAAAGTAAATCTATACAAAGTAACAACAAAATAATCTGGGAGTGGAGAAATAAACATTTGTTCAGTTGTCTTCAGTTGTGTTCAACTCTTTGCATTCTACTCAACCCATTTGGGGTTTGCTTGGCAAAGATGTTGGAGTGGTTTGCCATTTCCTTCTCCAGCTCATTTTACAGATGAGGAAAGTGAGGCAAACAGGGTGAAGTGACTTGCCCAGGGTCACACAGCTAGTAAGTGTCTGTGACTGAGTTTGAACTCAAAGAGATGAGTCTTCTTGGATTCAAGCCCCGCACTCCATTCAAAGCACCACCTGGCTGCCATTAATTATTTTATTTTAATTTTTTTTGCTGCCACTAATTATTATCAACTATTAAGCACCTGCTTTGTGTCAGACACCATGCTCCCTTCCCAGTCATTCCCAAGTGAGTGCCTGTATCAGTCATTGTTTGATGCCTATGCCCATCATTTGTTAAACAACCAGTCGTAAGAACATTACCAGATCGGCTCCCTTTTCTGAACGTCAGTTTCTTCGTCTGTGAATTGGGGGTGCTGGATTTAGGCTTTCTAAGATCCCTTTTGGCTTTAACATGCCATGATTTCAAGTTGCTTGGCCCTTCCCCTTCTTTCCCTTTTACCCACTTACCCCTGCCTTCCCTCCCTAACTGACTTCAGCCTCGGGATCTCTATTGCCACTTCTCATTCTTCCCCTCTCCTCATTCCCTCCAGTTCTTCTACTAGTGGCTGTCAAGTGGGTTCAGGAGGGGGCAGCCATTTGGCCATTCAGCTATTCAACAGTTCTTAACTCTCCCCTTTCCTTTATCCACAGGAACCATGAAGTGCCACATACCCACCAGCCACCTCTTCTTCTGGCTTTTTGTGGTCAACTCTGGATGCTGGGGTAAGTCTAATCCTTTCTCTATTTGTGACCAGTCTGAGCTTGGAGACCAGGCTGCTGCCCTGAATGGTCAAGAGTTCAGTTTTATGTGCGATCACACCAGATGGGGATGTCCTGTGACTTCTGGGAATCTGCACATTCTGGACCTTGCTTTCTCATCACCTTGCAATGTCACCTTGAGCAAGATGCTTACCACTGGCTCTCAGGCTTCTCTAGATTATGGAGCTAAGAATATGTGTTTTCCCTAGGGACTTGGACTCCAGGGCAAACCAGCAGAAGTCATCAGGTGACTCAAACTCTGGAGGGGAGAGGTGCTTCTCATACAGTGGGGTCCCCTCTTCTCTGAAGCAGGTGCGAGCCCCAAGATCATTTTCTCTCCATCTGCCTGAGGACATCTTCTTCTTGTGAAAGGCCAGATCCTGCCCCACCCCCCTGTTTGCTCCAGGTGCCTTTGGCAGAAGGGGCTGATCTCTGTGATGTGGCCCTCTCCCTACTCCATGAAACCTGGACCCACTGGAGCTGGCAAGGGAAGCAATTTGGGTCTCAGTGTGGAATTAAGGCAACAGTTGTGCACTACAGAACACTGTGGAGGGCTGGGCTTCTCCTGGGAGGAGTCTGAGCTCAGGTGTGCATAGAGACACCACCAAACATGCCTGCAAAAGCAGCCATGGGGATCAGGAGGCCCCATTCCCTTTGAGAGCAACAATTGACCCACCTCCTTCCCTTAGGAGAAAGTCCCAGAGATGCTGTTCAAGCCTTGCATTCTTTGTAGCAGAGGGTCTGAACCTGGGTCTTGAATAGATTTCAGGGAGTCCATGAATATAGATGGGGAAAAAATTACTTCTTGATTTTCACTAACCACTAACTGAAAATTTGTATTTCCTTCAATTATTGATGTAATCCACAAACGTTATTGTGAGAAGGGATCCAGAGGCTTCAACAGGCCTCCTGCCAAAGGGGTCCAAGACCCCCCAAAAGTTCATCACCCCTGCTTTAAAGTGACATAATGATTGTAGCAATGATCTCTATAAAAGTGCTTTTAGCTCTTTAAATGAAAGCTGGCCCAGAAATCCAAGGTGGGAGTCCCACGCAGGGAAGAAACTAAGACACAGAGAGACCACCCAGCAGTTCTGCCCCAGAGCTGGACCTGGAATTGGGGTTCTTAACATTTTTTGGACCTCAGACTCCCTTTGGCAGCATCTAGTGAAGCCTATGTGACCCTTCTCAGAATCATATTTTTAAACACATAAAATGAAATATACATCATATTGTGATGTGTATATATATGTGTGTGTATGTATATATGTGTATGTGTATATATGTATATATATATGTATGTATGTGTGTGTGTGTATATATATATATATATATGTATCCCTGCAACCAGATGCCAGGTTAATAATCCCTAGCCTTGAAGGTTGAAGCCACTAACTTATTTTTTTTAAATGAAAGTATTTTATTATTTTCCAGGTACATGTAGAGATAGTTTTCAACACTTGTTATATAAGATTTCCAATTTCAAATTTTTCTCCCTCCCTCCCCTCTCTTCCCCCTTCCCTAGACAGCAGATAATCTGATATAGGTTTATATACATATATATATATATATATATATATATATATATATATATATATACACACACACACACACACACATACATACATACACACACATATATACATATATATGTACATGTATATGTATATATATAACATTAAACACACTTCTGCATTAGTCATGTTATAAGAGAAGAATCAGAACAAAAAGGAAAAACCTCAAAAAAGAAAAACAACAACATCAAAAACAAAAGAAATAGTATGGTCCAATAAGCATCCATATTCCACAGTTCTTTTTTTTCCCTGGATTTGGAGAGCCTTTTCCATCATGAGTCCTTTGGAACTTTCTTGTACCGTTGGATTGGTGAGAAGAATCTAGTCTATCACAGTTGATCGACACGTAATGTTGATGACACTGTGTATAATTTTCTTCTGGTTCTGCTCATCTCACTCATCATCAGTTCATACAAGTCCTTCCAGGTTTCTCTGAACTCCTCCTGTTCATCGTTTCTTACATCACAATATAATTCCATTACATTCATATACCACAACTTGTTCAGCCATTCCCCAATTTATGGGCATCCTCTCAATTTCCAATTCCTTGCCACCACAAAAAGAGCAGCTATAAATATTTTTGTACATGTGGGTCCTTTCCCTTTTTTTATGATCTCTTTGGAAGCCACTAACTTATTGTCCCATTCTGCTATTCTGTTTGGGAGAATCACCTGCCCAACCTAATTCCTTAATTCTTTCCTTGTTTCTCTCTGATCTAACTGATGCTGTCCTTCGGAGTCATAACAGACTCCAGGCCCAGCTGTAGGCTAAGGTACACTGGGATTTTTGTGTGAGTAGCTCAGTGGAATGTGCTGCAGTTTAATTTGAAATCTTATCCTCAACCCTACCCCCACCCTGAGTATCCTCTGCCCTGTCTCTTTCTAAGTTTTTTTTTGCATTTTTAATAACTTCTTTTTTCAAATTACATGTAAAAACAATTTTTAGCATTCATTAAAAAATGTTGGGTTCTAAATTCTCTCCTTTTCTCTCTCCCCTCTGCCCTCCTTGAGACAGCAGGCAATTTGATATTGGTTATACGTGTTCAGTCATGCAAAACATATTTCCGTATTAGTCATGTTGTGAAAGCAAATACAGACCAAAAAAGGCCATAAACACCACAAAAAAAGTGAAAAGTGGTATGTTTCTATCTTCATTCAGACTCCACCAGTTCTTTCTCTAGTGGCAGAGAGAAGGTGGATGGCATTTTTCATCATGGGTCCTTCAGAATTGTATTAGATCATTGTATTGATCAGAGTAGCCAAGTTTTTCACAGTTGATCATCACACAGTGGTGCTGTTACTTTGTACAATGTTCTCCTGGTTCTGCTCACCTCACTTTGCATCAGTTCATATAAGTCTTCCCAGGTTTTTCTGAAACCATAAGAATAGGATGATAGTCTTCCATCCCAATCATATACCAAAATTTGTTTAGTCACTCCCCAATTGATGGGTATTCCCTCAATTTCCAATTTTTTGCCACCACAAAAAGAGCTGCTATGAATATCTTTTGTACAAATAGGTCCTTTCCCCTTCTTCCCCCCTTTTTTATCTCCGTGGGATATAGACCTACTAGTCCCTGCCTTCCCTTTTGCCAGCTTAAACAAGCCAACCCATTCCATCCTGGTGCTCGGTATTTTCCCAGGACATTCGATCCTGTTGGTTTTTATGTTCTACACTCTTTTCTCTGCCTCTGTTGTACCTAGGAGTCTTTTTCTGTTTTCCATCTGCTAACTTACTGAAGAAACAAACTGTAAAAGGGCATTGAATGAAATAGGTCTTGCCTCTAGACCCCTCCCCAGCTACCTTGTCCCTGCTATATTTCAACTTTTTGAGTACTTATTTAGCATATTTTGTGCCTAACATTTGTGTGAAGGCCTGTCTATACCAAGACAAAAATGAAACAGTACCTGCTGTGGTGCTGCTCCAGTAGGTGAGTGAACTGAAAATTGGCCAAACCAGAAAGTGTTCATTTCACTCAAGTTCCATAACCTGCTGAGTGTAGCTTTGTAACTGGCTACTCAGAAGCTTCAAGGCCCCATTCAATCGTCCTCGTTCCCCATTCTAGCATGATGGGATCTAGTGAAGAAGGCGGCATTTATCTCCTCCATGTACGTAATGTTGCTTCCTGTCAGATCACTCCTCTCTAGTCTCTTATGCTGGATCCTCATCCAGGTCATGCTCACTAGCCGTGGGTGTCTGACTGAAGATGAGAGACCCTACATTCAAATCCAGCTTCAGACACTTACATGAATTGTTGTTGAGTCATTTCAGTAGTGTCCAACTCTTTATGACCCCATTTGGGGTTTTCTTGGCATAGATACTGGAGTGATTGGCCAATTGCTTCTCCAGCTCATTTTACAGTTAAGGAGACAGAGATAAACAAGGTTAAATGACTTGCCCAGGGTCACATAACTACTAAATGTCTGAAGCCAGATTTGAATTCAGGTCATCCTGATTCTAAGTTTCATGTTCTACCTACTATACTACCTAGCTTGAGCATTATAAGGTACACCCTCCATCTTGGATCAGGAAAGCTACAATATACCACTTCTCTTGCCAGAACCCTATTTCCTCCCCAGTTTGCTCTCCATGGGCTCCAACTCTACCCACCTCTTGTTTTGCTGACATAACTCACTGGCAAGGTTAGGAAAAGCTCCACATCCTGGTGGAATGACACAAATAACCATTTATTTCATGGATTCCTGTCCAAGAAAGCATCATAGAATCATGGGTATGGGACAGACTGTCTTCTAGAATTAGGGAAACTTGGTTCAGATCTTGTCTTGTGTGACCTTGGACAAGTCATATAACCATCCTAGGCTTCCACTCCCTCTTCTTCAAAACGAGAAGGTTGTACCAGATGGCCCCTGAGGTCACTCCCAAGTGTAACTCTATGAGCCTTTGGTCCTATGACTAAAAGGGCCCTGAGGTCCCTTCTTGCTCCAGAATCTATGAATTTGGCCTAAAGCACCTGAAGAGAAACCATTTCTTTGCCCACAGCTTACTTTTCTATTTCTACTGACTCTGGGATTCTCTTCAGTCCATTGTCAGGAACAGCCAGTACCCAGAGTAGCCAAGCCAAGCTTGTGATTTGTTCTTTATGGATCCAGCATAATTTATGGCTCCTGACACTGCTCCCCTTTGGGTGCTTCATAAAACCCACTTCACTGGACTTAACACAGTCTTCTCCCCAACCTTCCTCAGCCCTGCTGCCTTCATACTGTTTTCCTAGGATTGGGGCCAAATGAAGTTCTTTCAGGACCTGCTCACCATCGGATAGTTTGAGAGCAACAGCAGATGTTTCTTTCTTGCCCCCCAACTCTTACGCCCAATCAGGCTGGCATGAATCCTTTTAAAATATGTTTTTTAAACTCTATGTGGTTTTAGTCAGATTCTCTAGGATTTTAGGCCATGTTCGTAATCATTTAACTCCTTACCTTATGCCAGAGAACAGACAGGGCAGGTTCTGCTGAAGATGGCCCTTGGACACATGTCCTAGTATACTTGAAGCTTTAGCAGAGTCCCCTGTTCTGGTCGTCTGTTGACATCTCAGCCAAATGTCCTCCTTGTCACTTGAGGACCTTGCCTGGGATGGGGGAGGAGAGGAGAAATGATGATTTATAATTGTGCCCAATGACTACGCTCCTTCATTTACTTGTTTGCAGATTTCTGGGCAGTTTTTCCCCAGTGATGCTACTGATGGGGAGGAGATAGTTGTGATACACTGATAGGACAGTGTTCATTGACTGTAATTCATAGAATGGGTTTCAGGTATTATCATCTATTTGTCCATCATTGTGGGTGAAGGGGGAGTAGAGCTACAAAGAAATTTTGCACTTTCTAATGTTTTTAGAAAGATAGTGTTGCCTTGTAGATAGAGGACCAACTTGGGAGTGAGGTATTTGTTATTCAATCATTTCAATCATGTCCAACTCTTTTTGCCCCAATTTGTGGTTTTCTTGGCAAAGATACTGGAGCAATTTGCCATTTCCTCTCCAGCTCATTTTACAGATGAGGAAACTGAGTTAGATAGAGGTTAAGTGACTTACCCAGGGCCACACAGCTAGTAAATGTCTGAGGTGGCATTTGAACTCAGTCTTCCTGACTTGATCCACAGTGCCACCTAGCTACTCCAGAGTCAGGTAGATCTCCTGGTTTAAGTCATATTTTTATGATACTAGTATGAATTCCTAGAGAGGCCCTTCCAGGGATGTCCCCAGAAAGAAATGAACTGTTGTCTGATCTGTTACTCTGGATATAGTAGGGCTCAGGTTACCTAAAGAACTTTCTGGTGCTTGTTTGAGTTATTGCCTTCAGCTTTCAACCCCTTAACTGAGGGTAAGAGCATTTTATCTTTGTGTTTGTATCCCTAGTGCCCACACAGCACCTTGGCAGCACATGGTAGACATTTAATAAATGCTCATTGATTGACTGACTGACTTTCACATTTCTACAGCTTAAGCCCTTGCCAACTTTCAGAGCAGGGGCTCCTGCCTGCTCCTTAGGAGAATCACTTTGTCACAAATGCTAAAAGGTGTTGAGTCTGGCCCAGAGATGCCAAGTTAAAATTAAACAAGACGCATGGTGCCAGCTCCTTGCTTTGGTTTTGGGCTTGCTACTAGTAACCCTCCATCACAGTATGGATGTAAATGAAGAAGTCATCTGAGAAGGCCATCCCAATCATTCTTCTGTCTCTGGGCAGGATTATACCTCGGGGGTCTGCCTGATAGAAGCCTTTCCTTGGAGAAAAGCCATTATTCAGTCTACCTTGGTAATCTGTTGCTCTACCTCAGCTTGTAGAGGCTGCTGGTCTACCTGGAACTTACAAAGCTCAGCCCAGTCATCTTTGTTTGGTTTCCAGTGGAAATGAACACCCTTTGGCTAACATCTTAATAGCCTTGTTATGGCTTTCAAGTATTAAATGATTCATGATTCCTCCCTTTCTCATTTTTGCATCAATTACTCATTTGGGAGAAGGACAATTTGGATCAGTATTGTCTGGGCAATGTTGTTGTTGAGATATTTCAGTCTTATCTGACTCTCCATGACTCCATTTGGGGTTTTCTTGGCAAAGATATTGTTTCCTTATGTATTTTTGTTTTTGTTTTTGTTGCGGGGCAATGGGGGTTAAGTGACTTGCCCAGGGTCACACAGCTAGTAAGTGTCAAGTGTCTGAGGCCGGATTTGAACTCAGGTACTCCTGAATCCAGGGCCGGTGTTTTATCCACTGCGCCACCTAGCTGCCCCTGGCAAAGATATTGGAGAGGTTTGTCATTTCCTTTTCCAGATCATTTTACAGATGAGGAGAATTAGGCAAAGAGGGTGAAGTGACTTGCCCAGGGTCACACTGCTCATTAATGTCCGAGGCCAGATTTGAACTCAGGAAGATGAGTCTTCCTTATTCCAAGCCCAATGCTCTGTGCACCATGGCACCACTTAGCTGTCTAGGCAATGGGATGGGCCATAAGGCATTGGCTCAACCAGTGATTTATTTTATATGTCCCTCCCTTTACTTACCCTAGGGTCTAGCCCAATTGGCCTTTTGGTTGTTCCCCAAACCAGGCAGCCCAGCTTATGCCTTTGTCCCTTTCCAGAGGTTGTCCTCTGCCTTGAATGTCCCCCTACCTCACCAGTCTCCATTAGGATCCCTAAATGTCTTCAAAGGTCAGCTCACATGTGTGAATTAATAAGGGAACCTCTTTTTCCCAGATACTAAGATCCTCTCTCTCCTTATATCATGTTGCATTTACTTATATTTATCCCCCTTTGAAGAGATCTAAGAGGGGTTTTCATTCTTTCCTTCTCTCTAGGCACTTACCCCAATTCCATGCATGCATTAGGCACTTAATAGATGCTTGTTGAATTGAATTGATTCTAAATGTAATCTCAGGCAAGTTTGTCCTATCATTTCAATCCTTCAAATTCTTCCATCTTGCAGAAGCCATGACATCCAAAGTCTTGCTGACCTTTTCATCCTATTTCTTATGCATAGTGTAGTGACACAGATCCCAAGACACAGCAATTAATCCCTTCCTCCCGGGGGCCTCATTTTTCCTGTCTAACCGAAGATGATTCCTGACTCAAACAGGGTTGGAATGCCTTATTATAGGTGTGCACAGAGGATAGACAGGAAGGCATACCCTTCCTGATATTGATATTCCTCACGGAGTGTGTCTGGGATTGGCCTCTCCTCCCAAGGTCTGTTCTTAAGATTTGGGTCTGGCTTCCTTAAAAAATATCCCTGGAGCCCCATCTGAGGTAGAAGTCCCCTCTTTCCCTAGCAGGCTGGACACAAACTCAAGAAGCCAAAATCATGGACAGAATCACCTAACATGTCAGATGGCTCCTATTGACTCTCCTTTCATATTAAGAAAATGCCAATCTACTCCCATAACTCTGACACATGCCCCAGTGTGTCTTGGAGATAATGCTTCCCATTTCTGGTCACCCTTCCACCCACATCCTTTCTCTGGAGTTTTATCTTAGCCTAATGTCATTCTGTGGGCTCATTGGATCAGATGCTCCAAACTTCCAGCACATCCATTTTAGTGTGAGATGAGGTGTTTGGGTATAAATGGGGGGGGGGATTGTCCCACCACTGACCAATCTACTCTCCTCCTTGTCTCAGTTGCCAGTGTTCAACACTCAAGGCCACAGAGCATTTTGAGGGAGATGAGTGCTGGCATAAGGCTTGGACGGTTAGTCCAGTGACGCGGAGATCTGCTTGGTATGTGGCACATGATGTCCAAGAACTGCTGCCCATCCGCCCGTGCAGAGCTCTCAGCACCTGATTATTGGCAGGCCCTTTAAAATAAAATTAAAAAATGAACACGGCTGCTGCAGGCAATTTTCTTCCCTCCCCCTGCCGAGAAAACCCACTTCTGAATTCCTCCCTGACATCTCTGATCTGTCTGCTTCCCATCTAGCTCTCGTCACTATGTCCAGATTCTGAGAAAAAAAAAAAAAAAACAAGGATAGAACAAAAGGGCTCTGGTCCTCCTTAGTCAGCATCTTTGGGGAGGGTACCACATTTCACTGATTGGAAACTGAGGCTTGGTCCGGCTACATGACTCTGCCCAAGGTCAGTCATGCCCAGGCTGTGCTCAGCTGATCCCTGAGCCCCTGTGTATTCATGAGGAGTTAATGATTATTGTGCATCTCTAGCCATCAAAGTAGGGGATGGAGCAGGAAAGAGTGGGGACCCTCCCACCTGCCTGCCTGTTCCTTCTTCTCACTGGATGCAAAGTCAAATAGTTGTTTTCCCTTTGGGGGTCCTGGGTCAGAGTCAGGGTCTGCTCCCATTCCCGAGCTGTGCCCTGGGAAGCCATTCCCTGTCACTGTGACCAAGTTGTCTCTTCTCTAGCTTTTGACTTCGAATGACTGAGCTGTTCTGGGTGGGGTTCAGGATGGACCTAATTCTTTACACAGTGTGACCCTGGCTGTCTGATCTGATACATTTCTATGTGCTCTTCTTCCTCTTCCTCCTCCTCCTCGATCACCCCATTATCAGACATTTCCTTTGTCTTCCTTTATCCCCAAACTCTTACTTCATCCCCAATACCAACCATTTATCCCTGGAGAGGCTGTGTTGAATAGTGGATAGAGCACTGGGCTTAAAATCAAGAAGACTTGGATTCAAATCCTTCCCTTGACACTTTCTAGCTATGTGACCCTGGGCAAGTTAATTTAACCTCTCTTTGCCTCAGTGTCATTATCTGTAAAATGAAGGAGTTAAACATGTGGGCTTGTAAGATCCCTCCTAGATCTAAGCCTATGATCTTTTCAACCTGGAATCTCTTTGGACCACTTCCCTCACCCCTCACCATATGCCCATGCGTTTCCAACCCTGTTCCCTAGACCACAAGTCTTAGCCCCTTCTTCTGTTTCTACCTTCCTTCCCTAGTCTGTTAGTCTCATTCTTTATCCGACTTCACTTCCCACTCACTCCACTCCACCTAACACGTCCCCAACTTGTGATTGTTGGTCAGTTATTTTCAGTCATGTCTAACTCTGTGACCCCATTTTGGGTTTTCTTGGCAGAGATACTGGAGTGGTTTGTTGTATCTTTCTCTAGCTCATTTTACAGATGAGGCAAACTGAGGCAAATGGGGTTAAGTGACTTGCCCAGGGTCACACAGCAAGTACATTTCTGAGGCTGGATTTGAACTTGGGTCTTCCTGATTCCAGGCCCAGTGCTCTGTGCACAATGGTACCCCCTGGCTGCCTTTATTCCCTGCCTCCCCCCCCCCCACCCGATACTTTCTGTTGTGAGGAAGCTTGTAAGCAGTAATGGTGGATTTGTGCTCAAGAAGACCTGCTTCAGACACTTCATGTGTCACTCTGGGCAAGTCACCTAATCTTTCTGAGATTTCATTTCCTTATTTGGGAAAATGGGAATAATAACAGTTCTTACCTCACAGGGCTATGGTGAAGATCAAATGAGATAATATGCGAGGTATCCCAAATGTCTTGGTGCAGTTTTAAGTTTTAATTACACAAACCTGCACTCAGACTTTTGGGACATGTCATATGTAAATAGGGAGCTTAAGCAAGAATCTTAAAGTGCCACATATGTGAGCTATTATTGGTGGTGTCTCTGCTCTTCTCCACTCTGCCTTCTCTTGCCTTATCCCTCTCTAACTCTATTTGCTCCCTTTATTTTGGCCTGGGTTCTTTTTAGTATTTTGTTTGATCCCAGGGCTTCTGTATGTATCTCTATCTGTGTGTGTGTGTGTACTTTTGTGTGGGGGCTCTCTCATCTCTGCTCCGAGCAGAGGAATCCTGTGCCCACCACGAGGACAATTGTGATTTGAGTTCATGAAACACCGCTGGGTGGGGGAGCACTGCCCACCCCAGGTGAGGTGCTCCTTGGCTCTCCCTTTTTTGGAAGGGGAAACAAAGGAGCAGGGGTCCAACTGTCTCCTAGGATGGTAGGGAGAGATGCCTCACCCCTCCAGAGGCCTAGATTAATGGAACACAGTGGTTGGGGCCAAAAGGACTCATGGGTCAGAATGGCAGAGGAAAAGGGAAGGAAAAAGCCAACCCCAACCTGTCAGGGATCGAGCTGACACAGCAGAATGCCATGAGCCATGGGGAGCGATGCACAATATTAATCATGCGATAAAACAATAATTGCCTTCTCCCTGGCCTCTAGTGCTTCCCCTCCCTCAGGGCTCTTCATGCCAATAATAGGGAGGAAAATGGTCCTCATCTCCCTGCCAGAGATCTGCTTTTCTTTGGAAATCAGGAGAGGCGGAGTAGGGGTTCTGTGGGGTGACAAGGTTGGGGAGTCGCTTGCTTCCTTTCAGTCATTCAGTGCAGGAGGACTCACACCCTAAAGGTCTTAGGCCAGGACTGGCTTCAGAATGAGCCCTTGTCCCTGCCCTTGCCACCTTCCACGGAAGACCTGACATTTTCTTTTGAGCAGCTCGAAGCACTTATTACCTTCTTATAACAGCTCAGTGAGGTGTGTCAGCTTGCTTATGATACTATGTGTGGTACTGTAGAAAAGACAAACGCAGGTTGGCAGATCTAGGTTTTATTCCTGGCTATGTCACCATAATCAACCTAGGAATCATCCTTCATGTCTCTGGGCCTCGGGTCCTCCCTCTTCTTTCTAATGAATCTATTGATCCAAGAGATATAAAGAACTAACACAAATATGTAAGACCAACACACCTCCCCCCAGCCGATTAGTGGCCATTGGATATGAACAAACAGGTCTCAAGTGAATTGCAAACTATTAACAACCCTGTCATAGATCATTCCCAGTTACTACTAATAAGAGAAGCACAAACCAAGGCAACTCTGAGTATTCACCACATACCCAGCAACTCAGCAAAGATGACAAAAGATAGGAAGAGCCAATGTTAGGGGTTATGGCAGGTGAGACTCACAAACATTTGTCAATGGAGTTGGGAATTGGCCCAATTCTTCTGGAATTCTGCTAGGAAAGTGGATCTAATTTTCATATATTTTGACCTGGAGGTCTCACTGCTTGGCATATGCTCAAGAAAGGTCCCATATACAACCAAATATCCATAGAAGAACTTTTTTGTGTGTTAGTAAAGAACTAGAAAAAATAGATGTCCATCCATGGGGGAATGGCTAAACAATGTGTAGGACATGACTTACAGAACATTATTTCTATGCCATATGAAACAATAAATATCAAGACTTCAGAGAAGCATGGAAAGTTTTGAATGTACTGATATAGATTAAAATAAGAAACAATAAATAGAAAACACTGTACAACATGACCATAACAATGCAAAAAGACAGAACAAAATAACCCCCACCAAATGCTGTGTAAATGTAACGACCAAGAGATTCTGGGAAGAAAATGCACCTCCTTCTCTTTTTATGGAAGCGTGGGGGACCATGAGTGTGAAACATTCTACTTGCCATCATTTTGTTGATGTTGGGCTTCTTGATACTGGGCTTGCTGAATTACTTTTTTTTTCCTTTTAAAAAATTCTCTGGTGCTAGGTATGGCTCATTGGGTAGGAAAAGGAGGAAGGATAAGAAAATGTAAAAATAACATATCAATACAAATTCTAAAATAAAAAAGTGAAGGCATTTGTCTAAGTAATATTTAAGTTCTTTCACTTCCCAAAGTTACTGGCACCCATTTTCAGATTGATGCACATGGCAGAAGTATAATGGGTGTTGCCCATGGCTCCATGGGTGCAGCTCAGCTTCCCTCATCTTTTGCCTCCCATTTCAGTGTATCCTCCAGTACTGTTTGCCTCATTTTATAGAATGTATTCAATGGGCTTTTGGGTGACTCACTTTTTCCCTTTGATTCCTAGGTCAGGTGAACCGGCTGCCTTTTTTCATCAACCATTTCTTTGATACATACCTGCTGATCAGTGAGGATACACCAGTGGGTAAGTGCTAAAGCCCTAAGGGAATGGTGGATCTGCGCACTTGTGGAAAAGACTCCCCTCAGAGACTCATAGATTTGAACAAGACCTTAGGAATCACCTGATAATAACTCACATTAGTGTCGGTTTGCAAAGAGCTGAACACATATTCTCATTTGATTCGAACAGCAACCCTATGAGTTAGTTATGATAGTTATTATATCTGTGTTATATATGGGGAAACTGAGGCTGAGAGAAGCTAAAGTGGCTTGCTCATAATTATTTAACTAGTAAATGTTGGGGTCTGCATTTGACCCCAGGTTTCTCCTGGTTTTTGTGACTAGCACCCTTATCATTAGGGGCTCCCTTTCTGGTCTAAAAACCCATTCTCAATGGGAATTTCATGTATATCTAACATTACTAAGAGATGATCATTCACATTCTGCATGACCTTTTCCAGTGATAGAGAACTTGCTACCTTAAGAGTTGGCCTGGTGGTTTAGTTCTGAGTGTCTGAAAATTCCTCCTTCTTTTGAGCTAAAATCTGATTGCTTGTGACTGAGACCCACTGCCCTTCTCTCTGGAGCTACATAGATTAAGCTTGATTGATCCGCCTTTCAGATGTCAGCCCTTCAAATGCTGGGAGATGTATCCCCCCCAACCTTCTCTTCTCTGGACAAAAATGTCCTTGTTCCAGCAATTTCCTTCCATAGGGTTGAATCCCAGGCAGTCAGTGCCACAGCAGAGAATCAGCCTTGGAAAAAGCTGATGAGCAGTTTGTCTTAATTCCCTATCCCCTTAGGCCTACTCTCCCTAAGAGAACACCCTGAGTCTGTCCCCAGCCTGCCCACCCTTTGTCTCCCTTATTGAAACTTATCTGTCCCAGATGTCAAACTCTCAAGGACCAAGGCATCAACTAACTAGCTGATAAATAGACTTGTGCTAATGAAAGAGAGAGGACCACACTCATGCCTAGGTGTCATTTGCAGTTTACCAAGGGCAGGGTTCTTAAGTTTCTCTCTCTCTCTCTCTCTCTCTCTCTCTCTCTCTCTCTCTCTCTCTCTCTCTCTCTCCCCCTCTCCCTCTCTCCCTCTCTCCCTCTCTCCCTCTCTCCCTCTCTCCCTCTCTCCCTCTCTCCCTCTCTCTCTTTCACACACACACTTTTTTTGCTAAAGACCTCTTTGGCAGTATAAGAATGCCTATGAACCCTCCTTCCCAGAATAATATTTTTTAAAAGCATAAAATAAAATACTTCAGATTACAAAGTAAACCAATTATATCAAAATTATATCATTTTCCCCTCATGTACTCCACGTTAAGAACTCCTAATAGGGCCTTCTGGAGGCAATGTCCCCTATCTTTATCATCTAATCTGTTTATGATTGGAGTGCATTTAGGGGCAGATAGAAATTTGTGGGGCCCTCACCCCACATCATGCAATTGGCTCCTTTGCTATTCCAATGTGTAGGGATCCACTGGAAAGGAATAAAGGTGATGCTTTGGCTGGGGTTACTTCTGCTGTAGCAGTGATCGGGGGGCAACACATTGATCCCCTTGATGTAGGCACCCCCAACATACCTGTATCTACTCATTTATTATTTCCAACTCTTGGAAATTTTTCTTGAAGTCTTGTGGAGGCAGGAAAGGTGATTGGGGTGAGGAAAGGTGTAATAGGAACCCAGCCAGTTGTGGAGAGGTCTTGATGTACTGGGCCGGTCCTCTTTAGCAGTGACTAACCGAAAGCTGTGAAAAGACCAGACATTCTCTTCCTTTCTCACTCAATACCTCTCTGTTTGTCCATCTGTCTATCTGTGCTCCAATCTGTCCCACTGAACCACCTGTGGGGAAATCTGGCTGACATCATTCTTTTTGTGAGGAGGAGGTGGGGTAAAGGTTACCTCTCAGGCTTTGAATAATTATAAGAGCTCAAGTGTATATGAATAACACTATTGTTGCTCAGTTGTTTTCAGTTATGTCCAAATCTCCATGATCCCATTTGGGGTTTTCTTGGCAAAATATTGGAGTGGTTTGCCATTTCCTTCTCCAGCTTATTTTACAGATGAGGAAACTGAGGCAAACAGAGTGAAGTGACTAGACATGGGCAATATGGCTAGTAAGTGTCTGAGGGCAGATTTGAACTCAGACCTACCTGACTGTAGGCCTGGTGCTCTGTCTACTGCACCAAGATGGCGAAGTACATTTAAGGTAAAAGACTTTATGCACATTATCTCATTTGATCACTAACTTTTTTTTTGTTTTTGTTTTGTTTTTTGTTTTTTGCAGGGCAATGAGGGTTAAGTGACTTGCCCAAGGTCACACAGCTAGTTAAGTGTCAAGTGTCTGAGGCTGGATTTGAACTCAGGTCCTCCTGAATCCAAGGCCAGTGCTTTATCCACTGCGCCACGTAGCTGCCCCCAATCACTAACTTTTGGCACAGAGCTTTTCTTTAATGGAAAGCTGCAAAAGGATTTATAAAAAGCAATTTGCCCAGTGACAGGATGGGAGTCTAGGGCTCTTGGTCTCTTTACCTTGTTTAAGGCCCTATACGTTGTTTTGTTGTAAGCAGTGTCAGTGAAAGTGAGTGTGAGACTTGGGTTTGAATCCCAGCTTTATTGCCAACTAGTGATGTGAATTTAAGAACAGTCAGATAACCCTTCTATGCCTCAGTTTCTCTATCTGTACAATTAAGAGTTTGGATGACACCTTGTCAGGGATGATAAAAAGAAGATTCCTACTCAGGTAGGGCCTGAAATAGATTCTTCCAGAGGCTAATTCAAATCTGACATTCTGTGGTTCTGTTGGGTAATTTGTCCTTGAATGTAGGCCTCAGTATTCCTATCTGTGAAATAGGCAGGAGGGCTTAAGATTCTGGAAGAAAATATCTACAGGAAAATGAGGAACATTTACTTCAACTCCTCCCTTATTTTAATAATAATTGCTGACAGGTATGTAAAATTTTAGGATTGACAAAGTACGTTTGATTTGATATCTCATTTGATCTTTTTAATTCTGTGAAGTAGGTTCTATAGGGATTATTGTCCCTTTCTACATATGAGAAAACTGAGGCTCAGCTAACAAGTTCATACTGTTGTTCTCCCTTCATTCCCAAAGAGGACCAGACAGGGTCATGTAGATAGTATACATCAAAGCCAGGTTTGAAACCAAATCTCTCCTATGCTAAACTCACTGTTGGTTCTGTTATTTTTTGGTTGCCTGGTTATCTTGAGCAGGTAGAGCAAAGGGAGGAGATTCAGAATCCTAGCAGTTCAGAGTGGAAGCCACAGGCCAGACTGTGAACCTTTGCCTTGTACAATGTGGCTGCCATCTTCTGCTTTGGGACTTGGCCAGGCAGGGGGAAGGTGAGCTTGCCGACTTCCCTTCTTCCTTGATCACAGCTGTAGTAAGAGAAGCTGCCAGCCCGGGAAGCGTTGCGACTTCCCATTTCCTTGGGTTCCCTCCCCTTCCCTAACTCCCAGAGTGAGGATGTGGGTGCATTTCAGTAACAGGCCTTGAGGGAAATGGAAGCCATGAGCATCCTCGGGGAAAATTCATTCAGCTTCTTTAGATAGTCATCCACCTGGGTCCTGTTTGAGAGTCATGGTGACAGGTACCACGGAGACACACTTGAAGAGGATGAAGGAAATGTTTGCCAGCTTCTGCAGGAGACACCAGCCCACTGGCCTTAGGGCCTACAACAGGCCAGGAGTATCTCCTGAGAAGTTGGCCCAGTGCCATTCCAGGGCATTGAATTGGTATTGGACATTGAGAGAGGTACGAGAACATGAAGCCCAGCCTACTTTAAGCATACATTGGAATCTGTTTCAAAGTGTTCTCCTTGAGACCAGGACCCCTAATAGTGTTCCTTGGGTCTATGGGCCTGTGACTTGGGGAGGTTTTCCCCATTGCCCCTATTCTACCACCTCTTATGGTCTTCAAAGTGTGGTCCATTTTCCTACCCATTCTTCAGCCCTTTCCTCAGAGTTCTGCCCCCTCCCCTTTTTTGCTTCCCTCCCCATGATCCTATCTTCTCCTCCTGTGTTATCCCTCACATCAGTAATAGATATTCTAGTAATTTGTGACCTTAAAAATGCTATTTTACAATTGTCCTGATTGCCTGCTGAAATTTGAAAATTTTGGTTCCTTGTGAAACTGGTATAACTGTTGGCCATGGTATAGACTGGGGTGCTCATAACCCTGGTGAGGTCCTCTATGTCCTAGTGGACCAATAACACTGTCTTTTGTGAGAGTCCAAAAAACACAATTAATTTTGTAAGAAATAGAAAGGGAGTCTGCTAAGTGGTGCAGCTTGGAGTCAGGAAGACTCATCGTCCTGAGTTCAAATCTAGCCTCAGACACTTAGGGCAGCTAGGCTGTACAGTGGTTAAAGCATTGGCCCTGGAGTTAGGAGGACCTGAGTTCAAATGTGACATCAGACACTTACTAGCTCTAAGACCCAGGGCAAATCACTTAATCCCAATTGCCTCAAAACATCCAAGGCCATCTCCAGTCATCCTGATGTATATCTTGTTGCTGTGGGACCCAGATAGCTCTGGAGGAGAAAGGGATGTTGGTGACCTTGCCCAGCCCTTCCTCCCTTAGATCCAATTCATTTGCAAGTCATGACATCATCTTGATGTCATGGCCCTTTTCAAGAATGAAGGACAAACAACAACAACAAAAACAACAGCAGCAGCCTTAGACACTTACTAGCTGTGTGACCCTGGGTGAGTCACTTAACTTTGTTTGTCTCAGTTTTCTCATCTGTAAGATGGAGATGTAAGATGGAAATGGAGATGAGCTGGAGCAGCAAGAAATGGCAAACCACTCTATTATCTCTGCCAAGAAAATCCCAAATGTAGTCATGAAGAGTTAGACACAACAAAGAAAGGGAGGACCCAATGGAGTCCTATTGGGATTCCTATCCAGTGCTACTGGGATAATATTCTTTCATTTATTTATTTACTTATTCATTCATTCATTTATTTATTTATTCACTCACTCATTCATTCATTTATTATTTATTTATTGTTTGTTTTTGGTGAGGCAATTGGGGTTAAGTGACTTGCCTAGGGTCGCACAGCTAGTAAGTGTCAAGTGTCTAAGGCCAAATTTGAACCCCGTCCTCCTGACTCCAGGGCCAGTGCTCTATCCACTGTGCCACCTAGCGGCCCCTAATATTCATTTTTTAAAAGTATTTTATTATTTTCCAGTTACATATAAGGACAGTTTTCAACATTCGTTTTCACAGGATTTTTAGTTCCAAATTTTTTTCTCCCACCCTCCCTTCCCTCCCTCTTCCCCAAGATGGAAAGCAGTCTGATATAGGTTGTATATGTACAATCACATTAAACATATTTCTACATTAGTCATCTTGTGAAAGAAGAATCAGAGCACAAGGGAAAAACCTCAAAAAAGGGGAAAAAACAGTCCAAAATTAGAAACAGTATGGTTCAATCTGCATTCATAATTCACAGTTCTTTTTTCTGGATGTTGAGAATATTTTCTATCATGAGTTCTTTGAAACTGTTTTGGATTGTTACACTGCTGAGAAGAGCCTAGTCTATCCCCATTGTTCATCACACAATGTTGCTGTTACTGTATACAATGTTGTCCTGGTTCTGCCCCTCTCAGTCAGGATTGGTTCATGTAAGTCCTTCCAGGTTTCTCTCAACTCCTGCTCATCGTTTCTTATAGTGCAATAGTATTTATTCCATTATGTTCATATAGCACAAGTTGTTTAGCCATTCCCCTACTGATGTCCATTCCTTTGATTTCTAATTCTGACCACCTATACATGCAGAAACTCATTATTGAAAGGGACCTTGGAAGCTATTATTGAGTATGAGTCTCCCATATGGCATGCCTCCAAATGGTCATTCAGTCTCTGCTTGAAGACCCCCAGTAAGAGGGAACTCATTACCTTCTGATGCAGTCGGTTCCGTTTTTGGATAATTGTTGGGAAGTTTGTCATTACTATGAACCTAAATCTGCCTCTGAAATGTTGCTTCTAGTTCTGCCCTCCAAGACCAAACAGAAGAAGCCTAACTGTTCTTCCTGACAGACCTTTTAGTACTACCTGTCATCCCCTCCCACCCCTCCCAAGCTTCTTTTCTCTGGACTAATCATCTCCAGTTCTGAATTCGAAGTCATTTACCATTCAGCTTTTTCTGTAGTTTATCAATATCCTCCCTAAAACATGGTTTCTAAAACTGAACAAAATCAGTTTTAAAGTTGATTTTTTGGACCCAAATTCAAGACTTTACATTAATCCCTATTCAATTTCATCTCATTTGTTTCTTCTAAATTTTCAACTAAATTTAGTTCACTAAATATTTATTATTAACCATGTTAAAGGGTTCAGCTGGGAATAAACAGACACAAACAAAACAGTTGGGAGGCTTAGATTCTACTAGTGTTGGGATATTTTTAGATCTTGATTCCATCATTCAAAATGTTATTTGTCCTTCACAGCTTTGTCTAATATGCAAATTTGAAAAGCAAACCATCTAAGTAGAGCCGAGCACAGATCCTTGGGGCACTCTGCTAGAGACCTTCGTCCAATTTGTTACATCTGTACTGCTTTTCTTCACTAAAATCAA
The DNA here is from genome assembly GCF_019393635.1 of Dromiciops gliroides. Taxonomy (NCBI): domain Eukaryota; kingdom Metazoa; phylum Chordata; class Mammalia; order Microbiotheria; family Microbiotheriidae; genus Dromiciops; species Dromiciops gliroides. The sequence goes on from NC_057862.1 coordinate 51,201,311, forward strand.
TTATTTTTCCTCCTTTAAAGCAGAAACACCAAAATGTTACTAGAGTCCTTAGGGTCTCCTTCTGTGCTATGGTGCCCTTCTATGTCCTCTCCATATTCTGTATTCAAGACTTTGTAATATGGTTCTCCCTAAGCATTGTTTTTTAAAAATATATTTTTAGTTTCCCCCAATAACATGTGAAAACAATTTTAAGATTTAAAAAAAAGTTTTGAGTTCAAAATTCTAGCCCTCCTTCTCCCCCCACCAAGTAATCAGATGATCCCTAAGCATTCTTTTTTTTTCTGGGGCAATGAGGGTTGTGACTTCCCCAGGGTCACACAGCTGTCTGAGGCCAGATTTGAACTCAGCTCCTCCTGAATTCAGGGCCGGTGGTTTATCCACTGTGCCACCCAGCTGCCCCCTCCCTAAGCATTCTTCATCCGGTTCTCCCAATACATGCTGAGATAGTCACTAAAATCTTCACCTTAGTGAATAACTATTCCTTTCACAAGCAGTCTGATAACAGTATTACCATTTTGGTCTCAGACCATATAAATCCAGAATATCAGAGCTGAATTTTGGTAGAAAGTAACCTTAGAGACCTAGTCCAACTTTTCCACCATTCAGAAATCCCTTTCATAGTATCTGGGGCAAACTGTTGCCCAATCTTGGCTGTAGCAATTGACTACCTCACAAAGAAACTCATAGTCCACAGCACTGGTAGACTTCTAGTATTTAGAAGGTCTCATTATAATGAGTTAAAGTCTCTTTCCTTCCTCCTTTTTTTTTTTTTTAAATATGGAACGCTTCACGAATTTGCGTGTCATCCTTGCGCAGGGGCCATGCTAATCTTCTCTGTATCATTCCAATTTTAGTATATGTGCTGCCGAAGCGAGCACCCTTCCTCCTTTTTTTAAAAAAAATCTCTTTCCTTATAATTTATAGCCTTGGATCCCTTGGACAATATAAAACAAATCCATTCCCTGATGTAGATGCTAGCCATTCAGGTATTTAGGATGAGAAGGGACCTTTGAAGACAAGTATCATGCCTTCTCCAGGTTTAACATGCCCAATTTTCTTTAACTGTTCCTCATTTGATGTAGTTTCTAGACCCTTCACTATTCTTCTCACTCCACTCTGAATGTAATCCACCAATTGCAGAGTCTCCTCATGTCCAGAATTGACTGTAACTATATATGGTCAAAATCAAAGAAAAAAAAACAAGCCAGAAGTAACAGAGTTTTATAAGTATACAAATAAATATGGAAGGAAGCAGAGCAAACCTGTTTGTGGATTGGTTTTATTTTGTTAAAATGTTTACTATGATGTTGTAGAGTGTTTTTTTCTAGATCTGACTAAGACGTACATGATTCAAGTTTAAGGGGTTAATTGGTGATTTTAGCCCATATTTGGTTGGTTTGTTGATTAATTGAAGTATGTTCTCAGTGTTGCATTGATAATAAAGTTATGTTCCTGAAAAAGTGACTGGAGAGAAGCATGATATTCAAGAATTGATCTGATCATCAGAGAGTACAGTAAGACTATTGCTTTTTGGAATGATAATACTATAGATTACCCAGCCATTTGTAACAGCTTATCATACTTTTATTTCTCATATTAAGCTTGTGGTCAGTTCAAACCCCTGGGTCTTTTTCATATGAACCTCTATATTTCCAGGTCTCTACAGTTCCATACTTGTGTGATTGATTATTTTCCACTCTAGAAATAGATTATTTCTATTTTCCTCACTCCATTCCACAATTTTTTTTCATTGTCATTGATGCCTGTTTAATTCATACTGTTTGTTTTGGCCAAACCAACAAATCTGTTAAGATCACTTTGAATCTTGGATCTGTCATCTAGTATATGAGTATATTAGTTCTCCAACCGAATTTCGTGTCATCTGCAGACTTAATGAGCATGCCTCTAAGTTGTCATCCAAATTGCTGATAAGTGTTACATAGGACAGAGCCAAGGATGGAATCCTGGAGCATGTCACCAGAGATCTCTTTTCAGATGGACACATTCATCTGTTAATTGCCTGGTTGATGCAGATTTAGTCCACATTTTTCTTCAGCCCCAACCCCAGTCCCTGCAATGACTTTGTATAAAATCAGACTGATTAGAATTAGTGTTATTTTCGGTATATAACTGCATTTTTTTCCTATCAAAATTCTTTTATTTAGGAACAGAGATTACATTCAGCAACAGCCTGTGTTTAGACTAAATGGTGATATTGTTTAGGTAAGGTTCAGTCAGCTGCAAATATACCTAATTGAACTATCACCTAGCTCATATGTTTTCACCATTGTATCTGCAAAGATAGCATGAGCAACTTTGTTGAACTCTTTGCCAAAATCAATATGTCTATGATGATCTCCTGGCCTACTTATCTATGAAACTTCTCAGAAAAGGAAATGAGGTTAGTTTGCTGTAATTACTGATCTGGGAACCCATGTTGGTTCCAGGTAATCACTGCATTTTTTTTTCAAAAGGTTCACAAACCATTTGTTTAAATAGTCCAGCTTAGAATTTTTGCTGGGAATTTCTGTCAGACTTACTGACCTTTAGTCTCTGCAGTCTAACTTCTTCCCATTTCTGAAAATAGTTAATGATATTTTCTTGACCTCAGTTTTGTGACCATCCATAGTTTCCAAATGATAGGTGTCAGTGGTATAGAGATAATCTCTACTATGTCATTTTTTACTTTTAAGTTGCCAGGTTCTATCTCTTCACCCAAGTTTGGCCTCAATTATCTTTTGGTGCTGCATGTTTTACCCATTCCAGTTTGAAAATCATTTTCCTTGTTGGGCACAATAAAGACAACCCAGGAGCTAAATAACTCTTCCTCTTCTGTCTCATGAGGTGCAACATTCTCTCCACACTTTGGATCTATCCTCTTCTTGTGCTAAACATGCCATGATCTAGCAGTTAGAGAGTTTGCTCCCAGGAAGTTCCATTGTGGGTAATGGATAAAGCCTAAGACTATTGAGACCAAGTTCATCATGAGTTTGGTCTTTGTCTAGTTGTCTTTCCCCAACATTCCTTGTCACCAGACTGTGCCCCACAAGTCTGGAACTGGATAAGAAAGCTTAGATGCTCCATCTACTAGAAGCAATTCAAAGTGCATCTCCTTCTGAGGATGGGTCAGGCATGTCCTTGTTGCTTGTGAGGGAAAGAGGTGCCTTGGAACATTGCCATGGAGGACCTTTTCCCATACTTCCCACCCAACCATCCCTTTTGTGAACAAACTCACAAACTATATAAATTATTATGCTAGCAAACATTAGTTATAAATTGAAAGTTGCATGTAACACTTTGTATCAGGCTTTGTATAAAGGTACCCAAAAAACCAATACCCACCAACCTAGCAGTTCCCCTGTTCTCCCATGCAGTATCCTGGAAATGAATAATTCTCATCTCCTTTTCTTACTATCTGAGTGGCAAAGGCACACAAGGCAGCTAAACCTGTCATCCTTGGGGTGGTCCTATCATAAAACAATATCTCATTCAGCTTCATGATGCTGGATCCATTCACTCCACTCCTATTTTGATGGGCTCCATTGTATATAATGTTAGCCCCTATGAATTTCTGCTCCAACCAGTGGTCTCTAACTGCACATAAAACGACACCCTTCCCCCATACACCAGTGGTTTCTGATCACCCCTGTTCCTGGACAGAGATAGTCACAAGGACACTTTTGCAACCCTCCCATCCTGCAGTTGGGCTATTCAGTGTCTCTAGAGTACATTCCCTCCTTCAGTTTTTCATGACTCTGCCCTATAAGAATCCCCTTCCTTCCCTTCCTCCCCCACTAGGTGTCCCTGTCTGAGTGAGGTAGCACATTGTCATAAATGGCACGTCCTCAACCCCGAGCAAATGCCTCAGTTTCTTTCCTGGTCACCTCGTTGGTCTGAGTTTTTGTCCAGAGTGATTGTAGGCACCATTCAATTCAAGTCAACAAGTCCTTCTTAAGGGCTACTATGTTCTAGGCATTGTGCTAAAATACCTTCTATTCTAATGGAGGGAAACAGGATGTCTAGAGGTAATACATCATGGTGGTAGTAGTAGTAGTAATAGTAGTAGTAGTAGTAGTAGTAGTAGTAGTAGTAGTAGTAGTAGCAGCAGCAGCAGCAGCAGCAGCAGCAGCAGTATTAGTAAGGATAGCTAACATTTACATAGCACATTAAGGTTGCAAAGTTCCTTACACATGCTATCTCATTTGGTGCTCACAAGAACTTTCTGAAGTAAGTGTTGTTATCCCCATTTTACAGATAAGGAAACTGAAGCTGAGTGAGGTTGACTTGTCCAGGGTCACACAGCTAATAAGTGACTGAGATAGGATTTGAACTCATATCTTTCTGACTCAAAGTGAGATACCGAACTGCCTCAGAGAAATAATATTCTCTCTCTCTCTCTCTCTCTCTCTCTCTCTCTCTCTCTCTCTCTCTCTATATATATATATATATATATATATATATGTGTGTGTGTGTGTGTAGATATACACACATCTCTGTATATAGATATATCTACACATACCCATACATGTATATATAACACATACCCATGTGTACATACAGAAATGCATGCATACATATATGTACATGCATGCATAATATATATGTACATACATTGTGTATATGTATTATAAACACAATAAAAACATAATAATTTTGAGGGAACACCAACAACTGAGGGAATAAGGAAAAGTCTCTTATTGTTCTAAGACAAAGGGTCTGTCCCTTAAAAGGAAGGAATATCAGTGGGGAGGGAGAACGTTCCAGGTACTGGAGGCACTGAAGGCAGCCTACGGCAAGGGACAGAATGGGGATGCTGTTTGCACAGAGATCAGCAATCTGGCCAGTTTGTCTGGAAGGTCCAGTGCCTGAGGGCGAGTGATGTGAAAGCAGCCTGGAAGAGCATCATGTGCTAAACAGGAACTTCTGTTTTGTCTTAGAGACAATAGGGAGTCAGAGAAGTTTCTTGAGCTGGGGAGTAGCTGGTCAGACCTGTGCTTTAGATATAACACTGTATCATTGGGGGGGGTCTAATTGCAGAGAGAGACAAGAGACAAGGAGACCAATTAGGAGATTTTTTTGTTTTGTTTTATTTTTTGTGGGGCAATGAGGGTTAAGTGACTTGCCCAGGGTCACACAGCTAGTAAGTGTCAAGTGTCTGAGGCCGGATTTGAACTCAGGTCCTCCTGAATCCAGGGCCACTGTGCCACCTAGCTGCCCCAGGAGATTTTTTTAAAAACAGCTCAGGCAAAAGGAGATGAGGGCCTGTGCTGTGGTGCTACTTATGTGAGTGGAGAGAAGGGGGTGGATGTCAGAGACAGGATCGACAAGATCTTGGTGCGAAGGATGCCTTCTCTTTGAGGCTTCTTGACCCTTACTTTTACCACCCCTGTTTCACCCACCTTGGTGCAAATGGCCCTGCACCTTCCCAGGTGGAACACCCCCCCCTCAAACGTCTTAAGCAACAATTAAGGTGATAATGCTTGCTCTAATCACTTACATGAGTAAATTAGTCTTGTCAGGAGCTATTAAGGCGGGGAATGTGGGATTCATTAGGATGGATCTGGCCCAGGGAGCGACTGGCACTGCTGCCAGCCCAGGCTGATTAATTTCTCTGCAAACACCATCAATGCCCATCTGTTTCATTTGGGCCCGGGGAGAACAGTTTTCAGGTGGGCTGACCCCATCGTCAGCAATCTCCCCCAGACCTAATGAGATGTGCACATGCCTCCTGCAATCACACCTGTGAGCATGTGCGTGAGAGGAGAGGATGCCTGCTTGTGTCTGGGGGTGAGAGTGGTCTATCCACGTAGGTCACGTGGATTCCAACACCACTGATTCCAGGGGCGCTGCCGAGAAGATCCCCAAAACGTGACTAGAGAAAGAGAGATGGGAAATGCATCCCAAGAATGAGGGAAGAGAAAGGGATGTGGCTTTGGACATCTCACTGTCATGGATGCCTTGACATGTGTTGTACTGAAGTTGTGATTGCCTCTTGGCAATACAAGCTACACAAGGTAGAGGTATAGGAGAGGGAGGTGAGTGAAGGTAGGAATGACCAGGGAAAACTTCATGGGGAAGTAGGATTCAAACTAGGCCTTGAGGATGGGTAATATAGTTGGAGAGGATGGAGCTTTCTAGATGAGGGGCAAGACATGAATGAAGGTTTGCAAGGGTGAATTGGTGTAGCAGCTGGGCCAAGGGAAGAGCTTCTAGGAGGGAGATAGTCACAGGCGTCCTTCCTCCCATCATTCTGTATGAATCCACTGTGGGGATTATAGGAATAAATGTGTCTCTTCACATGCTCAGAGCCTATTGCTTAGGTTCATGGATGAGGGCAGGTAAGGAGAAGATGAGCTAGCCTGCTCTGAATGAATTATTTCCACAATCATCGATCACACGATTGCCTGATCCTGCTGCTTAGAAAGGATAGGGAGGGGACCACATGTTAGATTTAGGCAAGGCCAATGAGAGCACAGAGGGATTTTCTCTAGAGGCAGCACAGTGGCTTGCCTTGTGGCTGGGCTAAGCCCAGGACTAGGGAGATGGGAACAGAGCTAGATAGCCCAGGAAACGACTTTCCTTGTGGCCTTAATGATATCTTCATTTTAGTTTTCCACACCCTGCAACTCATCAATCCTGTGCTCTGTGACTTGTTTTATTTTACCTTCTTACCTTTAATTGTTAGCAAAGGCCTTTTGAAAGGCCCCTTTACTCAACTAAAAACTAAAAAGAAATGTCTGCGTTGAGGCTGGAGGATCCAGAGGGAGAATTGGGAACCTGTTGAAGTGAGGCAAATGACTAGAAGCAGTAGGAGAGGGGACTGACTGTGTTGTTGCCTGGGATGGCCCAAGGGGTTGAGTGGAGCCAGCTCAGTAGACATTGAGTAAAGGGAAAAAGTCTCAGGTGAAAGTGGGTCTCAGGCATGGCTGTTGTTAGAATTGGGAAAAGAGGCATTTTATCCTTGGACAGTGGGAGACAGCCTCCATGGCATTCTAGCTAAAAGGGGGCCATAGTCTGCAAAGGAACACAGAGACAGGGTGGAAAGCAGGCCCTGGAGGGGACTTTGGTTAGGAGGGCTTACTCCCTGGAGCAGCAGGAGCTGATTTTTTTTTTAACAGAAAGCTGCCTAGTTTTTGTTTTTGCTTTAACAGACTAGGCTTCCCAGGATTCTCTCTCCCATTTTAGTTTTTTCCCACCCCAAAGTAAGGAATGCTTCACCCTGGCAAAAGCTGATACCATCAAAGATTGAGAATTGGAAGGGACTTGAGGGACTCTAATTCAATTTATAGATGAGGATACTGAGGCTGGGAGAAGAGAAGGTGTAGTTGCTCATAGGCAGACAGTCATAAATGGCAGAACTGGGGCCTGAATCTAGTTCTCCTAAATCCTACCTAGCCCAGTGCTTCCCAGGGGGAAGGAATCACATGCTTTCCAGTCCAAAAAGACCATGCAGAACCTTAGCACTTAAAGAAGCAAGACTTTCTTTTTCTTTCCCACTGTTCCCTCTCCTCTCTCTCCCTTTGTTCTCTTCAACTGTCTCCCTCCCTTTCCCCTCTCCCTCTCTTCCTTCTGTCTCACCTTTTCTTCTCTCTTCTTTCTCCTTCTCTTCTCCCTCTCTTTTCCCTTTCTTCTCTCTCCTCTTTCCCTTTCTTCTTCTTCTCTCCTCTCCCTCTCTTCCTTCTCCCTTCTCCATCTCCTCCCTCTTTTCCTTCTCTCTCCCTCTCTTCCCTCTCCTCTTCTACCTCTCTCTCCCTCTCTTTACCCTTTTCTACTTTCTCTGTCTCCCCCTTCCCCTGTCCTTCTCCTCCAATCTCTCTTCTCCTCCCTCTCCTTTTACTTCTGACCCTCTTCCTCCCTCCCTCTCTTCTTCTTATTTTCTCTCTTCTGCCTACTTTCCTTTCTATATTGGTAATGTCAATATTCATACAGTTTCAAGCCTCTAACTTTGTCCTTCATTCCCTCCAATAGGTTTTTCCATATTTCCTTGTATGCTTCCTATTTGTTATGTGAATATACCAAAATGTATCCAACTAGTCCCCAGCCACTGCCCATATAGGTGGCTTGTTTTTTACTCTTAGTAACAGAGCAGTTCTGTATATTTTTATACAGATAGGTCCTTCTCCCCCTCCCCTCTCTGTCCACCCAATGTCCTCTTTTCTTTGTGTGTTGGGGATAAAGTCCTAGCAATGTAATCAAAGGATCAAAAGGTATAATTGGATGCTCTGATTTGTGACCCTTTTTGCCTATTGCTCGGGAGAATGCTCACCCCAGACTCCAGTCCTGCCTACTGTGTGTTTGTGCCCATTTCCACCCCAGCTTCCAGGGATTCATTTGCATCGTAATTGCCACCAATTAGTGGAATCACTCTTGAGGTTCTGGAGCAGGCTCTTTATGTTATTCTCCAACTTCAACAATGGGAAATTGTTTCTACCAATTATTACATCAACAACCTTAAGTTGTAATGTGAAAAGCTACAGTACATGGCTGTCAAGAAGATCAAACACTGGAACTGGGAGCTCAAGGAGTTCTGGCAGTAGGATCTCTCGTCTTAGAAATCTCAAAAAATAGGATCAATGACCATGTATCTTGGATGCTTTTAGTTTTCCATCTGTCCAGGACTTTGGACCAGATAACCTCCTGAGGTTCCTGCCATCCCATGGTGCTGTCCGTGAGCCTTCCGTAACCTTCCTCATCCTCTTCTCTTCATTCTCTCTGTTTTTCTCCGTGGCAGTTTAGACCCCCAAGTGACTGATTTCCTCAACTCCCAGCTTTATCTTGCTTTTTTGCCAAGATACTCAATTAATTCTCTATCAGAGAAAAAAGTGTCTTGGGTAATGTACTGAGCCCACATTAGCTGCCCTACCACTACTACTACTAATACTACTGCTGCTGCTACTACTACTACTACTGCTGCTGCTGCTGTTGCTGCTGCTACTACTAGTAGACTACTACTTCTGTTACTACTACTATACTACTATTATAACACTACTATTACTACTAACACCACCCCCCTCACCACTGATTTTTCACCACCACTATTCCTGCCACCCTCTATCACTTTTTTAATCACAGTCTTACAGAAAAGGAGCTAAGCAACCCAGAGATTCCTCTCAGAACTTCCAAGATGTGGGCAGAGAGGGTTTATAGGAGTGTTCCTCAGGTGAATAGGCAACAAACAGGATTGGGGAAGGAGGTATAAAGTATCAAGTATCCTACTAAAGTATACTTTATCCCTCAGGAAGGCACTCTTGAGTCACTGCCAGGAAGGCCTATGTTTTCTAAGCTATTTCTCCATTATCATGGTGGATTGCCCTTTATTTATTTCCATTGTCTCTGACCTTCCCCTTCCCCTTTGTAATCAAGGGTGTCTGTGAAATACCTTCTCAAGTTATATAGTAAATTTGGTGAACATGGAATGGAGTAGAATTCACAAGGGAGTCATTGTAGCATAGAAAAGAACCCTGGACCTGGGTTCGAATTCCAGCTCTGCCACTTTCTACCTGTGTGACCTTGGACAAGCCATGTCCCCTCTCTGTGCTTCGGTTTCCTCATCTTGAAAACGAGGGGTTTGGCTTAGTTGACTTTTAAGGTCCCTCCCTGCTGTAGGTCAATGATCCCATGATCCTAGTACAGTTATCATGTAATGAAAAGAGCCCAGGGTTTGAAGTTACATTCTAGATGTTTTAACTTTTGGCTTGGCTATTAACTAGCTCTGTGACTTTAGGCAAATCATTTGATTTCTCTACATTCCAGTTTCTTTCTTCATCTGTCAAATGGGAATATTACTCTCTACCCTTTTTACCCCCATAAGGTTATTATAAAGAGCATATGAAATAAAGTGAGCAGAAGGCTGAGGAGCTATACAGATAGGCCAATGGGATGACTATAAATCAAATTAATCAGCAATATTTATTAAGTGCCTACTATGTGCCAGTTGTTAAGGGCTAAAATTCTAGCTAGTCTGTCTAAAATATCTAATGAGTGGTCACCAATAAATGATAAGCTTTAGCAAGAGTTAGACTTTTAAGCATTTATTAAGGAGAATAAGAATTTGGTAAAGAAAGAAGAAAAGGCCTAGATTCCTATCTATTAAAGGGAGAGCACATTTCTAGCCCCGCTCTCCACCAGAGTCCAAAGGAAAGAGCACCAGTCAGAGTGCCAGGTTCCTCCTTCTTCCTCCCACTAGCAAATGTCACTTCCTGACACCAAAGAAAAGATGCATGTTCTTGCCCTCAAAGACCTTCCTTTCATGGTGGAACTTTTCTTCAGTAAGTCTCCAGCAGGTGGTGTCATTCCAATCGTTACACAGTCACTGGGGTACAAGGACAATGAATGAAACAATCGCTACTGGAGAGGAGCTGACATTCAAATGGAGACCACCACATAAAAATACACAAAGCAAAATATAAGTAAATAAATCCAAAGATAGACATAGTAGTTAAATGCAAGTTAGTTTGAGAGGGTGGTTGGGGGTGGGAGGGAAGGAATCAGGAAAGGCTTCATGTAGAACCTAGTGCTTGAGTTGAATCTGAGAGGGAAAGACCCAGAATTATATCCTGGCTCTGCCACTATGTTTCTCAACTGTCAAATGAGGGACTATAACTGATGATCTTGAAAGTCTCATTTTTCTCTAACATCTTAAGATAATTCTATATTTTGAGGAGGAAACATTTTATTATTAAAACAATGGCTTTAGCGTTGTTGGCTCTGAACTCAACTCAATGCAAGGCCTAATACTCAGCCCCATTAGGGTCCCCTTTAGTGAAGCTGCCCTTCCTTGGACTGCCAGGGATGGCTAGGGCTCAAAGCAAATAAAAGATAATTAGAATAGGGCCAGCTGATGTATTAGGACTGGTTTTCCCTTCTGGAAACAAGTTACAGGTGTCCTTTGCAAGAGCCAACCCTTGACTCATTCAGTTTGGGAATGGCAGAGGGACCCACATTCTAGCCCATTTCTCCATTAGGGGTACTTGAGTTTTGGGGATCTAACTACTCTGTTAGTGCTCTCAGACCAGGTATAGAATGATTGCATTATTTGGCATCAGAGAAACTGGGTTTGCATCCTGGTTTAGTCTGTATGATGTTGGTCAAGTTGCATAATCTCTCTGAGTCTCAGTTTCCTCATTTGTAAAATAAGGGGGTTGAATCAGATGATTTCTGAAAAATATTCCCTTCTAGCTCTGCATCTCTGGTTCTATGTACGCTGATAGTCACTCCTGGATCTAAGCAGGAAGAGTAAGCTATTTTTTGAGGCTGTGCATCAAAGTTTTGGTTAAGGGTGACCTAGCCCATGGTGGAAGTCCTTTCATTGGAATCTTTTTTTTCTTATTTCCTTTCTTTCATCCTTTCATCTTTCTATATTTCTTATTTTCTTTCATCCTTTCATCTTTCTATCTTTCTCATTTTCTTTCTTTCTATCTTCCTTATTTTCTTTCTTTCATCTTTCTCTCTCTCGATTCCTTACTTCCTCTTTCTTGTTCTTCTTGTTCTCTCTGTCTCTCTGGGTCTCTGTCTCTGTGTCTGTGTCTCTGTCTCTGTCTCTCTGTAACAAAGTTTACAAGCAAGAAAAAAGAGGCTACTGTCCTGTCTCTGTCTGGTGCTAGCTTTAGGGCTTTTGTGAACAAGTCACTTAAGCCGTGACTCATTTTTGTCATCCATTAAAATGGCATAATTACATCTGTCCTGAATCCTCCCCCCCAGTCAAATTGTTATCAGGAGGAAATGAGAAAATTCCATGGAAGCATTTAAAACCTATAAAGGGCTATTTTCCCCCACTAGAGCTGTGATTCCATGAGTACTGGGAACTTTAAATTAGGAAACTGTTGTCCAAATAAAACTTAGCAACTGGTATGCACCTTGGAGTCTGGGAAAGTTGTCCCAGGCACCGTAAAGTAATTTACTGAGGGTCACACAGCCAAGATGAGTCAGAGTACATGCTTGAACTCAAATAGTTCTGATTTTAAGTCTTCCCCTCGATCCCTGCCCCTGTTTTGCCTCTCATGAAGCTTGCCACAAACATACTGAGCCAGCCTTCAAGGATCATCTCAAAATGAACTTCCTCTAGGAAGATGTTCCCGAGACACCAGACTCTCTTCATTCTCCCAGTCCTCTAAACTTGGAAAGCAATTAGAAGATGCCAAGACACGATTTAGCACTTAATTATTTCCTGGCTTGGATTGTTTGCTATTGATTCATGTCTCTCCCCAGCTGGATTGTAGGTGCCTTGAGGACAGGAACTGTCTCATATATCTTTGTATCCCCAGAATGCTAAGCATTTAGTGCTCAATAAATAAATACTTAGAAGGGCCTAATGAGTTATCAGTCTGGGGGGCATTTGTATTTTCCTAGATGCATAGGTCGATCTGAGCCAGGGCAGATGATTAACAATTGTGGGAATCTGAAGAAAGGAGGAGGTGGCATTTGATTTGGGTGGTAGTAGTTAGGGCATTCTGGACATAGGAACAGTACTAGTGAGGGAAGGGTTGGAGGTGGAAGAGCGTGGGCTTGTAACTGGGGCAGAATGATCAAGCTTGGCCCCAACATAGAGAATACATAAGAGAGAGTAGTTTTTACAAACCTGGAAAGGGAATGTGATACAAGACTATGGCTAGCCTTGAATAACAGGCTAAGAAGTCTGAACTTTATGTTGGAGGCAATAAGGAAGCCATTGGATGGTTTAGATCAGAAGAGTGACATGGCGGATAGAGCACCGGCCCTGGAGTCAGGAGTACCTGAGTTCAAATCCGGCCTCAGACACTTAACACTTACTAGCTGTGTGACCCTGGGCAAGTCACTTAACCCCAATTGCCTCACTGAAAAAAAAAAAAGAAAAGAGAAAAAAAGAAGAGTGACATGAAGAGTAGTGTGCTGCAATTTATATTTATTTGGGGGAACTAGGTTTTTCTATCTTACCCAGGTTGGAAGTTCAGTAGCTACTATCAGTATCTGATCTCCAAACTGGTGGGCATGGGAGCTTTAACCTCCATTTATGACCTAGGCTGTTTTGGCCCTAAATTAGATAGCCTGGTGACCCCCCCCCTGCTGCCAGGTGCTCACCCTATTGATGCCAGACTTAGTATAGACACTAGATTGGCTTATAGACCACTGGACCTCAGCACTCCCAAGATGAAGCCATCTGTCAGTCTCAGCCTCCCCAACAGCAGGGATTATAGGAATGTGCTATCATACCCAGAAACATGGTACCATGCTGGACTTGCAGAATGGGGTTCAAATCCCATTTTACTATTTGGGTGACTGTAGGCAAATCACTTAACACCTTCTGTCTCTTCTGTTTTTATCTATAAAGTGAAGAAGTTGGAATAGGTGACATTTGAGATCCCTTTCAGCTCAAAATCTATGACCATATCTACATGTAAGGAAGATGTTTGGCACATCATTATAAAGGATGGGTTGGAGGGGAAAGAGATTGGTGGTCGGGAAGACCTGTTAGAAGGCTATTTCCATAGCCTAGGAGAATGGCAATGAGGGCTCATACTAGCATGGTGGCAGTAGGAGTAGAGAGGAGGGTGAAGGTTTCAGAGGTTTTGTGGAGATTGTATTAGCAAGTTTTGGTAAATGGTTGGATATGTGAGGTAAGGAGTGAGAAGAGTGAGAGCTAATATTAAAGTTTCATATATGGAATCCTGAGTTAGTCTTGGTGCTGCTGACAATGATACTGAAGTCAGGAGAGCAGGGGTTTGGAGGAAAGATGATACACTCTATTCTAGAAATGATGAATTTAGAGTGTTGGGACCTCCAGTTAGAGATGTTCTGAAGGAATAGTTATGAATCAACCATGGTCTAGGTGTGCCAGTACACACCAGGGGACTGTCCCCAGTGGCTCTTCCCTAGGTGAGAGAGTTCCCATTGTCCCTTCCCCCAAAGGAAAGTGAAAGGAAAGGACCCATAGGGATGCTTCCTCAGAGTGTGCCTGTGCACCTATGACTGTGGGTCCTTTGAAGATGAAGGTCTAGAACTCAGATGAAAACTGGAGATAATCACTTTGGGAGTCATCTAGATCAAGATGAGAATTGGAGACAAGAGAGTGAAGAAGATTGTCAAGGAAAAGCATGTATAACTGGGCATCTTCACCTTTTGAGGAGGTAAATAGACCCCTCAGGTAGTCTGGAGAAATCTATTGATCCTTTCTCAGAATCATTTTTAAATTACTGAAATAAAATTGCACAAGATTACAAAGGAAACCAACTATATTTAAATAAAGATGTATTTTCCCCATGAAAAACATTTTGGGACCCTCTGAAATGTACTCACAGATCCCTTAGCAGTCAACCTCAAGTTAAGAATTCTATAGAGAGAAAAGAAAGGTAAGGACAAAACTCTGAGGAACCTGTACCATAAGGAGTTGGAAGAAGCAGAGGAGATAAAGAAAGAATGGTTAGACTGGGTAAGAAAATTTAGGGTTGAAAATCACCTCAGAAGTAAGTCATCCAGTCCAACTCCCTCATTTTGAAGAGGAAGAAAGGCTTCCTTTTTTTTTTTAAGTTTAATCTGCATTTTTTTTAGCTTTTCTCCATCAGTTTTGTAAGCCTGGACAGTCAAGAAAACAATAAATCAAGCTCCAATTTGTAGCCTTTGTGGTTTTCCAAAGTGTAAATGCCCAGAAAATTTAATAATCAGCTCTCCAGAACCCATTTGAGCTGGTTGTAGTACATCCTTGGTAGAACTCCAGCACCTGTAGTGCTAGATCGTATCATCCTTATTATCATCCTATGTCTCTCTTACTCTTCTCAGTTGCATACCTTGTAAAAGTCAAGCCCTTTCCTCTCCTCCCTTCTAAATAGTTTGCAGTCTAGTTTCTAACCTCATCACTCAATTGAAACTTCTCTCTCCAAAGTTGCCAATTATTTTCTTCACGGCCAAATCAAAGGGCTTCTTCTTAACTCTCATTGTACTTGATATCCCTGAAGCATTTGACACTTTTGGCCATATCCTTCTTTTATACTCTGTCCTCTCCAGCTTTTTGTGAGGTTATTCTCTCCTGGTTCTGCTTCTGATCTTTTTCAGTCTCTCTTTTTTTTTCTTTCAACAAACATTTATTTTATTTTCCATTTACATGTAAGGGTAGTTTTCAACATTCATTTTCATAAGATTTAGAGTTCCAAATTTTTCTCCCTCCCTCCCTCCCTTTCCTCCCCCCTCCACAAGATCGCAATCAGGTTATATATGTACAATACACAAGTGTTCTTTTTATCAGTTCTTTCTATAGGGGTGCATAGTAAGCTTCCTCATTAGTTCCTTGGGAATGTCTTGGATCATTGCACTGCTGAAAGTAGTTAAGTCATTCACAATTACTCATTGAACAATACTGCTGTCACTACGCACAATGTCCTCTCAGCTCTGCTCACGTCACTATACATCAATGTTCATTAGTCTTTCAAGGTTTTTCGGGGATCATGCTGTTTGTCATTTCCTGTAGCACAAGTCCATTCCACTACAACCATATAACACAGCTTTTTCCATCATTCCTCAATTGATGGACATTCCCTTGATTCTCAATTCTTAGCCTCCACCAAGAGTTGCTATAAATATTTTTTGTACAATTTTCTCCCCTTTTCTCTTTTTCATGATTACTGTTGTTAACTGTTTC
This sequence comes from Dromiciops gliroides, assembly GCF_019393635.1. Classification (NCBI taxonomy): domain Eukaryota; kingdom Metazoa; phylum Chordata; class Mammalia; order Microbiotheria; family Microbiotheriidae; genus Dromiciops; species Dromiciops gliroides. The sequence goes on from NC_057862.1 coordinate 51,216,918, forward strand.
CCTTCCATCCTATTCCCTTCCCCATGATATTTATTCTATTATCCATCTTCTTTCATCCTATCACTCTTCAAAAGGGATTTGCTTCTGTCTGTCCCCTCCCCAACTCTGCCCTTCCTTCTTTTGCCCCTCTCTCTTTATCCCTTTCCCCTCCTATTTTCCTGCAGGGTTAGAGAGATTACTCCACCCAATTGAGTGTGTACATTATTCCCTCCTTGAGCCAATTCTAATGAGATTGAGGTCTTTGAGCCAATTTTGATGACTGTTAGGCTCATTTACTGCCCAGATTAAATAGATTACTCCACCCAGTTGGGTGTGTCTATTAGTCCCTCCTTGAGGCAGCTCTGATGAGTTTAAGATCTTTGAGCCTTTTCTGATGAGTATAAAATTCATTTACTGCCCTGCTCCTCTCCCATCTCTTCCCCTACTCCATAAGCCTTTTCCTGTTACTTTCATGTAGGATTTCGCTTCTGCCCTTCCCCCTCCCCCAGTGAATTCCCTTCACCCCTCAATTTAACTCTAAAGATGTTATCATCTAGCTAAGTGAGACAGTGGACAAATCATCACCCCTGGACCCAGGGGGATCCCAGCCAAAACCTGGCCTCAGACACAAGACAGTCGCCCACTCTATGACCCCAGGTATGTCCCCCAGCTCCAATTTTTTTTATGGTTCTCTAGGGTCTTGTATTTGAAAGTCAAATTTGCCATTCAGTTCAGGTCTTTTCATAACAAATATCTGAAAGTCTTCTTTTTCATTAAAGTCCCATTTTTTCTGCTGAAAGATAATGCTGAGTTTTGCTGGGTAGGTGATTCTTGGTTGTAATCCCATTTCCTTTGCCCTTTGGAATATCATATTCCATGCCCTCCAGTCCTTTAATGTAGAAGCTGCTAGATCTTGTGCTATCCAGACTGGGGCTCCACAGTACTTGAATTCTTTCTTTTTGGCAGCTTGCAATATTTTCTCCTTGACCTGAGAGTTCTGGAATTTGGCTGTAATATTCCTAGGAGCTTTATTTTTGGGATCTCTTTCTGGAGGTGATTGGTGGATTCTTTCAATTTCTATTTTAGCTTCTTCTTCTAGAATTTCAGGGCAATTTTCCCTGAGAATATCTTGGAAGATGGTGTCTAAGCTCTTTCCTTGATCATGGTTTTCAGGTAGACCAATAATTTTCAAATGATCTCTCCTGGATCTATTTTCCAGGTTGGCAGTTTTTCCCAGAAGATATTTCACATTGCCCTCTATTTTTTATTCATTTGTATTTGCTTTATTTTGTCTTGGTTTCTCATAAAGTCACTGGCTTCCATTTGTTCAATCCTCATTCTTAGGCAATTATTTTCATCAGAGAGCTTTTGTACCTCCTTTTCCATTTGACTTTTCAAGCTGTTGACTTTTTTCTCATGTCTTTCCTGCATCACCCTCATTTCTCTTTCCATTTTTTCCTCTACCTCAATAATTTTATCTTCAAAGTCCTTTTTGAGCACCTCTATGGCCTGAGACCAATTCGTATTTTTCTTGGAAATGTTAGATATAGGGGCCCTGATGTTGACATCTTCTTCTGAGGGTGCCCCTTGGTCTTCCTTGTTGCTGAAGAAACTTTCTATGGTCATCACCTTTCTCTGTTGGCTCATCTTGCCTTTCTTTTACTAGACTTTTAGCTCCTTAAAGTGGGGCACTGTTTCCAGGCTGTAGTATCCCAAGCTTAAGAAGTCCCAGGTGGTATGATTTAAGGAGAATCAGGTTCTTCCCTTGCCCAGCCTGTTTCCTGGTCCTAGATGACCCCAGACCAACTTGCCAATCAACCAGCTTTGTGTGTTGTGGTTGTTAGCTCCGAAGAGCCTGTGCCCCTCCCCCACCTGGGCCACTTCTACTGGAGCCTACCACTTGGTTCTTAGTAGGGGTGTAAAATCCAAGTTCTGCCTTAGCACCAGCATAGACCCCTGTAGTCTCTCCCCTGCCCAGGGCTCAGCCCACTCACCAGACTGTGAGCTTAGTTCCAGATGACACTGGTGCTTCAGCTGATTCAGAGGCTCTGGGGGTCTCCTTCTCTGGTGAGGACTTCCTGAGACTGGATCTGTGTCAGGGTGACTGTGGGGTTGGGCCCGACTCCTGTATCAGCACAGCAGCTCCCTCCTTCTGACCTTCCAAGCCATTCTTGGTTAGAAGATGATTTCAGCACATTCTTCTGTGAGTTCTGCTGCTCCGGGCATTTTCCTATGACCTTATTTGGATGTTTTTTTGGATCGATCATGTCATGAATTTGGGAGCTCCCTGCCTTTCTTCGCCATCTTGGCTCTGCCCCAGAAGTCTCAAGGCTTCCTTTTATAAGACAAATATGGTGCTAATACCTAAACCAGGAAGACACAAAACAGAGAAAGAAAATTATAGACCAATTTCCCTAATGGGTATTGATGTAAAAATTCTCAGTATAATATTAGTGAAGAGGATGAAAGGCCCAAAGAGGTTAGATGACTTATAATAAGAACCTAAAATAATCAACCAAAGAGAACTAGAATTTGAATCCATGTCTTATGACTTCAAATCAAGAACTTTTGCCCCTGTGGTACAACCACCTCTACAATCATATCAGGAAATCAGGAGGGCTGTTAATAAAAATGATAGATGATATTTATATGGCACAAAGGTTTGTAAAGCACTTTACATGTATTGTTTCATTGGATTTTTACAACAACCCTGTGAGGTAAATGCTACAGATTTTATGATCCCTTTTTTCCAGATGAGGAAACTAAGGCTGACATCTGTTCAGTGACTTGCTCGGGGTCAACACAGCTAGAAAGAGACAACTAGATAGCTCCCATAGATAGAATGCTGAACTTGGAGTCAGGAAAACCTGAGTTCAAATCTTATCTCAGACACTTACTAGTTGTATGACACTGGTCAAGGCACTTAACCTCTGCCTGTCTCAGTCCCCTCATCTGGCAAATGGGGAGAATACTAGACTTACTTTCCAGGGTTGTTTTGAGAATCCAGTGACATAATATTTCTCAAGTTCTTTATAAACTTTAAAATACTATATAAATGCTAGCTGTCATTAGCAGTAAGTCTCTGAGACAGGATTTGGATCCAGATCTTCTTGATGCCCTGAGTCTAGCATTTTCTCTAACCCATACTCTGTTAAGGGGAAAAAACCCAACTAAACAAAATAAAATATGACAAAATTCCATGGTTCTGCCTTAATTCAGATCTGCTTCAAATCATTCTGATATATTCAACATTTTTGTATTATGTAAAAAAATGGAAAATGTATTTCCATAAGATGACAATTTAAAAAATTTCATAGGAAAAAAATTCACTATCTAAGCTTCCTCAAGCTGGAATTCCCTGTAGCCCATGGTCATACCATAAATTTGTGATAGTGCTAGGACAAAAACCCAGGTGTTCATGGTGCTTTCCTCTATTCCACATTGTCTTGCAAATGACCATATCTAACTTTGGTGCAATAGGAATACAAGAAGCATGATCTCCTGCCTCCAAGAATCTTAGCATTTACTTGAGAAGGCAAGATATAAACATATGAAACAGTAGCAAATGATACAAGATCAAATAACTAATAAGAAACAAACAAATCAATTATCCCATTGCTAACATGTATTGTACAGACCTCAGGAGAGGGAGGTCTAAAAGTATAAATAAGATTTGAAGAAATAGAAAGGAGGGAGCATTGTAGGGGCAGGGAAAGATATGCATGAAAGTTTGGAGTGGGAAGTGGGAATTGGCATTGATTATCTTGAGCAAAGGTAACCTAAGTCATGAGGATAGTGTGGGGGTTCATGCCCATGGTCCCTAATTATGTCTTCTACTTGTCCCCTCTACTTTCATGATGGAGCAGTTGGTGTGGACATCACATTCACTTGTTCTGAATCATAGTGATATCCACTAGCCATTTGCCCCACTGGCCAAAGAGCAGGTGCCACCCTGCTTGGCACTCTCTCTGGCATCAGAATGACTCAGGCATCACCTTGTGAATTGATCTTAGCTACCACTGGACCTCACCCTTCTTTCCTGAGTGTGTCTGTGTATGAACTCCAGAGCGAGCATTTACCAGAATTGATTTGGCCTTTGAAAAGGATATTTCAAGATGAATATGCTGGCATCTGACCGTGAATGAGATTGAGATACTATTGAGTTTTGAAACTGCTCAGCTGCTCTGGTCACTTTCTATGCAATGGAGAAAAGCACATGTTTTCAGCCTGGCCAGCAGGGAGCATGCACTTATTGAGCATTCTTAGAGGAATGAGGAGCTGGCCTTCTCTCTTTATGAGCTCTGCTGAGAGAGCACATGCCCCCTCTTTCAGTTGTTACCTTCTTGACATTTCAGGAAAAGGCTTCCTGGCTCTTGAGGCAGGAGAGGAAGTTGAGACATTTCATCCATCACCTTATTCACCACAGGATCTCCTCTGTCCCATCAAAGAGAATGTAAGCTTCTTGAGGGCCAGAACTATTTCATTTTTTAAAATCCCCATTGCCTAGTGTAGTAAAGAACATAGTAGGCACTCTTAATTAATGATTAATCCTTGTTGATCAACTGATTGATCCCTGTGCTATAATCACTTCTCCGGGATTTTTGGTGGCTGCTTCTCTTGAACTGAATATGAGATTCAGGGTGTTGGAAGTTGAACCCTGGGATTACCAAGGAAGGTGAAGGTTTGTCAATAAGTATTTGAGGTCAATCCCCTCACCTTGAGTCCAGGAACCTTGTTGCTACAAGCCTCAGCTTCCTGATGAGGCAGGTTAACCAATCAGTCAACAAGTGTTTGTTAAGCAACCAACTTTACGGAGGCACTGTGCAAAGCACCGAAAGAATGTTTAAAAAACAGTCCCTATCCTCAAAGAGCAGAGACAACATTTAAACAACTGGCAGTGTTCAAACATATTGTACAAACAATCTAGAGAAGATAAATATGAAATAATCAACAAAAGGAAGGCACTCACATTTGGGAAATAGGAAAGGCTTCTTATAGAAAGTGGAATTTAAGCTAGGGAGTGAAGCCAGGGAAGGTAGTCGATGAGGAGGAAGAGAATTCCAGGCATGGGCAACAGCCAATCAAAATGCCTGGAGTCAAAAGGTGGGGTATCTTTTCCATAGAACAGGAAAGAGGTCATTGTCATTGGACTGAAGAATATGTAAAGGGGGCCAGGTTGTAAAGGGCTTTGAAAGCCAAACAAACAATTTTATATTTGATCCCAAAGGGCATAGGAAACCACTGGAGTTTTTGGAGTAGGCATGACATTATCAGACCTCTAGGAAGATCTGTTTGATAGCTGAATGGAGGATAGACTGGAGTTGGGGGAGACTTGAGGCAGGGATATTAAAAAAAAGGTTTATTGCAAATAGTCCAGGTGTGAGATTATGGCTTGTAGCAGGAAGACATCACAGTCAGAGGAAAGAAGGAGGCATTGAATTGAGACATTATGAAGACAGAAATGACAAGCCTTGGCAACTGATGGGATCTAGGGGATGAGAGAGAGTGAGAAACTGAAGATGACACTAGACTTTGAGTATGGCTAACTGGGAAGATTATGGTACCATCAATAGTAATAGGGGAGTTTGGAAGAGAGGAGGATTTTTGGGGGGAAAGATGAGGAATTTGGTTTTGGACATGATGAGTTTAAAACCAGTCTGGAATGTCCAGTAGCAATGAGGTTAGTGATAAAAATGAGGCTGGATCCATAGTTGACAAGACATTGGTGATTTGGGGCAACCTTCTGTGGGAATGAGTGGTAAGAATAGGTGGGAATGGCATATTGCAGAAAAATTTCATGGAGGAAGTGGCCCCTGAGCTGAGTTATGAAGAGAAAGATTCTGAAAGGCATAGATGAGAAGGGAATGCATTTCAAGCATGGGGAATATCTCTGCAAATGTACCAAGGCAAGAAATGACATTTGAATTCAGCAAACATCTAGTAATCTATTTAGGTAGCACAGTGGATAGAGCACTAGGCTTGAAATCAGGAAGACCTGAGTTCAATTATGGCCTCAGACACTTGCTAACTGTGCGACTCTGGCAAAGTCATTTAAGCCTATTTGCCTCAGTTCCACATCTGTAAAATGAGCTGGAGAAGGAAATGGCAAATCACTTCAGTATTTTTGCCAAGAAAACCCCCAAAAGGGGTCATGAAGAATCAAACATGACTGAAAATGACTAAACAACAACAAGAAAATTCAGTGATGCTCGTGTGTGTGTGTGTGTGTGTGTGTGTGTGTGTGTGTGTGTGTGTGAAGGGGAATTAATTATATGAAATAAGGCTGAAATAGGTCAGAGATTATGAGGGTTTTGGAGTCAGGACCTGGTTTCATGTCTTGGATACTAGTGGTATATCCTTGGGTAATTCATTTTCCTTCCTTTGGGACTCAGTTTCTCTCTCTGTAAAATGAAGGGGTTGAATTCAATGAGCCTATACTTCTGGGCAGGGTTGATATATACCTGTTTCTTCCATCTGCAAAACTCCTTTACAGTTCTATTTCTTAAGAAGATCTCAGTGAATAAGGTTACTATGTAATGATAAAATTTCTCAGTTGAATTTCTATCAGGATTTACAAAAAAAAAATCTACTTCTTACCTTACCCCCACAGAGAGCTGATTACAATTACAAATCACTGTGTTGGCTTACTTGGACCAGTCTCTTTAACCTAAAGCTTTGCCTCCACAGTTTTGTAGCTTGGAATGAAGTAAGTAGTAACCTTAGTGGGGGCTCAAAGAAAGGTCCAATCTTGTATGCCCATTGCAGAGCTTCCTACCTTCACCATGTCTGTACTGGCTCCTTTGTGGAACAGAGAATTGCTATCCCCAAGAAGAAATAGCTACCAAGAAGCTTTTGTGTTGGGGAAAAGAAAGGAGCAGGGAAGGCAGAGACCAAAGGAAGTCACCATTCCTTGCAATCAATTTATTTGGGTAGTGACTAGAGTAAGGAGATCCTACTCATCGGTAGTGATAGGGGAAAAGGACTGGTTCTGGAATGAGAGGCCCTGCATTCATATTCCATATCTGCCACTTACTACATACAGTACCTCTGTGACCTTGGGTACGCTATTTAATCTCCCAGCCTCAGTTTCCTCAACTGACATTTGAGGAGTAGTACTAGGTGACTCCTAAAGTATCAAGTAACTCTCAATATTAATATTGTGGCAGACTTTCTGGTAAGGAAACCAAATTGCAGTTGCCACCACCCTGAAGACAGCCTGGACTATTGAATTTGGGTGTAAGAAGGGGAAGGGAGACTCATGTTGTTTCTTGAAATATTGCTTTTCCTGGAAAATTAATTGTCAGAGATTTCAGGAAGAGGAATTCCTACCAGGTGATGGAGCATCAAAATCAAAGCCGTTAACTGGTATTTGTTGAGTACCTATTGCAGTCTTAACCCTATCCTTGGCACTCTGGAAGGGAAGGTGAGACAGAAGTACCTTCAAGGAAGCATATGATTAAGTCTGGAAACAGATGTGAACCAAAAGGGCTGAGTAAGCTGGGGTTCAGAGCACCAGTCTCTGTTAAAAGGTAGCCACTGACACTAGAATTACAATACAGGGTTATTACTTCAGCTTCCTCTCTAATCTTGGTACCTCCAGCAGCACCTAGCAATAGGGATTCATGCCTGGGAGGCATTTAATTAATGTTCATTGAATTGAATTACTCTCATTTCTAAAAGTACTTGACAGGCCTTGTTTCTCTCTTCATTCATCCTCAGGGTGCCCTTTTGAGGGAAGCTGTCCAAGGTACTCTCATCCATTCCAGGCAGAGAGGTTTAAGCAACTCCCCTAATGTTATTCATCAAGTGAGAGGATGATCTGGGACCTGGACCCTTGTGGGGCTAGGTGTCTTTTCACTAGACCTTACAGAAATATTTCCACATCCTGTACTCCCTGGTTGGGTAGATCCCTGACCCTAAGGCCTTTATAGGGTCCTTCAACATAGGACCATAGATTTAGAATTGGAAGGGATTTTAGAGGTTATCTAATCCTACCTCTTCATTTTCTATTTTTTTTTGGTGACGCAATTGGGGTTAAATGACTTGCTGAGGGTCACACAGCTAGTGAGTGTTAAGTGTCTGAGGTTGGATTTGAACTCAGGTCCTCCTGACTCCAGGGTTGGTGCTCTATCCACTTCACCACCTAGCTGCCCCCTACCTCTTCATTTTACAAATGAGGAAACTGAGCCCAGAGAGGTGAAAATTATTATTCCAGTCCAAACTCTGACATTTTACCCTTAAGTGAACCTTGGGTGAGTTACTTAAAACAAGGATAATAATATCACTCACTTCATAAGCACTATATGCCAGGCACTGCACTAAGCACTGGAGATACAAAGGCAAAAGACAGTGCCTGCCCTCAAGGAGCTCACAGTCTAATGGGGAAGAAAACAGGTAAATAACTGTACAAACAAGGTGTGTATAGGATAAATAGGAAATGATCAACAGAGAGGAGGTACCACATTGAAGAGGGGCTGGAAAGACTTCCTGCAGGAAGTGGGATTTTAGCTTGGGAAGCCAGGAAGTAGAGATGAGGAAGGACAGCATTGAAAATGCCCAGAGGGGGCAGCTAGGTGGTGCAGTGGATAAAGCACTGGCCCCTGGATTCAGGAGGACCTGAGTTCAAATCCAGCCTCAGACACTTGACACGTACTAGCTGTGTGACCTTGGGCAAGTCACTTAACCCTCGTTGCCTGCCTCCCCCCCCCCAAAAGAAAATGCCCAGAGTCAGGAGATGTTCATGGAACAACGAGGATACTGGTGTCACTGGATTAATGAGTCCTCAGGGAAAGGTGTGAGAATGCTGGAAAGATGGGGTTACAAAGGGCTTTGAACTCCAGATGATTTTGTATTTGTTCCTGGAGGCCATAGGGAGCCATCGGAGTTTATTAATCATCGGGGGTGGGGTAACATGGTCACACTTGTACTTTGGGAAAATCCCTTTGGCAGGTGAATGGAGGAGGACCTGGAGTGGGGATAGCCTTGAGGCAGAGAGACCAGCTAGCCTAGTCCAAGGTCAGGGTAATGAGGGCAAGATGTCCTGATGCTGGAAGAATCAGACGAACATTATCTCCTTGGATTATCACAGCAACCCTGTGAGGTAGGTACTATAATGTTATTATGCCAGTTTTATAGATTTGGAAACTGAGGCTCAGATTTGCTTGGAAAGCATCCAAGGTAAATCTTTTCTGACTCCAACTGTTGATTTCTTTCCACTATATCATACTTTCTTACCTGCCTTTGCTTGAGGTGTCTGCACTTTCCTGTTTCCCTCCTGATCCTTCTCAATCAATCAATCAATCAGTAAACCATTTATTAAGTGCCTACTATGTGTCAGGCACTGTGCTAACAGCTTTGTGCTCAACAAAGAGCATGGGATGAGGGAGAAGGGACATGTGTCTGAAGGGTACTGGAGACTGGCTAAGATGGGTGGTTGCAGTCTTCTTCCAGACAGGCTCAGCATTTGTGGGTTTGTAGAGTGTCACAGGCAGGAGCCGAAAAGGACATGATTGCTACTGACGGGCTTCATTTAAGGAGCTCCAGAGCAATTTATGCAGCCGATTAAGAAGAGGAAACCACTTTGTCTCTTCAGTCTCCATTCCCTCTTCCCCAGGAGGAAGAGCCTCATGTGAGGATGCTGAAGAGCAATAAAGCTCCAGGATTCCAGGGGCCCACGGGGTAAAGGACAATGGTCAGAACCATCATTCCAAGAGTTAGCAGATAAGCTCCACCACAGATCCTCCCTAGATGTTGACCTTGTGCAAGGCATAGAAAGTGATAAAATAAGCAAATTCATGGTCAATTCTTCCCTCTTTCTCCCTCCAGATCCCTTCTTGATGTTCTTCTCTACAATATCTGTGGCATCTGCCCCCTTCTCTCCATTCCCATGAACACCACCCTAGTTCAGGCCCTCAGTTCCTCTTGCCTGGATTATTGTTCCAACCTCCAGTCTACCCTCCTATTCTCATCCCTCCTGGTTCTAGTCCATCTTCCACACAGCTGGCAAAATGATATTCTTAAAGCACAGGGCTGACCTTTTCCCTCCCCAGCTCAAGAAGGCACAGTGGTTTCTTTTCTTTTCTTTTCTTTTCTTTTCTTTTCTTTTCTTTTCTTTTCTTTTCTTTTCTTTTCTTTTCTTTTCTTTTCTTTTCTTTTCTTTTCTTTTCTTTTCTTGGTGAGGCAATTGGTGTTAAGTGACTTGCCCAGGAAGTTTCAAGTGTCTGAGGTCAAATTTGAACTCAGGTCCTCCTGACTCCAGGGCTGGTGCTCTATCCACTGTACCACCTAGCTGCCCCAGTACAGTGGTTTCATTGTTGCCTCTGATAAAATACAAACTCCTCTGTTTGGCATTTAGAACCTTTATATTCTTGGGGTGTATAGGATGTTCAGGAAGGACTAGCACCTCTGCTGTGAGAGTTTGCTGAGCACTTTTCAAGGCTGCTCATTCACCTTTGATATCTACCTGGCAGTCAGCTCTCAGCTGTGGTTTCAAGAAGGTGTAGCATGCCCAGTGGCCACACCCCCCCATAAAACTGACTGCAGATGGGGTAGTTGATAGGCCTTGAACACATTGGTGAGTTAGGGAGATGTTTACCCCAAGCATGTTAAGACTTCCCTTGGTGGAATGGGTGGATGAGAACAATTTGTTCCAATTGCCATGAAGGCAGCAGAAGCAGGTACCCTGGAGAACTTAGAGCTTGGTCAGATATTGAAGACACTGAGATAATCCACTGCATCCTGGGTCATCACCAGTCATCTTGGCCTTTGTCTTATCTCTGGACTTTGATGACTCAGGAAGAAAAAATGAGGCTGACAGCGTTTTGCAACTCTGCCTCCTTTAATCCAATTCACACACGAGTCAAGAGATCACCCATGATTTCATTGGTCCTCTTTGAAAAAGGACACACATCTTTATCTAGCTAGCTTTCTCTATGCCTGTCTGTCTGCCTATCTAGCTATCATCTGTCTGTCTGTCTGTCTGTCTGTCATCTATCTATCTCTACCAGCTTAAAATTCACTCTGTCCTGACCATTGCCTCTTAGAATCCCTGGCTTCTGTTAAATCTGAGCTAACGTCCCATTTCTTACATGAGTCATTTCCTGATCTCCCTTGCCCAAGCTGCTAGCACCCCCTCCAATGACTTTATGATTATTTTGTCTATTTATTTATATGTACCTGTTGTTTTTCCCAATAGAATAAGCTTCTTGGGTGGGGGAGACTGTGATTTCCCTCCTCCTCTCTGCCCTCTGGCTTCCTTCAAAACTCAGCTGAGATCACACCTTCTTCAGGTGTCCTTTCAGGTCCACCTCCTCCCTCCAGCCACTGCTAGTGTCTTACCTTCCATTCCTTCCACTTATTCAGTGTCTATTTTATTTCACCATTTTAAACACTGTCTTTTCCTTTTAGAATGCAAGCCCCTTGAAGGTAGGGATGGTTTTTGCCTTTCTGTGTCTCCCCTATGCTTATCATAGTGCCTGGCACATTATTAAGTGCCTAATGAAGCCTCCTTTGAATGTTTGAGTAGATGGATGAGAACTGTACTGATAACTGTAATCCTGTGTATTTGATTTTATGCATTGTTCTGAGACAGAATCCATAGGCTTCACTGGATACACACAGAGGTTAAGAACCCCTACCACAGAGGAACTAAGAAGGTGAGACTAACTCACCTTTGTGTAGAACTTTGAGGTTTTCAAAGTATTTGACTCACAATGAATCTATGGGTTCTTTCTCAAAATGATGCTTCTTGTTCCCCAGACACCTCTGGCCTCTGAACTTTCCACTTTAATTTGATGGTCCCAACATTATTCTTCCAGTCATCCAAATTCATTGCCTCAGAGTCATTCCTAACTCCACTCCCTCAGCTCCCACATCCCATCAGTTACCAACTACCTTCCCAACATTTCTTTACATCTGGCCTCTTCTCTACATAACCATCACCCTACTTAGTTCAGAGCCTCATCACATCTTTCCCAGACTATTTTAGTACCCTCCTAATTGTTCTCCTTGTTTCTTGTCTCTCCTTTTTCTTTTTTTCTTTTTTTGTATTTAGAGACCAATTTATTTAGCAAAAATGTTATCCTTTTGAGCACAATGTTTATATATGGTAATTGTATTTTGGGTTTTTTGTTTTTTTCCAAATAATAAAAATTTTTATTTAAAGTTTTGAGGTCTAAATTCTATTCCTCCTTCCCTTCCTCCCCCCCCCTCCCTGAGGTGGTAAGCAATGAGATATAGGTTATACATGTGCAATTATGTAAACATTTCTATATTTTCATTTTGTACAAGAAAACTTGAATCAAAGAAAAAAATGAAAAAAGTGAAAAATAGCATGCTTCAGTCTGTGTTCAATCAATATCAGTCCTTTCTTCATCTGCCTCACCTTTTCCAATCTCTGCATCATTGCCAAACTTCTTGTTGTTCACTTGTGTCTGACTGACTCTTCATGATGTCATGGATCATATTGTCCATGCTGTTTTCTTGGTAAAGATATTCAAGTGGGGGGCAAGCTAGGTGGCGCAGTGGATAAAGCACTGGCCCTGGATTCAGGAGTACCTGAGTTAAAATCTGTCCTCAGACACTTGACACTTACTAGCTGTGTGACCCTGGGCAAGTCACTTAACCCCCATTGCCCCGCAAAAAAAAAAAAGATATTCAAGTGGTTCGCCATTTCTTTGACCAGCTGATTAAGGCAAACAGAGGTTAAGTGATTTGCCAGGGTTAATGAGCTAGTAAGTATCTAAGACCAGATTTAAATTTAGGTCTTACTGACTCTAAGCTCAATGCTTTATCCACTGAGCTACCTGGCTGCTTCCTAGTTACCGAACTAGTCTCCCTAAAACACAGGTCTGACCATGTCAGTCTCCTGCTCAGAAATCTTCCCTGGTTTCCTATTCCTTTAGGGGAAAACATAAAGTCTTTGTCCTGAAATTTCAAATCAGGTTCCAACCTACCTTTCCAGACTTACTTAATATTACTTATGGTCATCGAGTCTATATTCTGGATGAATTGCTCTACAAACTGTTCTATGAACTCAATCAAAAATTCCATCGGTCATCTCTGTGATTTCACACTTGGAATATTTTCTCTCCTAATCTCTGCCTTTTAGAATTCTTATTTTTGTACATAGTAAGTACTTAATAAATGCTTTTTCCATTACTTCATTCACCTTTCTAAAAGGCTCATCTCAGGTATCTCTTCCTACATGAAGCCTTCCAAGAGTTTTCAAGTTGTTAGTACTTTCTCACTCCACAAATTACTTTTTCTTTATTTCTTTTGGGTACAGGTTATCTTGATCTTGTCTCCTCTGACTACTCTTCTAGAGTAGGGATAGGTGTTTGGATTTTGTCTTTGTATCATCAGTACCTAGCCTGGTAAATACATAGTAACTATTGTTCCTTTCATTGAATTGGATGGAGATCCAACTATGGATGGGGGGCTGAGTACAGAGTGTAAATCCCTGGGTCCATAGATAATCCACTCATTTACAATTATTGGTTGGTTGTAGATACACACACACACACATACATACATACATATCAATGACTAGCGCTAATTCATTACATAGATAGAAAATCATAAAGCAGCTTATATTAGAGACCCTCCCCCATTTTCTGGAGCCCCTGAGGTTTCCCTTCTTTGATCTAATAGCTCCCCAGGAAGCTTTTTTGTTGTCATTGTTTTTCTTCTTGCCTTGGGGATGTGTAATAATCTTCCTATTTTGCAGATGGGAAAATTGAGCCACAAATAAACAGAGCCTTGTCTAAACTCATTCACAAGAATGGGAACAGGATAGGAAGTGGAATATAGGGGTCTTGACTGAGATACAATTCAGAACTCATTAGCCAGGACCTCGGTCTCCTCATCTATAGGATAAGAGCATTGAACTCTGTGAGTTCTAAGATCTTTTCTAGCGCTAAATACCATGATCTGACACCCCCCCCCCCTTAGGCTAGCGGTGAATGTCAGTTTTCCACCCCCACCCTCCCTTCAAACCAAAGGCAGCTCTGCTGGTTATGAATTTTTACAGCTGTTTACCTGAAGTCTTGTTGTCCAGAAATGAAATAACTCTCCCGACGGCCTCTATGAATTCTTTGCTTCCCTGGGGGAAAAAAGTCCCAGTGATCGGAACACTGTCTGCAGTCCTGTCAGGTACCCAGTGGTGAATGACAGGTGAGAGAAAGCAAATCGGCTAAAAGCTATTCCCCTCGTACTTCAGTGGAGTAGGGAAAATAGTCATAAATTAATGCTGTGTGCTGAAAGAGGGGAACGGAAAAAACTTTGGGGGGGGGGGGAAAGCAAAGTCTTCTTACTGGGAAAATTGCCATTTGCTTCCTCAGGGCGGGGAGGAACCGGATGTTCAGAGGATAGATAACCTTTGAGGCGCCTGCCGCATCTGCCCCAGCCTGTGACTGGTTCACCCTGAGCCCGGGGCAGGGGCAGACAGAGTCCCGGGAGGGCATTCTAGGGCTCCAACCCCTTACTCCCCCCAGGCTAGCTCCCCAAAGCTGCTGGCAGAGAGGAGCCCAGGCAGCTTCCCCCCACTGCCCAGATGTACATTCCTCATCATTAGGTGGCTGAGATACGTTGAATGGGAATTGTGTTTGTGTCTGATCTCTTTTATTTTATACTTTGCTCATTTCACATCCAGTGGAGAGGAGGCAGTACATCTCAGTTCCACTGAGAAAGCAGTTTGGAGGGGTGTGAAGACATCGAGATGGTTATAAACAAAGTACTTTACAAGTTGCTGAAGGAGCACGGTCATATTCTATTTGGGACTGGCAAACTGAAAAAAGATGGCTCTGTGTAATCTGTGAGCAGGGTAGCAGGTTTGGTAGTGTTATTATTTTGCTATTGTTATTCGAAGAGAGTCACCTTTTTTTTTTTTCAACCATGCTAGCTAATTCAATCCAGAAAACAGTGATCAAAACTTCTTTTGTTCTTGAGACCGTGGGAGCCATTTGGGAGCACATTATTGTTTAAGCGGCGCAATCCCTACCCTCACGGGGCTTCTCTTCAACTCTGTGTACACAATACAGGGCAGAGTTTGATGGAACTTAGAATCTTGACCCAGAGCTCTAGGAAATTCTGAGCAGGGAGAAGAAGTTCTTTATTCATATTCCTCCGGGGAGATGATTTGATGGAACAAGGCTGAGATTAAGGAACCATCCTGCAGCTTGGTATAATGGAAAGAGTACTTGGTTTGGGGTCAAAAGAGATGGATTCCAATCAGGCTCTCATTCTTTACAACCTGCGTGACATTGGGCAAATTATTTAACCTCTCTGAGCTTCATTTGGAGACTCAGAATATTCTCATCCGGAAAATGAGGTGGTTAGACTAATCTTAATTGGTGATCCTGTGATCTCTTTACCAAGAAATAAACAAACAATAAAAGCAGATTCCAGAGTTCAAAGGATAATAACATATTAGATTTAAATTCCAATGTTAGTTGACCAGCTTAAACTAACCAATAGAATAAGAATACTTTATGGGCATTATAATGCTTTGTACTTTTCAAAGCACTTTGAAAAATTAAATAATTAAAAAGAAATAATGTCATTTAATCTTCATGACAAACCTTCTAGATGGTTTTGGCATAGAATCTTTCTTTCTTTTCTTCCCTCTCTCCTTCCTTCCTTCCCTCCCTCCCTCCTTCCTTCCTTCCTTCCAAATGAAGAAACTGAAACCCAGAGAGAATTAGTCTAAGTTCACAAGACAGATTAATGGCAAAATGGCAAATTCAGGACTATGACCAAAGTCTTTGCACTCCTATCTAATCTACCTTGCCTCTCTCACTGTTCTATCAGAGATATTTCTAATCATTCCCAAGTGCTTCCTTTGGAATGAGATTTTTAAAAACAAGTTATTTGTTATCTTTTGGGGTTTTTTTCACAATCACTTTCAGAGAGGTACTCCCCACTCCACCCAATCCAGTGAGCCTTCCCTACTAACAAAGAAAAGCAATTAAGAAAATCCAACCAACACAACATCATTTAATACCTCATCTCTCCTAGGGAAGGAGCAAGATAGATATCTTTGAAATCAGAATGAAGCTCCTCCTCCCTCTCTTGATAAGAGAGATGATCAAGTCAATCTAGATTTACTTCATTTTGAATCTTGCTACTGCCTACACTTCAGCATCCCCCGCTCCCTTCATCTGTGGCAGTTTCTGTTCTTTCCATCATCACACAACTTGACTAATCTCTTCTTGTTGAAATCTGTCCTGGGATTCTCCTGAGGATCAGGAAAATGGTGGAACTTATTGAAGGGAGAACTTTGAAGAGTAGGTGTACAAATACCTCTGGGGTCCTAAGCATCTCATCTCCTTCAGGTTAGGAGAATACTGTGAGTTTTTAGCTAAGGCTGTCCATAAGGCATAAGGTAAGGAAAGTCTGGACTAGAGTGTTGGTAGTAGGGATGGAAAGGAAGGAAGGAAACTGAGATATCACAAAGAAGCAGCTGCACTGAAATCAGGAGACCTAAGATTTGGTATTAGCTGGGGGAAAATAGGGGAATTATTTCTCGCTCTCTGTGCTACTTCTTCTTATTCTCCTCGTCCTCCTCCTTTCCCTCCTCTCCATCCTTTCTCTCTCTCCTCCTCCTTCTTCTATTTATCCTTCTCCTCCTCTAGCACTGGACAAACAGCTGTCTTAAGAGTCAGGAGCTCTTAGTTCAAATGCTGTTTCTACGTCACACTGACTATGTGACCCTGGGCAAGCCACTTAATATCTCAGTGCCTGAGACATATCTAAGACTATAAAATTGCTTAGCAGGTTTGGATATACTTTGCTAGAATGAATTTCCTCCTAAGAAACCATGCTAGGGGTTCTTAAACTTGTTCATATCCCAAAGAGATACTAACAGAATACAAATACAGGGTATCCCAAAAGTCTTAGTGCAATTTTCAGGTATTAAAGCCCATAACTGCACTAAGACTTTTGGAACCCCATGTATTCAAGGCAAATTATCCCCATTCTACAGATGCAGAGAATAGGGTATATGGTGTTAGGTGAGAAAACAAATTAAGACCTGTTATCTCCTGGTATCTTCATGGCACCCAATGCTATCTCCTGTGGACAGGCAGCCTATGACTTGGGTGGATCCTGAAGTTATATCTGTTAACCCCCCCCCCAATCACTCCCTACCATATGTATGTTTTTCTTTTCCTTTTTTCTTTCTCAATCTTCTCTTTTACTACTATTCTTTTTCCTCCCCTATTTTTCTTTCTTCTTCATTGATTATCATCAACCTTGTATCATCCGTGAAAGTTTGCTAGCTTAATCTGTCTTCTGAACCACAAATGGCATTCAGGGATCAAGGGGTGACTTATTCCTGCAATCTGGTCTGGATCTTGCTAACAGCCTCTCCCAGTGTCTAACCATGCTGGTCAGGTTCACTCATTCATTCATTTATTCATTGTTTTTAAGGTTTTTTATTGACACTTTTTGTTTTTACATCATATATATTTCCAAATACAGCCCTCCTTCTTCCTCTACAAGAGATACATCCCTTATCAGAAAGAATCAAAGAAGATGGGGAAAAATTCAGCAAAAACTAAGCAATTTATCAACTAAGTCCAACATTTCATGTAGTGTTCCATAGCCATAGACTCCCATCTCTGCAGGGAAGGAAGGCAGGTTCATTATATCTTTCCACTTGGGGGTCAAGACTGGTCATGATAATGTCCCAGAATTCAGTATGATGCTTTGTTCTTTCCACTTAGAGCCATTGGGTGTATTGTTTTCCTAATTTTGCTATTCATTCCTTTGCAAACTTGAAAGCACTATAGAAATGTGGTTGCCATGATAATTGGAGCAAACACCTCCTTTTTTGAAGGGTTGTTGTTGTTTGTCCTTGGTTCTAGAAGAGGAACATGACATTGGGAGGTGATATCATGACTTGCAGTGAATTGGATTTAAGTGAGGGAGGGTTGTGCAAAGTCACAGGCCTCAATCTCTCCTCGGGCCATCTGGATCCAGTGGCAAGATATACATCAGGATGACTTCAAGCTTCTGCCTTTGGGGAGTTTACAATCTAGTTGGAGAGGCAGGACAGGCTTAAAGAGTTGAAAAGGCACATATTTCCTCCACCTAAAGGATCATGATTTTGGTTGTGTGAGTACGCCCTCCACTGACCAATTAATACTGATCACCTAAGCAGATCTCGACCATTCTTTGACTTGGTACACAGTCTTAAAGAATTGGTCTGGTTTAAAAAAATTAATAAGAATATCGATTTTGATTTGGAAAAAGACCTTAAAGTACATCTCATTCATCCCCTTCACTTTATAAATGGGGAAATGGAGGCCCAGAGAGGTCAATTGACTTTCTTGAGATTATCAAGATATTGAATGGTAGGTTCACATTAGAATTCATTGTTCTTTCTACTCCCCTTTGCTGGCATACCACCTCTGAGTCCTTTTCCGGTAATTTTCTGCTTCTTTTCTGACACTTAACTGAATTATCTTGCCTTCCATCTTCCTCCTCTTTCTCTTTTATGTGCCAGTTTGCATATATATTGACTCTCCAATTAGAATAAAAATTCCTTGAGGGCTGAGACTGTTTTTGCTTTTTCTTTGTATCCCATAATTAGTATACATAGTTAGCACTTAATTAGTGTCTATTGACTAATTTCTTGATTATCTGATTTTTTTCTGCTATTTTAATTTTCCTTTTGGAATCCAACCTGTTGCTAAGTAATTTCTACTCTAGTCCCACCAAAAAAGAAAAGAAAAGAAAAGGAAAGAAAAGAAAAGGAAAGAAAAAAGGTCACTTCTTTCCACTCTCAGGGAAACCACTGTTATTGAGGCCCTCATCTCTTTTTCCTTAGAGAATTATGTTGTTGTCTCAGTTCTTTCAGTCATGTCCAACTCTTTGAGACCACATTTTGGCAAAGATCCTGGAGTGGTTTGTCATTTCCTTCTCCAACTCATTTTACAGATGAGGAAATTGAGGCAAACAAGGTTAAGCGACTTGTCCAGAGTCACACAGCTAGTAAGCGTCTAAGGCCAAATTTGAACTCATGAAGATGAGTCTTCCTGATTCCAAGTTGTCCACTCCAGCACCAAGCTACCACATATAGAGAATTATAACAGCCTCCTGATTGGTCTGTTTGCCTCCAAAGTATTTTTTAAAATTTATCCTTTGTACCACTGCCCAGGAATCTTCTCAAGGATTGCCCTATTCACATCACTCCTCTCTTTAAACCTTTTATAGTGGCATTCAAGGCCCTTTGTGATCTGGCTCCTGTGTAGCCTTCTCTGTTACAGCCTCCAGTTGCCATGGGCACTTGAAGCAGCCATGTGCCCAGCTTCTCCTGCTCCCACCAGCACCTCTCACCTATTATTATATACAGAACCATCCTCAACAGCTAAGTCTGTGGTTGCCTCATTAGTGGGTGACTGAGAGCTCAGTCTGTTGGCAGGAACTGAGGCATCTTTGGGGCAGTTGTTATGGTAGACACCTCCTTGGAGTTATGATGCAGAAGGGAGGGAGGGGCAATGGAGGGGAGACATAGGCAGTGCCAACAGCTCCCATGGTTTGTTCATGTGCCTCCTCATGTCCCCTTTATCTATTAAGCCTGCTGTGTTATAAAAGCCAAAGTGGCCCCAGGTGGCAGGATAATAGCATATTTAATTGTGCTCAGAATGAGATTAACTTCTTATCTGACAGTTTGACACCTTTATTGTTATTAATGCACGAATAATGCATTGTTATTTTTATAAACTCGGTGGTGGCAAACACTTTCCTTTTGTTTGGATTAAAAATAGACATATCCATTTCTTCCTCTTACCATCCTGGGGCTGGCACTCTGGGTCTCTAGCCAGGGAGCAAGGGTCCAAGGAGGAGAAGACACATACCCTTGGCATTCCCCTTCAGCAGTGAGGAGAGGGAGATCTGTGGCCTGTGGGTGAGCAATAGTACAATGTTCCCACTTGAAGGGAGATGAAGCCTTTAGGTCCTAAATCATGGTGCAGAGGAAACTAGGGAGTGTTGGCTTTTCCCTACTCAGCCACCTCAGTCTAGTTACTGCATCGTGTGGGATAAGGCAGAGGTTATGGCTCCTGGTGGAGGCACCATTGCATTTGGTCCTTGGACTGAATTTGTGTGTGATTGAATTCAATGGTGAAATGGGCAGCTCTGGGAAAGTGAGTGTGGCTTGTACAATAACTTTGACAGTGTCTGGGTATGTTAAGGTGCCAAGTCTGAGCATCAGAGGGCAGAGCTGAGAGGGACTTTGGAGGTCATCTTGTCCAATCCTCTCTGGGGGAGATTGGGGACCAGAGAGGTTAATTGACTTGTTCTGTAGAATATAGGCTCTGGAATTTCAAAGACTTTTTTTCCCCTTCCATCTTCACAGCTTGGTCCAATGTTGTAAATAGTAGTGGCTTAATAAATCCTTGTTGAATCAAAACCCTTGGATGTTGACTAGGTAATTAAGGCTTGACTTAAGAGAAAATTTTCTAACAATTAGAGTTGACCACTTGAGAAGCAGTAGGTTTCCAACCTGATGGGAGACCTTTGGGCAAAGGCTGGATGGCCACTTACCAGGTATATTGTAGAGAGGGATTCTTTGGTGGGGATGAGGTTGGGCTACAGTCTTTGAGATCCTTTCCAGCTCTGAAATTCCACGGTTTTGTAATTCTGCAAGTGAGTGATAAAGTCCAGGAAGAAACCTAGTTCCAACTCTGGTTCCAAATCCAAAGTGTTGCTGTTCTGCTGTGCTTCTTGAAATGTAATAATAACAGCTTGCACATACATACGTTCTCTCATTTGATTTTATTTGATAGTAACACAATACTCTGAAAGATCTCAAAGTGCTTCATAGAAATCACCCAGTTTGTCTATACAAAGTCACTGGCAAGGAAACTGGGAACTCAGAAGGTATTGGCAACATGGCCTTGATTCATTGGCAGAGCTAAGACTGGTATTTGGGATACTGTTTCCTAATTCAGGAGTTTCTCTATTAGATTTCCCTAGTTAGCTCAATGCTTCCTTTGGAAGGTAAAAATTAGAATGTGGGTAGACAGGTTTGCAAGGACCTTTTGTGGGTAACCAGGTGCCAGGGCCCTCGGTCCACTGGCAATGCCACTTAGCCAGTCGTTAGACAAGCTGACAAGGTCGATAATGCCTTCGCCTCGGAGAGCCGGTGCCAACATCTTTATCAAAGCCAATATTAATTTTCACTAATTAGGAGCTGCCGCTAATGAGCGTCACAGCTAATTTAGCTCATCTATAACCCAGGAATGGAGCAACTTGCTCACTTATATGCCCGGGCCCCAGCACACAGGATGCTGGCACAAATCAGCCTCATCCTCCGCCCATCCACAATGCCGAGGGCGAACAGCTGCTGGGAGCAGCCTGCTCCCCAAACTGTCTCACCCACTGCCCTTTCTGCAAAGCCATGGTTGCCCTCTTCCATAGGATTTGGAGAAGGGGCTAAGGGGGAATGGCAGAGAGTAGGCCTCCTTTGAAGGCTGATTTAATCTGCACTCTCACTGCAACACTGTCCTATGGAGGGGGATTTCTGGATCTGGTAGGGTTACGTTGGGTTCCTTTGGTTACTTATGTCTTGCTATGAGGCTGCCCCACAGCCTGAGCCTTGAAGCCATGCCCTCTGTCATTTGCATCCTCAGCTATTCTCCCTGCCTAGGGGGACTCCTGGCCCTCTTAACATTTCTGTTACTCTATAATCACTACCAAACTTAAGTCTCTCCTTCTCTATGAAGCCTTCCTAGTTCTTCCTAATAGAGATTTCTTTCTCCTCTCAACTCATAGTAGCTCTTCACATCGCTGATTTGTCAACAACTCAAAAACAACTATTGCATCTCTGTATTATTGTTGTCATAATAGCTAACATTTTTATAAGCATTCTAAGGTTGGCAAAGCCCTTTATGTTATCTCATTTGATTCTCATGATATCCCAATGGGGTCAGTGTTATTATCATGCCATTTTACAGATGACTGAGAAACAGAGAAGTTAAGTGGCTTGCCAACAGTTGCACAGCTAGTAAGTGACTGAGGCAGTATTCAGACTGAGATCTTCTTGACTCCACATATACCTCTACAGACATGATCTCATTTGGCAATATGGGTGTTTCATTTGGTATTTTAGATATCATTACCCCCCATTTTGCAGAAGAGGAAACTGAGGCATAAAGAGGTTGGAACATTCTCAAGGTCATGCAGCTAGTAAGTGTAAGGGCTGGGGTTCAAACCCTGATCCTCTAGCTTCCAATCCAATAGTCTTTCCACCATAGCTTTCTGGGATTATTGAATCCATGTATTGCTGGAAATTCTCGTCTCCAGAAGATTGGCCATGTTTTTCATTACCCCATGTGAGTTTATGCTATGTTTTATGATCCTTAAAGCCAGGGATTAAAAAAAAAAAGCCAGGGATTGTGTCTCATAGTTCTATGGACTCCCTCAGCATCTAGCACAAGATAATACAGTGGGCAGGGGCAGCTAGGTGGCACAGTGAATAAAGCACTGGCCCTGGATTCAGGAGGACCTGAGTTTAAATCTGACCTCAGACACTTGACACTTACCAGCTGTGTGACCCTGGGCAAGTCACTTAACCCTCATTGCCTTCCCCCAAAAAAGATAATAAGTGGGCTCTCAATGTCTGCTGATTGACTGCTGGATTGGAAATTGACATCTGTCTACTTACTAGGAGGAGGAGAACAAGGACCAGTGCCATCAGTCTCCCTCTCTCATAGGAGTCTTGGTGTATGTGGGGTGGAGGTAGGGAGAGGGTTGGTGGGTGTACAGAGCACAGTCAGCCTGGGTGACCTCCAGGGCAGCTGTCCCTCACCAAGAGCAGCTGCTCCCTGAAGTTACCCATCTCAGAATAGCCAGCAGCTATCTCACCAGAAGACTTCTTGACTTGAGGTCTGTGAACTTGGTGGGTGGTTGGATTTTTTCTTTTTTCTCTTATTATTTTGATAACTATATTTCAGTATAACTGGTTTCATCTGTAGTCCCCTGTCTTTTATTTTATACATCTAACAACATCATTATGAGAAAGGACCCATGGGTTTTACCAGACATTGCCACAGGGTTCCATGACTCGAAGAAGCCAATGAATACAACAGGGTCTTCTACCATAATGATACTTAGCTACTCAGACTTATAAAGGGTTTTAAGGTTTATGAAATGCTTTCCTCCCATCAACTGAGCAAGTACCATTTTCATTTTACAGATGGGGAAGTTAAGGCACAGAGATGACCATAATAAGGCAACTAATAACTAAAAGGTTTGAGTTGAGATTCAAACCCGAGGGTCTCCTGGCTTGAAGTCTAGTCTTCTTTCCACTCTACCATCCCAGGAAATGACAAAATCTAGAAGATAGTTTTCTCCCAAAGTTCCCAATTCTGAGGCTTCTTGTGCCACCACTGTCTCCGCACCTCCGCACTGCCCCCACTCCACCCCAATCACTAAACAGAGCATATACATGTCATTTTTCTTTAAATATACTTGAAATGCAACAAGAACCACGAGGGTTACTTGGAGCCCAGAGGAAATAGAGCCTGTGGCCACACAAGAGATGGTTTCTTATTTCCTTCTCTCTTTTTCTCATTCTTTTGATGTACTCTGTGCTCTGGCTTGAGGGAGGGACTGAAAGGGTGAGTGAGGATATCTCTTTGCACTTATCACCCGGGAAAAGCGACCTTCAGGCCGAGCCGAGTTTGGGGGAAGCTCCTTCATCCGTGACAGATTTGACTATAAATCTTCAGTATTAATGCCCAGGCTCCCAAGGTCTGTCATCCTGCATGCCAGTGAGACACACGAAAACAACGCACCAGCATCATTAGTCACTGACGATGTACACCCGGTCCTGTTGCCATCCCTGAGTGTGTGTTTCAGGAGGTGGGCTAAGAGTGCGTGTAGAGGGGCGGGGTAGGAGTTGAAGAGTGAAGGAGTTAGGGGAAGAGGACTAAGTGAATCGGTGGCTAAGAAAGGGTGTGGCTTATAAGTAGTTGTCCCCTGATGTGGTCGAAGGTGGGCAGCTTAGCAGGTACAGAAAGTTCAGAAAGAAGCCAGAGTTTGGGGCTTGGCGATCACAGTATGGTTAATAGTGTGGTTTCCTGCCTAGATCGCAGCACCGCTGTGGTATAGTGGAAAGAATATTGGGCTAGAAGTCAGGACACCTGGGTTCTTGTCACAAACTTTTAGAGGTGAAAGAGACCTTCGGAAGCAACTAATCCTACTCTCCCATTTTATCAAGGAAGAACCGAAGCACCAAGAATGAGAAGTGACTTGTCCTAGGTCACACAAGTAGCAAGGGAAAGAGCCAAGATTCAAACCTGAGTCTTCTGACTCTCATTTCAGTTTTCTTTCTTGTAGACAAGACTATTTCTGTACACTGTTTCTGCCACTAGTGACCATGTGCAAGCCAACCTATGGGCCTCAGTTTCCTCATCTGTAAAATGAGGAGGTTGAACTAGATGGTACTTAAAATTCCTTCTAGTTCTAGAGTTTTATCATTTTACATAAGACCCCTCCAAACTGTTTGTTAGTTTGGACATGATTTCATCAATGCAGGGAACTTCTGTGAAGAAATGCCCTTCCACTCATAGAGGCAGTCTACATGGTGGTGGTGGGGGGAGCCTTGAACACTGGTATTCCTTGATGTTGAAGTGAGCTCTCTCTCCACTATCACCTACCGCCTCTCTAAACCTTTGCTTATTTTGGTTTAATCAATAGTTTATGGATTGATTGTACATATACAACCTAGATCAGATTGTTTGCTATCTTGGGTAGTGGGAAGAGAAGGGAGGGAGGGGAAAAAATTTGGAACTGCAAAAATGAATGTTAAAAGCGATCTTTACATGTAATTGGAAATAAAATACTATTAAGAAAAAAAAAGGATTTGGGGAAAATTTAACAAATTAAATAAAAATACAATAGAGCATTAAAAAATAGTTTATGTGTGCACACATAGACACACACCTATACTTATCTCCCTGTGCTTGGAAAGGGGGTTATTACTTATTCAGTAAATTTATATATATATATATATATATATATATATATATATATATATATATATATATATATATGTATATTCAACTCTAGCCTTTTTGAGTCAAATACAATGTTTGGGGTTTTTTTGGTGAGGCAATTAGGGTTAAGTGACTTGCTCAGGGTCACACAGCTAGTAAGTGTTAAGTGTCTGAGGTTGGATTTGAACTCAGCTACTCCTGAATTCAGGGCCAGTGCTCTATCCACTGCGCCACCTAGCTGCCCCAACTCTAGCCTTTTTGCATGTCTTCTGTTGATGAATTCAGAAGGTCGGTATTTATCTCTAGAAGTTATCAAATTCATGTATAAAAGTAGACCTTTGAAAATTTGAGGACATAGGATATAGAGTAGGATGGGACCTTCCAGGTCACCCAGTTCATCCCACACATTTTATAAATGGGGAAACTGAGGCCAAATAAATAATGACTTGCCCAAATGAATAACAGAGCTCTGGGTCGTCTGACTCCAAACCTAGTGCTTTATTATACAGGAAAGGATGGGAGATGATACTGAGGGTACTTGAGGTATAGAACTAGGGAGAGAAGGGAACTCACAACTGATGGCCTTGAGTTGTTATTTTTTAGGGTTTGTTTTTTTACTAAAATATTAAGAGAAATCCTCTTCTGAGAAGGAAAGAGGGGAGATGGTTGTATTATATTTGTTTGCATGTTGTCTTGCCCATTAAGCTTCCTTGAGGACAGGGACTATCTTTTGCCTCTTTTTTTATCCCCAGTGTTTAGCACCATACTTACCACCTAATAGACACAGTAAATGTTTATTGATAGACTTATTGATTAGATAATAGATACTTACTAAATGTTTATTGATTGACTGATTAGCTATTGACTAGCTCTACTGATGAAAGAGGAGAAGATTTAGAACAAATTTGGTGGAGAGCATTTCAATAATCAATAAGAGAAGGAGTTATGGATTTAGGTGAAGCATTGATGACCTAAGGGAAACTGGGTAACATAAACTTGTCATGAACTCAGTCAACAGGATTGCATGACCCTCTTACAGCATTCAGCAGCTGGAAAGTAGGAGGACAGAAGACAGAGGGTGCTGGTAAGAGAGGCATAGCGTCTAGAGAGGCAATAGTCCCACTGTACTCTGCCCTGATCAGATTCCATCTGGAGTCTTGTGCTCAGTTCTAGACACTGCATTTTAGGAAGAATATTGATAAGCTAGATAAGAGCATCCAGAGGATGCTCTGATGATGGGCCTTCAGATGATACCATATGAGGATCCATTGAATAAACAGGAAATGTTGGGCAAAGACATAGAGGGAACATGGCTGCTGACTTTTAGTATTTGTAGAACTGCCACATGGAAGAGAGGTTAGACTTGTTCTGCTTGACCCCAGATGGCAGAACTCAGAATAGTGGGGGAAAGGTTCAAAGAAGTCAACAGGCCTGAGGCAGGAAAACATTTTCCAATATTTAGAATTATCTTAAAGTAGGATGTTCCTATTTTCCTCCCCACTAGGATTCTCTGAGAAAAGTCTGAGTGACTACATACTTATCAGATATGCTAGAGAGGTATGGATTGCACTAAATGGCCCCCAAATGGCCCTTCATACTTAGAGATTCTGTGATTCTGAAGTCTATTAATTTCTATGAGATCTGTGAGCTTCTGTGAGATCTGTGGGCTTCTATGAGGTAAATGAACTTCTGGGATGTCCATGAACTTCTATGATATCTATGAGCTTTGGTTCTGTGGTTTCAAACTGTTGAAATCTGTCAGTACTTAGGAGGATCATGGCAATAATTGGGTTGAATTATTCCTTCTTTCTTTTTCCTTTTCTATTTTTTCTTCTCCCACTTCCATTTTCTTGGTTAGCACATTCTAAAGTGGTTCATTGGTGAGGATGGTCTTCCAGAAGGTTGTCAAAGCAGGGGAAAGAGTGTTTGAATAGGTAGGAAGAAGAGAAGGAGGTTAAGAATAAGTTAATTAGGGGGGCAGCTAGGTGGCGCAGTGGATAAAGCACTGGCCCTGTATTCAGGAGGACCTGAGTTCAAATCCAGCCCCAGTCACTTAACACTTACTATTTGTGTGACCCTGGGCAAGTCACTTAACCCCAATTACCTCACTAAAAAAAAAAAAAAAAAAAAAACGAATAAGTTAATTAGGTCATGATTATAGAAGTATTGGCCTTACCCCAACCGTCTACCAATCGAGATTCATTCCATGGTCCCAAAGCCTTTGGGGATCCCCTAGTATTCTCTATTAAAATGCAAATCCTTCTGGGAGAGTAGTATCTGAAGCTAGTTATTAACTGATATTTTAGCAGGTATTACCTGATAACCAGGTAAAAGTACAGAGTAGTAAATAGGATGAAGCCTAAGAAAGGGAAAAGGAGGATGTGCTGAGGTTGATTGAAAAGGAGTAGTGGGGGGGGGAATGCAGCTAGGTGGTGCAGTGGATAAAGCACCAGCCCTGGATTCAGGAGGACCTGAGTTCAAATCCAGCCTCAGACACTTGACACTTACTATCTGTGTGAACCTGGGCAAGTCATTGCCCCACAAAAAAGAAAGGAAGGAAGGAAGGAAAGAAGGAAGGGAGGGAGGGAGTGGTAGGAGGGTACCAAAGATAAAGCAATAAAGTTAATTGGCTTAGACCATTGTATCCTTTTTCTGTATCTTATTTTGGGAGCCCTAGATTCTGGGTCATATTGGTAAATATGGGCATATCAATACAATGTTTTTGAAGGAGTGAAAATGTCAGTGATTATAACGACTGATGGAATTTTACATAGTATAGTTTGTTTCTTTGTGTTATTTCAAATTTTAGCATGTGATTTGTAATAAAAAGAAGAATATATTGTATGGACATGAATGGAGATCTAGGTACTAGTTTCCTCATCTGTAAAATGGGAAGATTGGAAAATATAATCTTTGAGAGCCCGTCCAGCTCTAACTTCTATGATCCAGTCAGCATTCTGCAACTCATGAGATGTGTGACTTTGACCAAGTCACTTTAACTGCTGTATGACTCAGTTTCTTCTTCTGTAAAATGATGCTGCCTGACTATTCTTCCATATACCCAGATCTCAGAGGCAGAATGGTTTGAGGATAGAGGACCAGCTCAGCAGTTATAACAATTTGGTTTCAAGTCCTGCCTTTTACACAGTCTACTTGAATAACCTCAAGCAAGCCACTTAACCTTTTTAGAGAGGGGTAGGTGGCATAGTAGATAGAATACTGGGCTTTGAATCAAGAAGACTCATCTTTCTGAGTTCAAATCCAGCCTCAGACAATTACTAGCTGTGTGACCCTGGGTAAGTCACTTAGCTCTGTTTGCCTCAGTGTCCTCATCTGTGAAAAAAGAGTCAGAGAAGGAAATGGCAAACCACTCTAGTATCTTTGCCAAGAAACTCCCAAAAGGGGGTCACAAAGAGTCTAACACCACTGAAAGGTCACAACAACAACAACAGTTGTATTAAATTCATGTAAGAAGAGAAACGTTATACACATTCAACTGGGTATAGAAATCTATTTTACCCTACAGGACAGTAGTAGAGGAAGGGGATAAGAGAAGGGAGTTGTGATAGAAGAAAGGGACAATTGTGGGAAGGGGTAGTCAGAAACAAAACACTTGAGGAAGTACAGGGTAAAAGGAGAGAGAATAGAATAAAGGGAGGGAAGGGGTGGAGGGAAATATAGTTAGCAATGGTACCTGTGAAAAAAATTTTGAAGCAAGTTTCTCTGATAAAGGCCTCATTTTTCAAACATGTAGAGAACTGAGTCAAATTTATAAAAACCAGAGCCATTGCCCAATTGATAAATGATCAAAAGAAATGAGTAGTTTTCAGATGAAATAATCAAAGCTATCTATAGCCATATGAAAAAAATTCTCTAATTCCCTATTGATTAGAAAGATGGCAGATGGAATTTTTATACTGGAAACTTTCCATACTAAGGAAATCAAAGATCAGATGAAAAAACAAAAACAACAGCATAGATTTGGTCATGTCATTCCTCTTTTCAAAACTCTTCACTGGCTCCCCATTGCCTCCTCTGAGGATCATAGTATCATTAGAGATCATGCAATCTAACTTCCTTATTTTACAGATGAGGAAATTGAGGTCAGTGGAGGGGAATTGGCTTGCCAAGGTCAAACAAACCTGGGACAAATGAAGTTCAGACTCTTTTGCCGGTACTGAAAGGCCTCCACAAAATGGCTTCTTCCTCACATCCCAGGCTCTTTTATCACTTCTTTGTTGCAGCCAAACCTGACTAGACACTGAACACAAACTCCCCCTTTTCATTTTCCTGCCCTTGCTCATCTTCTACCATCCTCCCTCCATCTCTCCATCAGCAGAATTCCTATCCTTTTCATAAAGCTTTCATAAATGAAGTGATCTGTCCCCTTGCCCAACTTCCCATTGTGCTTTGCTTTATACCTTTCTTTTTTTTATTTTGTTTATACCTTTCTAATGTACTTACCATGTAACATTATAGAGTACAGAAATCTGTGTTTGTGTTTTTCTTATGCTAAACTCGGGGCTCACTGAGGGACCTTAGAAGCCATCCAGGCCAATACTTTCTTTCTTTCTTTGATTTTTTTTCCTGAGGCAATTGAGGTTAGATGACTTGCCCAGGGTCACACAGCTATTAAGTTTCGAGTGTTTGAGGTCAGATTTGAACTCAGGTCCTCCTGACTCCAGGGCTGGTGCTCTATCCACTACATCACCTAGCTGCCCCTCAGGCATTTTACAAATAGGAAACTGAGGCCCAGAGAAATTGTGACTTGGCCATAGCCATGCAGTGTTTGAGCTGCAAGGACCCCTGTGACTGGCTAATCAGCTTTCTTTCCACAGCAACTTCCTAGGGATAGGCTTTTTCAACTTTGGGTTCCAGCAGGGTCTAATGATGTATACATAGTAGGCACTTTAGGAAATGTGTCTGGGTGAATGAATGCATGTTGAATGTGGGGTGGGGGAAGAAAGAGGCTATGCTCCATGAGCTCTAAGGTCCCTCCTAGCTGTCAGATTCTATAATTGCTTTGCAGTCATTGAGGAGTCATTCCGCCTGCGTCTGAATCATCTTTTTTGAAAGCCACTAACCACAGGACCACCAGCTGAGATAGTTGCTAAACCTCAGAATTGTACATTTAACAGTATTTCCCTTCTCATCCCAGAGACTAGGCAATCAGCAAGACCGGACTGGTCAATGCTAATGCTTAGCACAGTGCCAGGCACATAATATTTGGCCGATAGATGCTTATAGGTTGATGGATTGACTGGTGAACAGCTGTTTATTGATTGGGCGCACAGCATTGTCCTAGGTACCTAGGAAGGTGTACAGTTGTATTTTTTGAAGTCAATAATGTAAGGGGGGTGGTGTTAGGGGCATTTGCATTAAAAGACATCCATAGGGTTCCTTGAAATAGCAGGAACAAGTTCTCCAGGTGTGTTTGGAATATGATTTCATTAACATGCTGGCCCCTCCCACTCCCAGCCCCAATTCAGCCATTGCATTGAAGGAAGACAAGGCTGCATCCCTGCTCTTGGGAGCTTGGGTAAGGGTAGAAGGGAAGGCTGGAGATTAGGGGGCATCCTCTATGTGGCTCAGAGGATTGCATAAGAATCAGAAAACATGGATGTGAATCAGAGAAAGAATTGGCAGGAATCTTTGAAGAAAATGGTCTATAGGTAATCCACCTCTCCCGATCTTGCTACCAAGGGCTATATATTGTCCTTTCCAACCCTTCCCTGTTCTGTACAGCCCTCCTAGCCTCCATTCTGCAACATTTGGCTCTTTGTGGTGCTTTTAAGCAAATGGTCTCTGAATTTAGGAGTCAATACCAGCCTCTCACTAAACAATAGGCAATTAGGGCTCCTGGGGGAAAAGCTTTTAAAAACTGTTGTCTGAGAGATTGGATGAAGAGGTGGGAGGCTGGGAGAGAGGGAAGAGGAAGAGTCTGACACTGACTTTGTGGGATCAATTTCTTTACCATAGATTTCTACCCAGAGAATAGCTCAGGAATCATGAGACTACTCTTGGTCTCAGACTATCAGATATTGGGGAGAGGGTGAGTAGGTTGTTATGGGTGGATTGGACCTGAAGTCTCTTATCAGTAGGGGCTCCTTTTCTGGAAAGCCAGAGGGTCCTAGATAGAGCTGGGAGAGGCCTCA
This sequence comes from Dromiciops gliroides, assembly GCF_019393635.1. Lineage (NCBI taxonomy): Eukaryota > Metazoa > Chordata > Mammalia > Microbiotheria > Microbiotheriidae > Dromiciops > Dromiciops gliroides. The sequence continues at coordinate 51,248,056 of NC_057862.1, forward strand.
AAAACCATTTAGTCCAGTTGCTTCATTTTATAGATGAGGCAACTGAGACCTATAAAGGGTAATAAGCATCAGATGTGAGAATTGAACCTAGGACCTCTGACTCCAAATGTGTTGCTCTCTTCCTGAGATGATCATAGTAGTATAGATCTCCTTAGAGAGCTTCTATTCCAGCTATCCATTTTATAGATGGGGAAACTGAGACCAAAAGGGATGAAAGGGTACCACCATGCATAGCAGTGCAAGGATTTGAACCCAGCTTGTCTAGTTCTGAATTCAGGACTTCCCTTTACACCAGTCTACATATGATTCTTAAATGAATGAATCTCTCTATCCTACCCTTCCCCTAATCCCTCAAGCACCCATGAACAGGGAGTCACATAAGCTAGTCCTGCTCATCTCTTCTGAATTTTTTCTTCAAGTGAATGTGTCAGAGACTTTTTCTTGATACACTGCAAATACCTTGGGCATGGGACATAGATACCAGACAACAGTAATTCTCAGCTCCATGCACCTCCATTATTAGCAGGGGATTTGAGAGATGGGTATATCTCTTTGCCCTTAAGCATTCACTTAGAATCTGGGAGGGACTCTTCAAGAAGGGAGGCCATCAAATGCCCCTTGGCGCCATGCCACCTTTTCCTTGGGCAACCACAAGGAGGCAGTGGCAGGAGAGGAAAACTCCTATAAAAGGTTACCAGGTAAGTGCCCAGAGCCTGCAATAGAATTTGCAAAGTCTTGTGCTAGAGACAAGGAGATGGGTACAATGGCTGCTTAAGGTCTGTGGCAGCCTGAAGGAGTCTTTGACTCTGGGATCTGTTGTGATATTTAGGGAAGAGGAGGAGGTCACTGGAGGCAGGAGAGTGTTTGGGAATTTGGTTTTGTATCTGATGCAGGCTGACTTTTTGAGGTCAGTGTATGGTTGCTCAAACATTTTCTGGCCCAAACATCCTGAGCTTTTGCACCTCTGGGAGATGGAGACCTTGGCAGAGTGATGTTTAGGAGTAATTTCATTATAGTCTGGTTGAGTTGCTCTACCCAATTTTTGCCCCTGCCCTAGCAGGAGTAGAGGATGTCATCTTCCCACTCATCCTCTCCAGCTGTGTAGCAGGGAATGTAGAGAGGCCAAATCATAAAAAGTTTGAGAAATTCCCTTTGCTCTGGCTTCCAGGTACAGGCACAAACTTGCCTTGTAACCAGTATCACTATTGGTTCCAATTCAAGAAAAGTGGTCAGAAATCACCCATTCATTCTCTCATTTATTATTCAGAAAGATATTTTTGAAGAGTTACTGTGTAAAGTACTGTTCTAGGTATTTAGGGTAGAGTATGATGAAAAACACTGTGTGACCTTAGCTAAATCACTTCTCTTTGGACCTCAGTTTCCTCCTATGAAAAATGAGAGGTTTCAACTACATGACTGCTAACATAATTTCCAATTCTAAATTCTATGAGCTCTTGAAATAATATTTGCCATAAAAAACCTTTTACAGCCCAGAATCAAAGTGCAGGTTGGTTTTTCTCATAGAAGAAAAGGTAAGGGGCAGCTAGATGGCACAGTGGACAAAGCACTGGCCCTGGATTCAGAAGGACCTGAGTTCAAATCCAGCTTCAGACACGACACTTACTAGCTGTGTGACCCTGGGCAAGTCACTTAGCTCTCATTGTCCTGCAAAAACAAAAAGAAAAAAAGAAAAGGTAAAGGGGCTTTAAAAATGTCCTCCTTTAGTGGGGGGATGGCACTTTCCTTTAAAAGGAGGAGAAAAATTTCAGTGTGGAAACCAAGAAAACCAAGGGTCTGAAGAGATAGAGGGGATCCTCATATGTCACAAGAGATGGGAAATAGGTAGGTAGGTGGATGGATGGATGGATGGATAGATGGATAGATAGGTGGATAGGTGATAGGTAGATAGATGGATGGATAGAAAGATTACATATATACACACATACAGACAGAGGGTATGTGTGTGTGACAGAGAGAGAAAGAGACAGAGAGAGGCAGAGACAGAGACAGAGACACACAGAGAGAATATGAGTCTAGGTGTAAGTAATAGAGCAAAGAACCTCACAGATGAGAAAAGGAAGAAGGATCCCTGGAGCTGTGAAATAGATATAAGACCCTGCAGAATGGAAGCAGTGGAAGAAGGAGCAGTGGCTTCTAATCCTCCAAGAAATGATGATGTGTATCCACAGGGGCTGTCAGGTGAACAATAGAGGCAAAAAAGATGAGGACTTGGCAACTCCTTGTTCATGGGTACTGAGGCAGCTATTTTTCAACCTGATGACTACAGTGGAGAAGTCTGCTGTCTTTCCAGGGCATGTATCCAGAATCTGACAGAAATATCTCGTCTTGTCAAATCGGATAATTTCCACCCCCTTTTGGGTGATTCATGTGGGCACAAATTATATGACCCAAAGGAATTTAGAAAGAATTGATATAGATAATGAAGTGTTGGGTAAGAAATGGAGATCACAGGTCTTCAAGAAATGAAGATCCATAACACCCTTATCTGCCAATGAAAAGCAAGGGCTTTAGAAGAGAAAGGCAGATTCAGGAAGGGAACAGCTGGTGAAGATGATGACATCTGGTTATAGAATCATTCATTGAATTAATCTGGAATTCTGAATCATAGCTTAAAGGATAGTAATAATAAACTCCTGCTCAGGAATGGAGTATCCCTAAAAAAAGCTGACAGTCTATTCAAAGGGGTTCTAGCCTGAATGGGAAGGCAGAAAAAGAAAACTGCATAAGGATATCAACTAAACTAGATACCAACCACAATAGCTGCAGTGTAGCAAGAATAATAACAACAGTAGCTAAAGATAGGCCACCCTGGATTTTGATAGTCTATAGTTTTGACCTCATTTTGCTTGGTTTTAGGCTTCCCTTAGACTTTCTTCACATCGCCTAACATGTCCTCCACCCCAGATTTCTAATTCCCCTTTATGTATTGTTTTCTACCATCAGAATAAAAACTCCTCAAGATTAGAGACTGTCTTGCTTGCTTTTGTTTTATTTTATTTTATTTTATTTATTTATTTATTTATTTATTTATTTATTTATTTATTTATTTATTTTAGTGAGGCAATTGGGGTTAAGTGACTTGCCCAGGGTCACACAGCTAGTAAGTGTTAAGTGTCTGAGGCCGGATTTGAACTCAGGTCCTCCTGACTCCAGGGCCGGTGCTCTATCCACTGCGCCACCTAGCTGCCCCTTGCTTTTGTTTTAAATCCCCAGAAAGCACAGTAAGTACTTAATAAATGTTTGCCCTATTTATCTACCTGCCTGTCTATCTATATATCTATCTGTTATACACATACACATACACATATGCATGCACATGCATGTGTGTTTATATCAAGAAATTGACAGGAGACAAATATAAGAAAGGTGCCAGTAGTTAAACTCATGGCCCTGGGTACAAATGCACAAGTTATGGGTAACAAGAGGAATTTTAGGGATCGTAATAAGAGAAGGCAAATTTGTCCCCACTTGGTGGACTGATATCCTTGAATAAAATATGGCTCAGGAGGAATATGCCTTATTCAAAAAAAGAACTAGTAAAACATGGGATAGTGTTTTTATATTTAAAAGTTGGACTCAAGGAAATCTAGGAATCAGGGTAGGGAACTACAGAAATGAACACTTATCTAAAGATCAATGGAGGCCAAAACAGAAGCAATATACTCACCAATCAAAGCCACCTAGACAGAAAGAGGTAATAAATCAGTCCTTGGATAGAGGTCAAGATGAAGCTCAATTATTTGGATATTTGATGGCCCTCTCTCTGTCTTTATATCTCTGTGCCTCTGTCTCTATCGCCCTCTCATCAAAGCAGGGCAGCTAATAATTTATTAACTTTACTTTATGATAATTTCATCTCCATTTTCATAGAAACACAGGAGCTCACAGTTGGAGAGGACATCAGAAGCCATTTAGTCCAACCCATATCTGAGTATGAATCCTCTGTATAACATTTTGGCAACTTTTTCTTAAGTACCCCTAGTGAGTGGGAACTTTTGCTTACTATATCAGCCCATTCTACTTTCTAGTTCAGGGGAAGTTTTTCCTTATACCAAGCCTAAATTTTCTTCTTTGTAACTTTCATCCATAGTTGCTAGGTGTAGAGACAGAAATGGAGGAAAATATAAAGCTAACTTTCACACCTTTAAATGTAAATGGATTAGATAATCCAACAAAATGGGAGTGACAGATTAGATTTTTTTTTCAAAAGCCCATAATCTGTTGCTTAAAAGAAACAAATCTAAAAATCAAAGATATATAAGGAATAAAAATGAGAGTCTGGAGCAAAATTTAACGTGCATCAAATGAATAAAAAAATCATGTTACACTCATACTATCAGGTAAAGCAAAAACAAAAATTCAAAATATAAACAGAACTAAAAAAAGGAAATTATACTGAGAGGAGCCATAGACAATAAACCAACATCGGTATAAAAATTATAAGCTCCAAATGTCATAGCATCCAGATTCATCAAAAATTAACTGTATTACAAGAAGATATGGATTGTCTGTCTAATTTTATTGGATCAAACCTCTTCCCAATGAATAGAAGAGTAAAACAAGAATTTCTACTCTCCTTTCTATTCTTGTATTTATTTCCAGAAATGGTAACAATAATGGTAAGACAAGAGAAGGAAATTAAATTAATAAATATAGACAAAGTAGAGACAAAATTTTCCCCATTTGCTGACAGCATGATGACTTTCTTAAATCAGCATAATAAATTCAGAGAAGCAAGGAAAGACTTATGTGAACTGATGCAAAGTGAATGAATCAAACCATAAAAACTATATATATGTATATGTATATACATATGTTATTATAATATTATGAATGGAAAGAAAAATGACAATGAAACATTTGAAAATTAATATTGCAAAATTACAAAGAACAAGTGTGGCCACAAACAAGACTACTTCTACTCCCTTGAAGAGGTGGAGAATTCACAATTATGAAACATTGCATCTAATTTCTTATTTTTTTCAATGTATTGATCAGTTTGAGTATATGTTTTCCTCCTCTTTTTAAAAAAATTCTCTATTAGAGGGGATAACTCTTGAGGAGAGGGAGGGATACAGTATAGATCTAGGCAATATACAAACAAAAGATATCAAACTTTTTTTCTTTTTTAAATAATAAACTTTTTTACTTATAGTTTTGGGTTCCACTTTTTATCTCTCTTTCTCTCCCTCTCTTCCCCCCTCCCTGAGGTGAGAAACAATCAGATATGGGTTATACATGTTCAAAATATTTTTTAAAAAGAAGAAAGCTATAGAAGTTTTAGTGGACTGACATCTTAATATGAGAGTCAGAAAAGTTAGTGCAGTCTTAGGCCAAATTAAGAGAGGTTTAGTATACAGGACCAGAGATATGATCTATACTCTATACTATGTATTCCGTGTTGATCTGTCTATATCCAAAGTATTTTGTACAGTTCTTAGCACAATATTTTATGAAGGACATTGATAAGCTTCCAAAGAGTGTTCATAAAATGTCAATCATGATAGCGATGACTGGTTGAAGGGACTGGGGTTGACTGGGGAAGGAAGAAGATTGGGGTGAGACATGATACCTTTTTTCAAGCATTTGAAGGATTATTATAACGTGGAAGAAGGATTAAATTTGTTCTACTTCACCTCAAAAGGCAAAACTAGGAGCAGAGGGGGTGGGGGCAAGGGAGGAGTGGAGTTATAAAGAGGTAGACATAAGCTTGGTATTAGGAAAAATTTCCTAACCTTTATGGGAATCCATAAAGAGAAAGGGCTGATTCAGGAAGTTCTGGTCCCCTCTCACTTGAGGTCATCAAGCAAAGACAAGATGATCAAGTAACCACATGACACTTTAAGGGATGTGTTGTGGAAGGAACTTTTGTTCTGATATCGTTTTGTCATCTGGTGCCTGAGGCCACTTCCAGCTTTGGGATTCTATGAACCACAGTCAGAAATGGATGGGAGTTTCTGCATTGGTCTACAGAAACTGTCCATTTTCCAAGACCAAGCCTGCCATTTGAGGAGCAATTAAAGGGACCAGAGATGTTTTAATGTGAGGAAGAAAGGACTCAGGGGACACATTCACTGTCTTCACATTTCTGAAGGGCTGACTTGTAAAGGAGCCCAAGAAGGGCAGAACTGGGAGGAACAGATGGAAGCTACAGAAAAAAGAAGCCATTTCTGTTCAATCAAAGGAAGAGCTAGCCCAAAGGAGGGTGGACTGCCTTGACTTTCCCCTTCACTAAAGTCTTCACACTGGGGGTATTGAGTGCATTCTTGGTCAGGTGTTGGCCCATTTAGACGCCTTCTGAGGTTCCTTCAAATGCCAAGATTCTGCAACTTTCTAATAAAGGACCTCAAAGGACTTCTGCCATAATATTACAAGAGAAAGACATACTATTTACCCAGAAGGTTCACCTGGTGACATTCTAGGGAAGGTTGAAATTGTAACACAGTTAAGACATTTTGGGAAGGAGCTTAAACAACGAGGCCTAGGTATTTTGTGTCTTATCCAAGGGATAGAACTTGGGACACACTGACACAGAGACATACTCTGACATTTGTTCATAGCATGAGTTGGGTTTTTGATTTGATATTTTTACATCTGATCTCATAATCACACACATACCTATGCCCTACTATTCCCCCTGCCCCCTACTCGAATTCTTTTTTTGGGGGGGGGCAAGGCAATTGGGGTTAAGTGACTTGCCCATGGTCACACAGCTAGTAAGTGTTAAGTGTCTGAGGCCGGATTTGAACTCAGGTCCTCCTGACTCCAGGGCCGGTGGTCTATCCACTGCGCCACCTAGCTGTCCCCTCCCTACTTACATTCTTGTACACATATGCACATTTTTATACTGTCTCACCCTTGATATCACACTATCAGGCTCACACTCCCATGAATGCACACATAAACACATGCACACACACACACACACACACACACACACACGCATGCATGCATACTCATGAGTTGCCAAACTCCATGAACTTTTCACTAAAAGCTTTCCTGGTGAAACCACTGTTCACTAGATGTCCCCCTACTGTATTCCTGATGACCATGGGGTACAGCTTTAGTTTTCCCAGGCCTTGTGCCCTGATGTGTGAGGTGAGGGGGGTGAAGTCTTGTAGCAGAACTTCCCCATTACTCACAAGTGGGAGGATGCCAGAACACCCAGGGCCGCTCTTAAATGTCTCTCCACGTCGCCCTCATTAATAACCGTAATGCCAGCATCACTCGCTCCTAAATAGCCTCATTCATCAACAAGCAATTTACCGTGGCGGGTGGCAGGGATGCAGATAAGCAGACGAGGCTGAGGTGCCCACATGACACCTGCCAAATATTTCCCTTTATCCTTCCTTCTCTTTCCCTTTCTCTTCCTTCTCCTCATCTTCTTTCTCTCAGGGGAGAAGAAGAAAGATGAAGTAGTGGACAAGACATTCATCTAGAATGGGAATTCCTGCTAGGAATGGCAAACTAAAAAATAGATTCCCTTCTAGAAGGAAAAAAAAAACACCTTACTGGAGCTACTCAATGCTACAATATGAGTGGTATGGAGTCCAGATTAAGGGATGGGATAATACCACCATACTCTGCCCTAGTCAGCCTACATTTGAAGTATTGTGAGCAACACTGGGCACTGTCCAGGGTGCTGATACACCAGACAAAGCCTCCTTCCATGGGCCAGTGGGTTTATCTGGTGGTAATGCTTCCCCTATCTAGTTGTCAGCTGTCCACCTGTTTCATTAGGGGGAGCTAGCTCATCTGGGGAACATCCCCAGAGTGAGTAGGACAACATTGGAGGAGTTTAGAAATCATGCATAGGTTTCTTCTTCTTCTCCCCTTCCTCCTTCTCCTCCTCTCCATCCTCCAGCATTTCACCCAAGTCACATTGTGGAAGGCATGCCAATGGAATCCATGTTCTGTAAGGTTCACCAAGTCCTAAAGTAGATGGATGTAGCAATGGATTGTGTGCCTATAGTCTGAATACTGGTTAGCTGAATTTGGAGAGTCTGGTCACCAGGTGGACTCAAGAGTGATGAAATTTTAGGCCATAATACTTCTTGAAGATTGGCTACTGAGCCATAAGAGGCCATGATAAGTATCAGGTGGAGAAAGGCCCCTCACTAAGAACCTACAGAGCCTTGAAGTTTCTTTGTCTGCCTTAAGTGCTGAGCATCATTGAATCTGATCCTCGCATTCTTTTTGTGAGGCAAACAGGGCCCATTATCCCAAGCTTACATATTAGAGTGATAATGGGTTTTACCATTTATCCCTTACTTACAACAAGCCTGCATGGTCAGTTTTATTATCACCATTTTACAGAGGACCTAAGGCTCAGAGAATTAAGTGAATTCTAATGAAGGTAACTTTGGGCTTCCAACTTGGTGTCATCATTGCATTTCACTTCCATTGCATTACACAGACTTGCCCAATGTTGGATAGTCATAATATTGGTTCTAAAAATGACTCACATCCTGGTATCCTTTCTATTCTACCAAACCACCAAATCCTCAGAATTTGAGGCAACTGGATGAGATTGCTAGAACCTTGGTCCACTGTGGCTTCCTGTCCCTAGAGGCAAATAGGTGGTATGATGGATAGAGTGTTAGATCTGGAGATGAGAAATCCTGAGTTCAAGACTGGCTTAAGAAATTTACAAGCTGTACAACCCTGGACAAGTCACTTAACATCTGTATGCTTCAGTTTCTTCATTTGTAAAATGGGAATAATAATAGCACTGACCTCTTAAAGTTATAAGGATAAAATGAAATATTTCAAAACAGCGTTGCCAACTTTACAGTGCAATATAAACACTAGCTATTATTGAAGTTATATAAATTATTACAGGTCATGGGGCATATACTTGATGAACCTTTGGTGATGGTGGCAGTAGTTCTGTTCTTTAACTGTCTACTTCTGGTGAATAAACAAAGGAGAGGTGGTACGGCACCAGGGAGGGTTTTTTTAAGTAAATCAAAACACGTCTACACATTTATTTGGTCTGTGCAAAAATATATGCCTCGTTTTGCACCTTAAGCCCTTCATCTCTCTGTGTGATGCTTTTTCCTCAGTCTTCTGGCATCCTGTGGTTGGCTACAGCATTGATCAGCATTGTTAAATCTTTCCAAAAACAAACTACTACTTTCAAATATGTTGCACCGACCTCCCCCCCCCCAAGAAATGTAAACATACTTTTCCTGGTATTCAAGGACGTTATGTAATTATCTTTGTACTCCCAAGCCCTTTGCACTCTAGCATGGTGTTTTATACATTATAGGTGCCCATAAAATCTAATTGATTTATACATAGTTTGGTGATTAGAAACTTTAGGAAAAGATACAGTTAGACTTTGAGATTAGACATTTTAGCATTTTCTTTTCAAGGCATATGTAATATTGAATTAAAAACTAAGGAAGGGGAGGCAGCTAGATGGTGCAATGGATAGAGCACTGGCCCTGGATTTAGGAGGCCCTGAATTCAAATCCAGCCTCAGACACTTGACACTTACTAGCTGTGTGACCCTGGGCAAGTCACTCAACCCCAATTGCCTCACCAAAAAAACAAACAAACAAACAAAAAACCTAAGGAAGGGCTTTTTCATGCTTTATTTTGTTTTAGTATAGTGCCTGGCACATAGGTACTTATTTATGCTTATGGATTTGAGATATTTTGGATAGCTTTTGTTTTTCTATCATCTTTATTTCCCAATACATCCCCTTCTCCAACCTAAAGAACTGGCCTTTATTTTTCATTCATTCATTCATTCGTTCGTTCGTTTGTTTATTTGTTTATTTATTTATTTATTTATGGTGAGGCAGTTGGGGTTAAGTGACTTGCCCAGGGTCACACAGCTAGTAAGTGTCAAGTGTTTGAGTTCAGATTTGAACTCAGGTCCTCCTGACTCCAGGGCCGGGGCTCTATCTACAATGCCACCTAGCTGCCCCTGGCCTTTATTTTTTTTTAAAGGAAGTAACCAATCTATCAAGCAAGTCAGACATTAGACAGTGTTCCATACATAGTTCCCCATCTCTGCAAAGAAGAGAGGGAGATGTATTCTCATCTATTCTTTGGGGCCAAGCTTGGTCACTAGAATTACATAACATTTTGTTTCCATTTTGTTGTGGTTATTTCCATTCACATTATTATAGTCATTGTATATGTTGCTTTCTTGGTTTTGCTTATTTCATTTTGTATCAGTTAATATAAGCCTTCCCATGTTGTTGTAGTCTTCACATTCATTGTTTCTTGTAATATGGCAATATTCCACTCCATTCATATTTTACAATTTGTTTAGCTATTCCCTGATTGACAAGCATCTATGAAGTTTCCATTATTTTGCTAATACAAAGAATATCAAGGAAGTTGTTTGTTTATTTTAACCTGACTCCTTTAGGCTTTCATTCTTCTTCCTCACCTTTATGCACACTTCATTCCAGCCAGATTGTATTACTAGCTATTCCCATCTCCTGCCTCTGTAAATCGACACATTCTGCCCTCCATGTTTGAAGTCAATTTCTTCTAATGTCCATCTCTCAGACACCTTTCCTTCCTTTGAGGTTTTGCACAGGTCCCAACCTTTTCTATAAAGCCTTCTCTTTACTCCTCCTCTTTCTCTCCCTCCCATCAGCTGAAAGTGTTCTCTTTCCTTAAACATTTTAGAGTTCTTTGCCCCTATCACAACTGACTTTGTTTTACACTTCTCTGTAGTGTTGTATCCATTCTTCCCTAATAGCACTGGGAATTGGCATTTTTAAAAACTTTGTATCACCAATTCCTGGCATAGTGACTGCATGTGTGAGTCCTTAATAAAGATTTGTCAAGTTTAATTTAATCTCTACCATTTCACACCCTCTAAAAGGCCATCTTTCACAAGTATTACTGTAGCCTTGACAACAGAGAACAATCAGGTTTCATGTGGAACACTTACCTGCAACTTACTGGCACTAATTGATAGGACAATTGCACTCATTTCTGTATACTAGGTGTTGGGGAAGGAAACAGAATCTCAGAGTTGGAAGGAACTTCAAAGACAATCTGGTCCAACCTAGACCTGAAGAAGAATCTTCTCTCACATCCCCAACAAGTGGTCATCAGGTCTTTACTTCAAGACACCTAGGGGAGAGGATACTGCTACCTCCAAAGACAGGGCAATCCATTCCACTTTTGAATGGCTATAATTGTAAAAAAAAGAAAAGAAGAATAAAAGAAAACAAAACAAAATATCTTTTCATGCAGCCCAAGTTTTCCTTCTTGAAACTTCTGCTCCTTGCTCCTAATTCCTCCCTCTAGAGCCAAGAAGAACAAATCTGTCCCTTTCCTATGGTGGCTCTTTGGTTACTTGAAGCCAGCTATCCTGGTTGTACCCTTCCTCCCAAGTCTTCTCTTTCCTGGGCTAAATGTTCTTATTTTCCTGAGCTGATCCTCATATGCCATGAGTTTAAGATCCTTTGCTGTCTTAGTTGGCCTCTTCTGGTTGCTTCTTAGCTCATCATTGTCTGTCTACAATGGAGTATCCAGAATTAAATACAATGCTCCAGATATAATCTGATCAGGACAGGGCAGAGTGGCATTATTACCTTCTTATTACTGGAAGCTATGCTTTTTTATATAGCCTAAAATTACATTCTTCTCTTGGCTGCCTTATCAATAAATACATATTTATTAAATGCCTGCTATGTGCCAGGCACTCTACTAAACTTTGGGAATGAAAAGAAAGGCAAAAGACAGTTCTTCCTCTCAAGAAGCTCACAGTTTAATGGTGGAGACAACATGCAAATATGTACTATTAAGCTTTATGCAAGAAAAATTGGAAATAGACAGGGAGAATTAACTAGAATTAATAGGGATCAATAAAGGCTTCTTGTAGAATGTGGGATTTTATCTAGGACTTCAAGAAAGCCAGGGAATCCAAGAGGAGGAGATGAGAAGGGAGAGTATTTCATTCCTGGAGGGCAGCCAATGAAAATTCCTAGAGTCATGAGATAGAGTCACTGAATCCCAGAGTTTGTGTGTATGTGTGTGGGGTATGTATATTAAGACTAGAAAGGTGGGGAGGGGCAGGTTATAAAAGGCCTTGAATATCAAACAATTTTGTATTTTATCCAGGAGATGATAGGAATCCACTGGAGATTTTTGAGTAGGGAAGTGAGATGATCAGACCTGTACTTTGGAAAGATCATTTTGACAGCTGAGTTGAGAATGACATGGAAAGGGGAAGAGATTTGTGGCAGGGAGCCCATTTGTTATTGTTTAGTCATTTCAGTAATGTCTGACTCTTTGTGACCGCATTTGGGGGTTTTCTTGATAAAGACATTAGAGTGATTTGCCATTTCCTTCTCCAGCTTATTATATCAATGAAGAACTGAGGCAAACAGGGTGAAGTGACTTGCTCAGGGTCACATAGCTAGTAAGTTTCTGAGTCCACATTTGAACTCATGAAGATAAGTCTTCCTGATTCTAACCCCAGTGCTTTAGCCACTGTACCACCTAGCTGCCCAACCACAGGCTATTGCAACTGTTCAGGTATGATAAGGGCCTGTTACAAAAGGATGTTGGTAGTCAGCATCAGAGAGTGTGAGAGGTCAAAGGTCAAGATCTACAGGCCTTGGCAACAGATTGGATGTGGGGAATGAGACAGAATGTGAAGAGTCAAAGGTGACACTAGGGTTGTAAGCCTGAAGCCTAAGAGGATGGTGGTGCCATTAATAATAATAGAAAAGTTTGGAAGTGGAGAGGGTTTCAGGGGAAAGATGATGTGTTTAGTTTTAAATATATTGAATTTAAAATGTCTACAGGTCATCCCTGTTAAAAGCAGGTGGAGATACTAGACTAGAAGTGAGCAAAGAAAGTGAGAGTAAATATGTGGGTTTGAGAATCATCTCAAATAGAGCATAAAGATACTAATTATAACATTTCTGAGTGAAATAACACAAAAGAAGAAGAGAAGAGGACCTAGGACAGAGCCTTGGGGGAGGACATCCATAGTTATTGGATGTGACCTAGTTGAAAGTTTAACAAATGAGATTGAGAAGGAAGAGTTAGATAAATACAGGAACCAAAACAGAACAGTTGTTACAGAAACCTAGAGAAAAGAGAACATCAAGGAGAAGAGAATGAAAACCTATGGCAAAGCCTTCAGAGAGTTAAAAAAAGGATGAGAACTGAGGAAAAGCCATGTGATTTGGCAATTAAGAAATCATTAGTATACTAGTGGGAGATCTGAATCTCCCCCTCTCAGAATTAGATAAATCTAGCCAAAAAATAAATAAGAAAGAAGTGAAAGAGGTGAATAGATTACTAGAAAAGTTAGACATGATAGATGTCTGGAGAAAATTGAATGGGGATAGAAAGGAATATACCTTTTTCTCAGCAGTACATGGCACATTTTCAAAAATTGACCATGTATTAGGGCACAAAAACATCATAGTCAAATGTAGAAAGGCAGAAATAGTAAATGCATCCTTCTCAGATCATGATGCAATAAAATTTACATGTAAGAAAGAGCCAGAGAAAAGTAGAATGAAAATCAATTGGAAACTAAATAATTTCATTCTAAAGAATGAATGGGCCAAACAAGAAATCATAGAAACAATCAATAACTTTATCCAAGAGAATGACAATAATGAGACAACATACCAAAATCTATGGGATGCAGCCAAAGCAGTGCTTAGGGGAAAATTTATAGCTCTAAATGCTTACATGAATAAGAAAGAGAAAGAGGAGATTAATGAATTGGGCATGCAACTTAAAAAGCTAGAAAAAGAACAAATTAGAAATCCCCAATTAGACACTAAATTAGAGATCCTGAAAATTAAAGGAGAAATCAATAAGATTGAAAGCAAAAAAACTATAGAATTAATCAATAAAACTAAGAGCTGGTTTTATGAAAAAACCAATAAAATAGATAAAATATTGGTTAATTTGATTAAAAAAAGAAAGAAGAAAACCAAATTACCAGTATCAAAAATGAAAAGGGTGATGTTACCACCAATGAAGTGGAAATTAAAGCAATAATTAGGAAATATTTTGCCCAACTGTATGCCAATAAATTTGACAATCTAAATGAAATGGATGAATATTTACAAAGATACAAACTGCCCAGGTTAACTGAAGAGGAAATAAAATCCTTAAATAAACCCATATTAGAAAAAGAAATTGAACAAGCTATTAATGAACTCCCTAAGAAAAAATCCCCAGGGCCAGATGGGTTTACGGGTGAATTTTACCAAACATTTAAAGAACAATTAATTCCAATATTATACAAATTATTTGGAAAAATAGGTGAAGAAGGAGTTCTACCAAATTCGTTTTATGACACAAATATGGTGGTGATACCAAAACCAGGCAAAGCAAAAACAGAGAAAGAAAATTATAGACCAATTTCGCTAATGAATATTGATGCTAAAATCTTAAATAAGATATTAGCAAGGAGATTACAGCAAGTGATCACCAGGATAATACACTATGACCAGGTGGGATTTATACCAGGAATGCAGGGCTGGTTCAACATTAGGAAAACTATTAACATAATCAACCACATCAATAAGAAAACCAACCAAAATCATATGATTATCTCAATAGATGCAGAGAAAGCTTTTGACAAAGTACAGCACCCATTCCTAATAAAAACACTAGAGAGTTTAGGAATAGGGGGAGCTTTCCTTAGAATAATAAACAGTATCTACCTAAAGCCATCAGCAAGTATTATATGCAATGGAGATAAATTAGAGGCCTTCCCAATAAGATCAGGGGTGAAACAGGGATGTCCATTATCACCCCTATTATTTAATATTGTTCTAGAAATGTTAGCTTTAGCAATCAGAGAAGAGAAAGGAATTAAAGGAATTAGAATAGGCAAGGAGGAAACAAAACTATCACTCTTTGCAGATGATATGATGGTATACTTAAGGAATCCTCGAGAATCAAGTCAAAAATTACTTGAAACAATTAACAACTTTAGCAAAGTAGCAGGATATAAAATAAATCCACATAAATCATCAGCATTTCTATACATGACCAACAAAGTCCAGCAGCAAGAGATAGAAAGAGAAATTCCATTTAAAGTAACGGTAGGTAATATAAAATACTTGGGAGTCTACTTGCCAAGACAAACCCAGGAACTCTATGAACACAACTACCAAACACTCTTCACACAAATCAAATCAGATCTAAATAATTGGAAAGATATCAATTGCTCATGGATAGGCAGAGCTAATATAGTAAAAATGACAATACTGCATAAATTAATTTACTTATTCAGTGCCATACCAATCAGGCTGCCTAAAAATTATTTTATACAGCTAGAAAAAATAATAACAAAATTCATCTGGAAAAACAAAAAATCAAGAATATCCAGGGAAATAATGAAAAAAAATTCACAGGAAGGTGGGTTAGCGGTACCAAACCTGGAGCTTTACTATAAAGCGGCAGTCATCAAAACTATCTGGTACTGGCTAAAAAATAGAGTGGTAGATCAATGGAATAGGCTAGGCTCAGGAAATGCAGTAGTAAATGACACTAGTAATGTAGTGTTTGATAAACCCAAAGACTCCAGCTTCTGGGATAGGAACTCAGTATTTGACAAAAACTGCTGGGAAAACTGGAAGATAGTATGGCAGAAATTAGGCATAGACCAACATCTTACACCTTATACTAAAATAAGGTCAAAATGGATACATGATTTAGACATAAGAGGTGATACCATAGGTAAATTAGGAGAGAAAGGAATAGTGTACCTATCAGATCTTTGGAAAGGAGAACAGTTTTTGACCAAACATGAGATAGAGTATATTATAAAATGCAAAGCGGATGATTTTGATTATATTAAATTAAAAAATTTTTGTACAAACAGAAGCAATGCATCTAAAATTGGAAGGGAGACAGAAAGCTGGGAAACAATTTTTGAGGCTAGTGCTTCTGATAAAGGCCTCATCTCTAAAATATATAGGGAATTAAATCAAATTTATAAGAATCCAAGTCATTCCCCAATTGAGAAATGGTCAAAGGATATGAACAGGCAGTTTTCTGATGAAGAAACCAAAGCTATCTATTCCCATATGAAAAAATGCTCTAAATCTCTAATGATTAGAGAGATGCAAATTAAAACAACTCTGAGGTACCACCTGACACCTATCAGATTGGCTAAAATGACAAAAAAGGAAGATAATAAATGTTGGAGAGGCTGTGGGAAAATTGGAACACTAATGCATTGTTGGTGGAGCTGTGAGCTGATCCAACCATTCTGGAGAGCAATTTGGAATTATGCCCAAAGGGCGATAAAGCTGTGCATACCCTTTGACCCAGCAATCCCACTTTTAGGTCTTTTGCCCAAAGAAATCATGGAAGGGGGAAAGGGACCCACATGTACAAAAATATTTATAGCTGCTCTTTACGTGGTAGCAAGGAATTGGAAGTTGAGGGGGTGCCCATCAATTGGGGAATGGCTGGACAAGTTGTGGTATATGAATACAATGGAATACTATTGTGCTGTAAGAAATGATGAGCAGGAAGAGTTCAGAGAAACCTGGAGGGTCTTACGTGAGCTGATGATGAGTGAGATGAGCAGAACCAGGAGAACATTGTACACAGTATCATCAACATTGAGTGTTGACCTACTGTGATGGACTATATTCTCACCAATGCAATGGTACAGAAGAGTTCCAGGGAACTCATGATAGAAGAGGATCTCCAAATCCAAGAAAAAAAAAAGAAAGAAAGAACTGTGGAGTATAGATGCTGATTGAACCATATTATTTCTTTTGTTTTGGGTGCTGTTGTTTTTTTTTCTATTTTGAGGTTTTGCATCACTGCTCTGATTCTTTCTCTTGTAACAGGATTAATGCAGAAATAGGATTAATGTTATTATGTGTATATATATGTGTGTGTGTATATATATATGTATATGTATAGAGATATATAGATATAACCTATATCAGATTACCTGCTGTCTAGGGGAGGGGGGAGGGAGGGGAGGGAGGGAGAAAAATCTGAAATTGTAAAGCATGTATAAACAAAAGTTGAGAACTATCTTTACATGTAACGGAAAAAATAAAATATCTCATAAAAAAAAAGAAATCATTAGTAAGTTCAGAGAGAACAATTTCAGTTAATGGATGAAGTTGGAATTCAGACTATAGAGATTTAAGAAGAGAATGAAAGGAAAGGAAGAGTCACTTAATGTAAACAGCCCTCTCAAGGTGTTTAACCACAAAAGGGAAGAGAGATACAAGATGATAACTTGATGATAGGAGAGAAGGATGGATTAAGTGAGAGTTTTTGTAGATGGGAAAGACATGGGTACATTTTTAGGCAATAGAGAAGCAGCCAGTAGAAAGGGAAAGATTGAAGATAAGTGAGGGAGAGAGAATGATAAAGGGTAAAATGTGTTGGAGAAGATAGGATGGGATGGAATGGAATCACTTATATTTTTAATGAAGTTAGTCTAGACAAGGAAAAAGGCCATCTTTTCTGTGAGAAGGCTGTAGGAAGAGATAGCATTCCGTTGCCTCCATAATTGCTAGAAGCAAGATATTCAGTCAGATAAAATATAAAGAATGGAGATTACAAAGTCCTCACAGTTTAGTAGGTATGGTAGGAAGATTGTTAGACTAGGAGTCAGGTCATGCAGAGAAAAGTCTCATCTCTTCCATTATCTACTTGGATTACTTTGAACAAGTCATTTCCCCGCTTGCAAACTCAGTTTCCTCATGTGTGGATTCAGGGAGTGTGACTAGATGATAGATATGATTCCTTTCCAATGAAAAATTTTATGCTTCTTTGAAACAAAAGTGAGGAATGCAGGACAGTATAATTTAGTTATGTGCTTAAATTGTGTGGTATGTCTGACCATAAATACTATAGGAATTTGTAGTCCATGAATGCTCTAGAAACTAACAGATCATGAATACTTTAGGAGTTCAGAGAAGAGGAAAGCCAGTGAAGATTGGGGTCATCAGAGAAGGTTTCATGGAGAAGGTGGAACTTGAGGTGGGTTTTGAAGGAACAGAAGGGTAAGCACAAAGAAATAGATTGGGGAACAACATGAGCAAAGGCAAGGAGGCAGGATTAAATACTGTGGAACAGTGAAAAGACAAGACTAGAGTAGGAAGACTGTGATCAAGAGTAGTAGGGAAGGAAAAGTTGGACAAGTAGTACTAACATCATATGATCTATGTGTTAAAATCGGAGAATCTTTGGCCTTTTCTTTACCTGTGACTGACTTCTAGTAATTGATGCTAATTCAATTTCACAGCCATTAATTTTCTATTACTGTCAAGGCATTAGCACAAGAAGGGTAGCTATGTAGTTATATAGTAGTCTATATGGGAGCAGAAGATCTGTAGGTCTTAGTGGATTTCAAGGTAAATATGAGTCAACAATGTGATATAACATCTAAAAAAACTAATGTGACCATAGGCTGTATTTAGAAAGGCACAGTGGGAAGAACAAGGTGAGTGACCCTGGACAAACCACATTGAAATTTTGTGATCAGTCCTAGTTGCCATATTTTAGAATGGATATGTAAGGAATTGGTTGTGATTTGAGGTTTCTGTGACCCCATTTTTGGCTGGGATTGGAAGCCCTGGCATGCACACCTGTATGCACTGGCCTCTCGCCAGACACCTGTGCGCCTGTATGGGTCTGGCCAAATTATAATGACAGGAAACCTGGTGAGGACAGGTCAGGTGGTCTTCAGCGTCCGGAACTCATCTCTACTGTAGGGACACTTGTAAGTTCTGTCAATAAGGGCTGCCAGCCAATTAGCTTGGGGCTATGTGTGTGGTTGGCCCTGTTTCCTATGGGAGAAGGGGCTTCTGGAAGAAAGAAGGAAAGAGAGGCACTTCAGTGCAAGCGCAGGGAGGAGAGGGATGCTGCACAGCTGGTTCTCTTTGGAAGCTGATTCTGGGTGGTGAGTTTGTGAGTTGTAGGGTTTTTTCCCTTCCCCTATTCCCTTTTTCATTGTCCCTAGTTCTAGTAACCTTACTTGTTTTTAAACTTCTTCCCATTAATAAACCCTGTTTTGTTTTTTGAAAGAGGCTGTTAATCTCCTTTCTTAATGCACTATTATGGTGAGCTACCCAATTAACTCTCCCCTTACTGAATTTTGGCCTTTACAGATATTAAGAAGTTGGAGAGTCTCCAGAAGAGAGCAACCAAAATGCTGAAGGACCTCAAGTTAATATCACATGAGAATTAGTTGAAAGAAGCAAGGATGCTTACCCTGGAGTATTATGTTGAGGGCTGGGGGAGGAAAGGAGCAAGGAAGGATGTGATGGTTGAGCCCAAGTATCTAACAGATTGCTATGTGGTAGAAGGATTAGACTGCTTGACCAGAAGGGCACAGCTGAAGAGCAATGGATGGAAGCCACAGAGAGGTAGAGTTAGGCTTAAAGCAAGGAAAATCTAGCAACGCTGAAGGTTACCCTTCCAGATAGGTCATCAAGGGGAGGCTAGCCGATGGTTTGGCAAGCTTGTTGCAAAAATCTTGCTTAGGGATGAGTGGCCAAGTTGATCTCTTGGGTTCCTTCCAATTCTGTGATTCTGTACATAAAGCAAATTATGATGCAGAACCTACTGTCAAAGAGTTGCCATTCTAATGGGGTCATTCCCCAGTGCTCTGTCTTAGGCCCCCTACTCTTTTCTCCTAATATTCTCCCTCTTGGAGAACCTCATCACCTACATGGGTTTAATTATCTATCAGCTTAAGGTAGATGGTCCATAGATCTGTGTATCTAGCCCCAGTATTTTCCCTGAGTTTCAATCCTATATCACCAATTGCCTATTGGATATTTCAAACTGGATATTCCAGAGACATCTCAAGCTCAGACCTGAACTAAGTATCCTTCCCACCAAACCAGCCTCTCTTTCATACTTCCCTGTTTTTGTTGAAGGTACCATCATTCTTCTAAGTCTCCCATGTTCATAACTTTGGTTTTAATCTCCCTCTCTGCTCTATGTCCCTCTCTGTGCGTGTCTCTGTCTCTCTCTCTCTCTTTCCCCTTTCCCCCTTCCTCCCTCCCTCTCTTGCTCAAGGTGCTCAGATTCTAATAGGGTAGATGGCACACATGAAGGAGTGTTCATAAAGGAAGGCTGTTTTGGTTTGGAAAGTCCTAGAGACTCTTCATTCTTGAAGATTACTTCAGCCCCAGAACTCAAACTCACACCTCAGAAGTACCTCGTGCCCCTGGGGCCTCTCTCTGATTGGATCATGGATGGTTTCTCTCAGAACCTACATTTAAGTAGGATACCCAGGCCAGCCATCTCTACATTTGCAACAGACTGCACTCCTCTGAACTTCTCTATTATCTGATACTCACCACCATCCCATTTTCAACTTCCTTTTATATGTTGTCTTCCCTATTTGAAAGTAAGCTCCTTGAGGCCAGACGCTATCTTTCTTTTTGCTTATTTTTGTGTTCCCAGCACTTAGCACAGCACCTAGTACTTACCATAATAAGTACTTAACAAATGTTTGTTGACTGATGGACTGGTGAGTGGAACCATAGGGAGGTTGATTGACATGCCCTTTCCATGAGCAATGACAGAATTGATTTGGTTGCAATTCTAGAGTGAGAAGGGCTGGTAGTGGTGATGAAATGGAGAGTGTATGAATATGGCATCAGGGAATATGACAAGAAGTTGGCTGGGCTGAAATGAATCCAATCCCCTCATTTTACAGATGAGGGTCACAGAATTTAATTACCTCAGCCCAGATGACACAGGTATTAAGTGACAAGAGGTAACACTTGAATCCACTCCCTCTGTCTCGAAATCCATTGCTCTTGTTACTGTCCTGCTTCCCTTTTCACTTAAACCTAAAGAGAGAGATTTCTTGTAGTCCTATCCCTGTTATGAGGAATCTTTGAGAGCAGGGCTTAAACTTTTTCTACTTGTGCCCCCCTTTTCACCCAAGAAATGTTTACCATGGGGATATAGGTATATAAAATAGGCATACATAACTTTTACTGTTGCCAAATTTTTCATGACCCCCACATTTAGTTGCGTGACCCTACATGGGGTCACAATCCACATTTTAAGAAGCTTTGTTCTAGGGGAAGCCTTCCCATTGGCACAATTGGAGAAAATACCCTCAAAGACCTCCATTTAGGCCAAGATGAGATGGATATGGTGAACATGGAGGGTAGAGATCAGGCCACTGGATGAGTAGGGTTCTTGGCCACCACATCCTTTGCTCACCATTTGGAAGACCAGCACAACCAATTTAAATTTAGATATCTCCCATCCTTCTTAATCAACTCTTTCACCCCAAACCTCTTTTCCCCAACCTATTCCCACTGCTGTGGGGCATGGGCCTGTCCCAGAATAATGACATGCATAACTGCAACACTTCATTTTGCCTATTAATGCTCTTCATGATCACTTATGCAGGCAGCCTGGCGGCAATCTGCATAATTTATACACATCATGCATATGGCTGGAAGTTGTTACATAATGCTAAGGAATTCATCCAAACAAGAACTCCTACAGAAATGTAGCCTCATTCTCATTGGATCCTTTGTAAAATTGGCTATGAGACTTCTGGTCTTGGGATCCAAGGGAACCTAATTATGGCCCTTTCAGACTCTTGGATGGACCATGCCAACACTTCTTCAAAGCATCTCCTGAGCCATTTGACCTTCTTTCTCAGTTCTCAAGTTGGCAATGTCTCTCAGCAGTGACCTATCCTCATGGTTCCTGTTTGGCTTCTTCACAATCTTGACCCAAGGTGTCCTTGGTCCCAGGTTCCCTTTTCTCTTTCCCACTTGGCTCAGTGTTCACAGACTGGTGGAGTTGGAAGGGACCTTTCAGGTCACATGGCCCAACCTCTCCCACTTAGATATGGAATATTGTATGTGTGGTGTGTATGCATCTATGTATGTTTATGTATGTGTGTGTGTGTGTATATATACATATATGACTCAGGTAGTGTGTAGATTAGTTTTGCTTACCTTCCTTTTGCCCTTTTCCATTCCTTTTTATTATAAAGGAAGGGACACTGAGCAGGAAAGGGATGGGAAGCATATATTTTTAAAAGAAGGCAAAGTAAAAAAGTATGGGGGGCAGCTAGATGGCACAGTGGATAGAGCACCGGCCATGGAGTCAGGAGTACCTGAGTTCAAATCTGGCCTCAGACACTTAACACTTACTAGCTGTGTGACCCTGGGCAAGTCACTTAACCCCAATTGCCTCACTAAAAAAAATGTATGAGTAATTTTTTAAGAAAGTGACTATACTTTGGCATGTGTGTTATAATAGAAAGTACTAGAATTGGGATGTGGTTTCAAATTCTATTTTTCACTCTTACCTATGTACATAAGTCATTCTAAGCCTGTTTCATCATTTGTAAAATGGGATTCATAATTTTGGAAGAGATCTTAGAGATCACTGAATACAATCCTCTCATTTTATAGATAAGGAAACTGAGACCCAAAGACAATAAGTGACTTGCCCAGGACTACACAGCTAGTAAATAACTGAGGCAGAATTTGAATTTGGGTCTTCCTGAATCCATGTCTAGTGCCCTGTTCATGAAACCTTACTTCCTCCCATAAAACCTTTAGTATTTCCTTCACAGAACTACTGTGAGACTGAAAATGATGTATATGAAGTGTTTTGTAGACCTTAAAATGCTATATAAATGCCCACCTTGTTATTTTGACAATTCTTTCAGGGAAGTTGAATACCTGAAATGAGTCAAGTTGGCCCCAGGTCGACCTGGTGCAAACCCCTGGGACTTGACCACTAAGGTGGGATAAATAAGGAGAGAGTGGCCAACAGAGCTTGTCTCAATTCAGAAATGTGGTCAAAGAACCTTTCTACCAAGGGATCAAAGTTGGTCAATGCCAAGGTTGGACAGCTGAGAGAATCCAAGCTAGGGTAGGAGCAGGTCAGGACCTGGGATGGGGCAAGGCTGAGCCTAGATCTTCACTGAACCTGGGAATAGAACAGAGTGGACATCCACGAGCTCTGTCTGGATCAAAGACAGCCCACAGGGTTACAGGGAACTCTCTTAGGAGACCTGGGTGAGAATCTCAGTTTGCTCTCTCACTGCTTATGTGTTCTTGGGCTAAATAACTTAATTGTTCTAAGCCTCATTTTTTTCATCCGAAAGATGGGAATGTTAAAGTTTTAATTATTTCCTTCATAGGTTGGTTGTTCTGGGAAAACCACTTTGTAAAGTATAAAGTATGATATAAATGTGAAAATTATTTTTTACCAGTGATATGATGCCTTCTGAGCCACCCCTGGTTTGAGAGAAGGTATATTGACTCCAGCCTTAACAAGACCATGCCTTTTGAGTGGTATTTTTCCATTAGCCCATTATCTTCAATTTCCTAACTGCTAGGGCCCTCTGAGTTCAGAGACAAAGCTACATTTTGGGGGAAGTCAGAGGGCATCACACGACCCAGGGACATGTGCTTTAGACTCATGGATACATGGTTAGAAATCTTTGAGCTGTCAGCATTTTGGGATACAGTCCTGACATTGGCCTTCTGATAATGGCTCATTTTTTAGGTTTTCTAATCTCTTTCAAGAGCCCAGAACTGAGGCTGCCTTAGGTAGGCACCTCTGGACTACCAGTATATTCCAGCATATCTTTCCCTACCCCATGATCACTGGCTTTGAGAAACATTGTCCGAGAAAAGGTGCTTGATGAAGAAATGCCCCTTCCACTCAGAGACACCTGAGTGGTTAGCAGTCAGTGTGTTTTAGTAAGAATCACTTTCTTCTTCCCTTGATGTAAAGTGAGAGTGCTTAAAATGCAATAAGCAAGAGGAAACAGAAATTTATAGGTTAGATAAGGGAAGGAGAGCAGTGGGAACTTTCTCTGAAAGGGACTTTCCCCTTCTCTTTGTCAAGGAATTAACTATTGGGAGTAAATAGGTACAGCCTGGCACTGGTGACCTGACCTAGCTGCTTGTTTCCCTTCCTAGAAAGGCAAAGTTATCATTTAAGTACTAACATTGGTTCCTCAAACTGGAATGCTTGCAAGACTGCATGAATAGGGACTTGTGTTGGGGTTTCTTCCTTCTCTTGCCCACTGATAGGAATTAGGTTGACTCCCTTGAAGCCTATCCATTTGGGTCTGGTTTTGGTTCAGAGGAGTAGTGTCTCATACATGTGTGTTTCTAGGAGAGAGCAGGAATCCTTATTAGAAAACCTGCTCAACTCTTTGTGGGTAATAGGAAGCTGAGTGGCTACTGTGGAAAGAAGACTTGTTTTGTAGTCAGAGAACCTGAGTTCAAATCCCATCTTTATCCCTGTGTGACCCTGGGAAAGTCCCTTAAATTCTCTGCCTCTCACCTCAAACCAAGACATTGGACCAGACGACCTCTGAGTTCCCTTCCAGCTTTAAGCCTATGGGCTATGGGGTGGCACAACTGGGTAGAATTGGCCTCCAACTACACTGTTTTGGCTTTGGTCCAAGAGTTTAGCCCTGTGTGAGGAATTAATTGTGATTTGGGGTTTTCATAATCCTATCTTTGCTTCATTATGGTCAGACTGAAAAAAATGTAAGCTTGAAAAGCCTAAGAGAAGATGGGTGTGTACTTTGGGAGATGATTGAACAAACAAGAGGAGCTCTGACTACAGGGAACATTTATTGAAATTAAGTAACTAAGCCTCCCTCTAATAGCTTCCCCATGTGGGCATGGACCTGGCCAGATTATAATGGGGACAGCCCATGTGGGTGTGCTGAGCCATTTGGAGACTCAGCATGACTAAGAACTGCCCCTTCCTGTGGGGGAGACAGTTGGAGGGAGTTAGAGGAAGAGGCAGTTAGAGAGAGAGAGAGGAGAGTGTTCTGAGAGAAACAGGGAAGGAAGGCAGACAGTTAGAGGATCTGTTGGTGTGCTTGACCTTCAGACAAAAACAGAAGAGACTGCAAGCTAGTTCTCCTTAGAGCTACTTTTTTTTCAGTCCGACCATAATAAAGCAAAGATTGGGTTATGAAAACCCCAAATCACAATTAATTCCTTACACCTGAGATGCACTATGACCTCATCAAAACAAGACTTGGGGAAGATGTTCTTGTTCCCTTTTATCATAGAAGCTTAATTCATAATGGCCCCCTTGACTTGATTTTTACTACAGGACTTTTTTTTTGTAATTCGTCATAAATGGAGAGGTAGGGCAGGGGTGGAGGTGGGGGTTTCCCATTGGGTTTGATGTATCACAGTGAATTTCTGGCCCAGAGAAGGGTCAAAGGGTATGTTCCTGAAATATATTGCAAGGGTAGCCATTAAGGACCATGCCTTAAACCCAGATCACTCTGAATCTCACTGGCCAAAGATAGGTCTCAGTCCAAGTCTCATTTGGTCATTTTTAGGGCTCTGATGGTTCAGAGTGAGTGTAAATAGCAATATTCTTGTTTTGGCCAGAAAGCCTGAGGGTCTTCCCCTCCCAGATGGATGCTTTGTAATTAGGTGAAAGAGGCCATTCTTTGCCTCTTTTCTTACTTGGCCTTGATAACTGAATGGGCATTGCCTCAG
The DNA here is from genome assembly GCF_019393635.1 of Dromiciops gliroides. Taxonomy (NCBI): domain Eukaryota; kingdom Metazoa; phylum Chordata; class Mammalia; order Microbiotheria; family Microbiotheriidae; genus Dromiciops; species Dromiciops gliroides. Next base: position 51,273,561 of record NC_057862.1, read on the forward strand.
ACAAACTGAGACCTGGGAAAGGCCTTAGCTTAAAAAGGTCAAGGTTTCCCACTGCATCTGGGGCCATCTCTAGTCATCCTGATCTATATCTTGCCACTATACTCAGATGGTTCTGGAGAAGAGAATGAGGTTGGTGACTTTTCTTTTTTTTTTCTTCTTTTTTTTTTGTGTGAGGCAATTGAAGTTAAGTGACTTGCCCAAGGTCACACAGCTAGTAAGTGTCAAGTGTCTGAGGCCAGATTTGAACTCAGGTCCTCCCAACTCTAGGGTCAGTGCTCTATTCACTGCACCACCTAGCTGCCCCAAGTTGGTGACTTTTCATAGCCCTCCCTCACTTAAATCCAATTCATTGGAAGTCGTGACATGACTTCCTGATATCATGATCCTCTTTGAGGACGAAGGACAGACAACCATAATAAAAATATATGTGTGTGTATATACATACACACACATGTGTTTGTATATATACATATATATGTATATATATAAATATGTGTGTATGTATATGTACATACATATAATTTTAGAGAAAAACACATTTGGGACAAGATCAAGAAACATTATAGGGGTGAGGATATAAGTTTAGTCAAGGGACACTTCTCCCCTGAGGAGTGAATTTCTGGCTCCAGCTATGAAAAGCCATTGCTATATTCTCAAGGGATTGCAGAATCTCCCTTTTCTTGCCATATCACCAGGAATTAGCCCAATGCCTAATTCATAGTAGGCTCTTAATAGATGTTTTCCCTCTTCTGACCGGGTCATTATCTGTCCTTCTTTAAAGGAGTTCTTTGCTCCAATTAGAAAAGGACATCCTTACCATGGAAGTCAACATCTTTATGCACAGAAATGAGAGACTAAGCAGAGAAACTCCCTTAAAGAATGTGGTGCCTGGCTGCCTAACCTGGCTCCAAGGAGATGAGGGAGCCCATGGCAGCATCTTGTGGAGTCAGGGGGGTAACAGACCAGACCTGCTGGCCCTTTCAAAATGAAAGGAAGGGAGGAAAGAATGGCCAAGAAAAGCCATAGTATCAAGGGCCCTTCCCCCCCTACACCCCCCATCAAAACTTCTCCTGGCATAAACAGTGTTGGGAGCGACATTTGCATAAATCTCATTAGAAAAAAGTGCAAGTTTCATAAATCTTGTGATAAATTAGTACGATATCATTCTAAACGTGATGTATTAATTTTAGGGCAAAATGAATAGTGCTGTGATCATTGTGGGTAATTATGAGTCTCCTCAAAGAGGAAGTTATTTCTGAAGGGACTTTTCTAGTTGGTCTATTCTCAGTGGGAAGGGGGGGAGTTGACAAAGGGTGATATGGGGAGTGTCTTTCTCACCTTTATATATATTTTGACCACCTACTTTCTTCAAAATCATGTTCTTTCTTACACTTTGGCCTCTTTGGCCAATGTCAGTTTTCCTCCACTATGTCCTTTCTGTTTACCTTGGTTTGGGGTGCTGACCAGAGCCGGCTTCCTTGGAGATGACCAGTCACCCACTAGGATGAATGTTGACTTCTGGAGGACTGGTTAACTCTTGGGGGAAGGGTAGACAGGTCAGGATATTTGTTTGGTTGTGTACCCTAGAAATGAAAATACCAGAAAGGACTTTTGAGATCATCTTTTTCAATGTATCATTTCTTTAATAATTCACTAAGCATTTATTAAGCACCTACTCTGTTTCAGTCACTGAAACATAGCCATTGAAGCTGTGAAGACTGAAAGAAGCAGTCCCTGCCCTCAAAGCACATCCATTCTGGGGATAAGATGGGGGGTGGATATTAAAACAGAGAAGGAAACACAAAATAGATAAATGTGTTTTTGAGGGTGGCATTAGGAAGAGCAATAATAATATTCATATAATGCTTTAAAATTTGCAAAGTACTTTATGTGTTATCTTGTCTAACCTCACAACAGCCCTGTGACCTAGGTGCTGTTATCATCACCCTTTTACAAATCAGGTAACTGAGGCTGGAGAGGTTAAGTGACTTTCACAGGGTCGTGTGATTAGTAAGGGTCTAAAGGAGGATTTGAACCCAAATCTTCCTGCTTCTGATCCCAGCTCTGCACCAGCTTGCTCCCTTACAACCCTAAGCCATCAGAAAGGGTTTCTAGTAGTAAGTGGCTCTTGAGTTGAGTCTTGTTGGAAGCTAGGGCGCTCTCAGAAGTTGAGTTGATGGAGGAGTCCATTCTAGGCATTGGTCACAGCTGGTGCAGAGGCATGGCGATGGGGAAATGTAATGTCTGTTGTATACAGGAGGCTGATAAAGACAGTGTTGCTACAATACTCAGTGTGTGAAAGAGAATGATATGTAATAAATAAGCTTGCAAAGAAAGGCTGGTCATGTACAAAAATATTTATAGCAGCTCTCTTTGTGGTGACAAAGAATTGGAAATTGAGGGAATGCCCATCAATTGGGGGATGGCTAAATAAGTTGTGGTATATGAATGTAATGGAATACTATTGTTCTGTAAGAAACAGTGGGCAGGATAAGTTCAGAGAAACCTGGAAGGACTTACACGAACTGATGCTGACTGAGAGGAGCAAAACCAGGAGAACATTGTAAACAATAATAGTAACATTATGTGATGAGCAATGGTGATAGACTTGGCTCTTCTCAGCAGTGCAGTGATCCAAAACAGTTTCAAAGAACTCATGATAGAAAATGTTCTCAACATCCAGAAAAAAGAACTATGGATTATGAATGCAGATTGAACCACACTGTTTCTACTTTGGGGCTGTTTTATTTTCTTTCTTTCTTTTTTTGAGGTTTTCCCCCTTTGCTCTGATTCTTCTTTCACAAGTTGACTAATGCAGAAATATGTTTAATGTGATTGTATATATATAATTTATATCACACTGCTTTCTGTCTTGGAGAGGAGGGAAGGAAGGGAGGGTGGGAGAAAATTTGGAACTAATAATCCTATGAAAACAAATGAAAAAAATGGAATCTGAGAATTGAATTTGGGTTGCTCTTGATATCTATCACCCAATAAAAATTCTGCTGCTGTCTAAAAAAAGAAAAGAAAAGAAAGGCTGTTCATGAAGCCTGATTGTGAAGGGTTTTAAAAAGAAAGGAGTTTGCATTATATCTTAGAGGTAAAAGGAAGCCATTGGTGGTGCAGTGGATAGAGCCCTAGTTTTGGAGTCAGAAAGACCTGAGTTCATATCCAGCTTTAGGCACCTACTAGCTGTGTGACCCTGGGCAAGTCATTTAACCTATGCTTCATTTTCCTCACAGCAAAATGGAAATTATAATGACACCTACCTTGCAGAGCTGTTATGAAAATCAAATGAGACAAATTTATTAAAAAAACACTTGGCACAGTGCCTGGCACATAGTAGGTGTTATATGAATGCTTATTCCTTTCCTTCTCCCACTGGAACTTCTTGCTCAGAAGTGACATGGTCAAACACATTTTGTACATGAAGAAACTGAGGCCCAGAGAGGGAGAAGTAACTTGCCTGGGGTCATACAGTTTAACTCATGACAAAGCTTAGAGTAGAACCCAGGTCTCCTGACTCTTCATAATGATCTTTCTACCATGCTTTGTTCAGATTTAAGGAGATTTTTCTTGTTGTTTAGTCATTTTCAGTCATGTCCAACTCTTTTTTTGTTTGTTTTTTATTTTTTGTGGGGCAATGAGGGTTAAGTGACTTGCCCAGGGTCACACAGCTAATAAGTGTCAAGTGTCTGAGGCCAGATTTGAACTGAGGTCCTCCTGAATCCAGAGCCAGTGCTTTATCCACTACGCCACCTAGCTGCCCCTATTTTGGGGTTTTCTTGGCAAAAATACTGGAATGGTTTGCCATTTCCTTCTCCAGCTGATTTGACAGATGAGGAAACTGAGGCAAGGAAAGTTAAATGGCTTGCCCAGGGATACACAGCTAGTCTTTGAGACTTGGTTTGAACTGAAGTCTTCCTGACTCCAGGTCTGGCTCCCTATCTACTATGCCACTTCACTGCCCTGTAAGGAGGCTACTCTGGTGTTTTTGTATGCAACTGGTTGATGCTATGTGGCAGACTTGGATATTAGATTATTGTAAGTTTCACCAATGTAAAAGGCCTGTGATTTACCTAAACTTTGTATTTCCTCCTAGAACCCATCCCAGTGCCCTACATACAGTGGGTGCTTAATAAATGTCTGTTGACACTTATCATTATGAATTTATTGAATGAATGGATGCAAGTATGAAGCTAGCCATGTTCATGTTGAGATAGGGTAGGATATATCAATTGTGAGTCTTTAGGGGGTAAATTCTAGAGAAGTAGACCTCCAAGGAGAAGGGGATGAGAGGTCTAAATTGGTTTCCTTTAAGGGGAGTGTAAGGAGGGAGAGAGAGAGTGAGGAGGGAGAGAGGGGGAAGGGGAAGGACAGGGGCAAGGGAAGGAGGGAGAGAAGAAGAAGAAGAACGAAGAGGAAGAGGGGAAGGAGCAGGAAATGGAGGAAGAGGAGGAGGAGGAGGAGAAGAAGGAGAAAGAGAAGGAGAAGGAGGAGGAGAGAGGAGAGAGAGGAGAGATGGCGAAAAGGAGGGAGAGAAGGAGGGGGAGGGAGAGGGAGAAGGGGAAGGAGCAAGGGGAGAGGAAGGGAAGGAGGGAAGGAGAGAGAGGAAGGGTGAGAGAGAGGAGGGGGGAGAAGGAGAAAGGGACAGAGGGAGGGAGGGACTGAAGGAGGGACTGAAGGAGGGAGGGAGGGAGGGAGAGAGAGAGAGAAAGAGAGAGAGAGAGAGAGAGAGAGAGAGAGAGAGAGAGAGAGAGAGAGAGAGAGAGAGAGAGAGAGAGAGAGAGAGAACACCAACCAGCGCCAGCATGTGTCTGCCTCTGTTTGGATAATCTCTTTGAGAGACTATAAAGGCCTGCGGTGCTCTGTTTATTTTAATGATAATGTCAAGTTCAATTTGCCATCATTTTTCCACATTTCCTTTTGTAAAGTTAATAGAACTGTTCAATGAATTGAAAAGTTTCAGGAGAGGGGAAAGAACCCACCCCACTATTATCACTGTTATTAAATCTGGAAACCACTACTTGGTTCTCTCAGCCTTTGTGACAGGACGTCCAGCCCCGCTGGCCTCTGCTCTTAAATAAGGACAATAGAAGGTCGAAGGGGATGTTGCCACCTCCTTTTCTGCCACTGTGAGAGGCAGCAAGAAGAAGGGAAGAGGGTCCTGAATGTGGAGGGCAGAGGCCTGGTGCAGCCCCCTGCTCTGCCATTAACTATCACGATGACCTTGGGAGAAATCCCTTCCCCTTCCTGGGGCTCAGCATTGGTCAAAGAGGATGCTGATCCTGGTACCCCTGGGATCCAAAGTCTGCCTCAGACACATTATAGCCATGTGACCACACTCCCAGGTACTTCCTTCATCACATTCCTGAGGAGTTACAGATCTGTGTCAGTGCAAGGATTTTCCCATGACTGGTGTTCCCTATGCTGAAGAAATCATGGGTGCATATCTAGACTCCCAATGTCCCCCTCCCTCAAATGTGTTGGGGGATACACATCCTGCTGTCTATGGGATACTTTTGCCCTCATCCGGCTAGATTAGAAACCTCCAGGGCAAAGGTATTGAAGTCTTAGAATAGTAACAGGCATTTATGTGAACCTTTAAAGGGTTGCTGAGGCAACCCTGGGGGCAATGCTACTGTTGCCCACATTTTGTAGGTGAGGCATCCGCACCAGAGAGGCTAAATTACTTACCCAAGGTCACATTGGTAGTAGTAGTGAGAGGCAGGATATGAACCCAGGACCCTGTTGACTTCAGATCCACTCCTTTCCCCACCTCTCCATGATGCTCCTTCTCAGTGTTTCTTTGAGCTCTTCACAGCCCCAAGCACAGGACTTGGCAGAATCCTAGAATCAGAGTGAGAATAATTGGAGCCAAAAGGGGTTCTAGCGCTCATCTAGAAATTCAAATAGAAAGAGGGGGCAAGAGAAAGGGGGGCCACTAATCTATACAGAAGGCTCCTTGTGGGCTGCATGCTGGATTCATTTGGGGGGGCGGGGCAATGAGGGTTAAGTAACTTGCCCAAGGTCACACAGCTAGTGTCAAGTGTCTGAGGCTAGATTTGAACTCAGGTCCTCCTGAATTCAGGGCCGGTGCTTTATCCACTGCACCACCTAGCTGCCCCTAGCTGCCCCTAGCTTCATTTTCAAATGTAATATTATCTATGTCTTCCTGTATTTTGATTTATTTTGTTAAATATTTGCCACTTCCACTTTAATTCATTTCAGGCAGCTTTCTGGAGGGATGCTGGCCAAATGTAGCCTGGGGCTAAGTGTCTGACACCACTGATCTAGACCATCCCCTTCATATTGCAGATGAAGAAACTGAGGCATAGGAAGGGTATGAGTACCCAGCTTGGCTAGTTCATGGCCAAGCCAGGATCATAACCCCATGTCCTGATTTCCAGTCTGGTGTTTAAACTTTCTTGTTCTTTCTACTATACCCTACTGCACATAAATATTAACAACATGTGATAATGAATATTAATAAATATTCCCCCTTCTCCAGTAGAGTATAAGCTTTTTGAGGGAAAGAAGTGAGCATTTTTTATTTTATTTTTGCATCCTCTATTCCTAGCAGGGTACCTTGCTAGTGACTTGCCCAAGGTTACACAACTAATAAGTGTCTGAGGCCAGATTTGAACTCAGGAAGATGAGTCTTCCTGACTCCAGGCTCAGCACTCAATCCACTTTGTCACCACATAGTAGATGCTTAATGAATGATAGTTGCATTTAAAACTTTGTTGATCAATTGTTCCTCTTGGCCAATTATGGTCCCAGTTTCTTTGGCCAATATACTTATTTCTTTGCACCAGAAGCCCCACTCAAGTGCTTCTTCTATCTGAAGAAGACAGATATGAGACAGCAAAATGTGTGGGCAATCCTGGCTTCTCCGCAACCTTTCTCTAAGCCGCCTTGATAACTTCTTTGTTTTTCTTTTTTTTTTTTTTTTTGCAGAGCAATGAAGGTTAAGTGACTTACCCAAAGTCACACAGCTAGTAAATGTCAAGTGGCTGAGGCCAGATTTGAACTCGGGTCCTCCTGAATCTAGGGCCGATGCTTTATCCACTGCACTACCTAGCTGCCCCCTTAGATAACTTCTCGCTCATTTTAAAGAATATATCCATGTCAAAGAGCAAGGGATATCCTATAACATTGAGCATCAGCAGGTCTCCTATTTTTTTTGTCTTATGGGAGGCAAGAAAAATGGAGGGGAGAAAAATGTCAGTGTGATTAGGAGATGGAGTACAAATATTCCTTGCCAGGTTCAAAGCAGCACCACGATCTCCAAATGGAGCCAAATCATTGAAATATAAGTGTTAAAGTTGTTTTTATCCACTGAGGCCATTGCCTTTAGGAAAGAAAAATAAACATCTCTTCCTTCTTAGGAGTCTTCTGTATAAAGTGCATCCCTAAAAGATGTATTTAATACATCTTTCTTTATGTGTTAATTAGACTTTCCCCCTCGACAGCTAGACTGCATCTGTTTACCCTAAATGAGTCTGGGTGCTGCTTTTCCTCCATCTCTCACAGAGGGTAATTATTTATTGTTTTCTGACTGTTGACAAGTGTATGGAGCACTGGAGAGATAGTGGAGGGGGGAAAGAAAAGGTCCCTGCCTCAGGGGCTTCAACTCTAAGGCAGACCAAATGAGTTATCTATCAACAGCTGCTAAGGTAGTGTTGTATTTACCCCGCAGGGGCTCAGTCTGTTTTGGGAGGTTGTGTGGTGGTGAAGAGAAAAAGTAATGTATCCAGAATTACAAGACTGGGTTCTAGTCCTGCCTAGATCACCCCTTCCTACTAGGACCACTTAGCTGTGAGGATGAAAACTTCATTAGCTGGTTGGTCAACTCATCACCATTGACTGAGAATCAAGGTGGGGGAGAGGAATCATGTAGGGTTTGTCTGAGAGGTTAAGTTCTATTTCCAGAGTCCAAGGGATGACTGATGGGGAGAGCAGATGACGCATTCTCAAGAATGGGCAAAATGAATATAAACCTGGGGATCCACGGCAGCTATTTTGGTCAGTGCCAAGCTCTGAGGAGAGAGGAGGGCCACGGAAGTTTGGGGAAGGAAATAAAATCACCTGAAGTCAAACTAAATGCAAGAAGCAGGGCAATGAGAGGTAAACAGAGGCTCAGTTAAAAGAGGTAGTCTCAGGAAGTGAAAGCCCAGACAAATGGAGGTTTTTCCATAGAAACGGAGGGACTGTTTGGTCCCTGAAGAGACTGATGGAAACTTTGGCTCATGACTATATGGAGGTGCCACCTACCCCCGATCCTAACTAACTGTGGAATTATTTGGGATTAGAGTGAGGATGGACCAACCACTGGCCCTGGCAGAACCTTTCACGACCAACCATAGCTGGGTACCACATCAACTTAGAATCCACTCATTACCAGAAGACATGGTTTTAATTCTGGCTAATGTTAATGATAGTTGTTTGAGAGTGCAGAGGGTGGCTCGAAGGGTCAATAATGATTATTGGCCCTTCTTGGCTTCCTTGCCTCCCTTCAAGTCTCAACTAAAATCCCCCTTTCTGCAAGAAGCCTTTCTCAGGAAGTACCTTCCTCAGAGATTACCCCAAAGTTATCCTGTTTATATCTTGTTTGTACAGAGTTGGCTGCATGTTGTTTCTCCCATTAGATAGTGAGATGCTTGAAGGCAGAAACTGGGGAGGGGGGTTGTCTTTGTTTGAATCTCAGCACTTAGCACAGTGCTCAACACATAGAAAGTTCTTAATAAATGCTCGTTGACTGTAAGATGCTTGTTACATCCTTCTTTAGCCTAAGAACTCTGGTATTAGGAGTCAAGGCACCTGGGTCCCATTCCTATCTATGTGACTGACCTATTGCATGCTGCTTGGCTAGTCTTTCATACTGGCATAAAGGAAGGCCCATTGGATTTGGAATCAGAGGAACTGGGTTTAAATCACAGATTACTATTTTTTAATTTTATAAAAGTATTTTGTTATTTTCCAGTTACATGTAAGGATAGTTTTCAACATTTGTTTTCATAGGATTTTTAGTTCCAAATTTTTCTTCTACCTTCCCTTCCCTCCCCCCTCCCCAAGACGGAAAGCAATCTGATATAGGTTATATATGTACAATCACATTAAACATATTTATGAATTAGTCATCTTGTGGAAGAAGAAGCAGAGCACAAGGGAAGAACTTCAAAAAAGAAAGAAAAACAGCCAAAAAGTAGAAACAGTGTGGTTCAGTCTGCATACAGAAGCCACAGTTCTTTTTTCTGGATATGAAGAACATTTTCTATTATGAGTTCTTTAAAACTGTTTTGGATCATTGCACTGCTGAGAAGAGCCAAATCTATCATAGTTGATCATCACATAATGTTGCTGTTACTGTGTACGATGTTCTCCTGGTTCTGCTCCTCTCACTCAGCATCAGTTCATGTAAATAAATCCTCCCAGGTTTCTCTGAACTTATCCTGCCCACCGTTTCTTACAGCACAATAGTATTCCATTACATTCATATACCACAACTTGTTTAGCCATCTCCCAATTGATGGGCAGTCCCTCAATTTCCAAATCTTTGCCACCAAAAATAGAGCTGCTATAAATATTTTTTGTACATGTGGGTCCTTTTCTCTATTTTATGATCTCTTTGGGATACAGACCTAGTAGCAGTATTACTGGGTCAAAGGGTATGAGTGGTCCCATAGCATAGTTTGAACTTTGAGCATAGTTCCAAATTGCTCTTTAGAATGGTTGGATCAGTTCACAGTTCCACCAACAATGCATTACTGTTCCATTTTTCCACAGCTTCTCCAACATTTATTATTTTCCTTTTTTGTCATATTAGCCAATCTGATAGGTGTGAGGTGGTACCTCAGAGCTGTTTTAATTTGCATTTCTCTAATCCATAGTGATTTAGAGCATTTTTTCATATGGCAATAGATAGCTTTGATTTCTTCATCTGAAAACTGCCTGTCCATATCCTTTGTCCATTTCTCAATTGGGGAATGACTTGCATTATAAATTTGATTTAGTTCCCTATATATTTTAGAAATTAGGCCTATATCAGAAATACTGGCTGTAAAAATTGTTTCCCAGCTTTCTGCCTCACTTCTAATTTTGGCTGCATTGCTGCTGTTTGTATAAAACCTTTTTAATTTAATGTAATCAAAGTCATCCACCTTGCATTTCACAATATTCTCTGTCTTGTCTGGACATAAATTGTTTTCCTCTCCATAGATATGATAGGTAAACTACTCCTTCCTCTCCTAATTTACCTATGGTATCACCCTTTATGTCTAAATCATGTGCCCATTTTGACCTTATTTTGGTATACAGTGTAAGATGTTGGTCTATGCCTAGTTTTTGCCATACTATCTTTCAGTTTTCCCAGTAGTTTTTGTCAAATACTGAGTTCCTATCCCAGAAGTTGGAGTCTTCTGGTTTATCAAACAGTAGATTATTATAGTCATTTTACCTCTGTATCTCCTGTGCCTAACCTATTCCATTGATCCACCACTCTATTTCTTAGCCAGTACCAAATCACAGATTACTATCAATATGACCTGGAACAAGTCTCTTTCTCTCCTTTGGAATTCATTTTCTTTATCTTTTTGTTTTGTTTTTGTTTGTTTTGTTTTGGTGAGGCAATTGGGGTTAAGTGACTTGCCCAGGGTCACACAGCTAGTAAGTGTCAAGTGTCTGTGGAATCACAGAATTGGAAAGAACCTTAGAGGCCCAATTTGGGGAATTCCTCCACCACAGAGGTGTCAAATGTGTGGCCTTTGTGTCACATGTGGCCCACACCACTGCTGAGTATTCTGAAAACCAGATGAAAATGTAGGTCCTATCAGATTTGAAGGAGCAGTTTGCGCGCAGCTGAGATGGACCTTCAAGCTCGGGAGGAAGAAAAACGAATGAGACGCAGGAAGCGATAGGCAACAGAGAGCACAGTTTTCTGATGTCCTCATTGCGGCAGGAGCTTCAGCTCCCATATCGGACTGCACAGCCATACTGTGGACTGTGGCTCTTCAAGGTGCTGATCCATGGTCGTCCTCGACTGGTGGAAGCCTACTACTACTACTACTACTACTACTACTACTACTACTACTACTACTACTACTACTACTACTACTACTATAGAGGAAAAGAGAAACATATTAACATGTGTGGGTTTTAAAGTCTATATGGGTCCCACAGGGATTCTCAAGTGTGCTTTAGTAGCCCCTGTTTCTGTTTGGATTTGACATCACTACTCTACCATACCCCCTAACAGTCTTTGCTTGAACACTTATGATAATGGAGAGTTCATTACCTCAAGAGGCAGCCCATTTTATTTTTAATAGCTCTAATTATTAATAAGTTTTCCCCTCATTTCGAGACGGCCACCCACTGATTTTTAAACCTCTAGAATATCACAGAATATCTAATAATTTTTCCATGCAATAGACTTTTATTTGAAGTCATCTATATCTTGTCTCCCCTAATATTTTGTCTTGTCGAAGCTTCACATTCTCATTTGCTTTAACCATTGAGAAGCTATTCAAGCTTTCAATATTCTGCCTTCCTATGGATATCTTTCAGTTGGTTGCAATCCTTCTTAAAATCTAGCACTCAGAATGGAACACAATATTCCAACTGTGGTCAAATCATTGCAAAGTAGAGGGAATTTGTTTCTAATTTCCCTTGTCCCTTCATGGTTTTATATTAATATTTGCTTATATGTCTAATGGGGATTCAGCACATGACCAGATCATCCAAGATGGAGTCATGCACATGGAAGATATGGGAGGAAGGAAATGAAGTGTTTGTGTTGACATTTTGTGTTGGCCTACCATGTGGTTGAAAGCAGACTTTTTTCGTTGGCTATGTAGCTGGGACTATCCATGTTTTTAAAATAACTTGATTGAGCATGCTTGCCCCCTTTCCCCTGCATTCTCACCTAAGGGTAAAGAATCCCTTCACTTACAGAAGAATGCCCACACATGCACTAGTTTTCCCATCTCCCATATGGGTGACTCCATCTTAGGTAATCTGAGCATGCTCTAAACTCCATTACCTATGTCTTCTCTTTCCTACTAGAGTTTAAGCTACTTAAGGACAAGAGTCATGTCTTATTTATCTTTGTATTTCCCTCATTGCCTAGCACTGTGCTTTGTATAATAGTAGGCAATCAGTAAATGCTGAATGAATGTTTTCATGAAGCTTAAAATAATATAGGTTTGTTTGGAAAAAATACCAGTCAGTCAATTAGCATTCATTAAGTACCTGCTATATGTCAGGCACTGTACTAAGCATTGGAGATACAAAGAAAGGCAAAAAACTCCACAACCCACTATCCCTGTCTACAAGGAGCTCACATTCATTGGTTCACATTAAGCTTGCATTCAACCAAATTTCATATTCCTTTTTCACATGAACTGCTGTTAAACAGGACTCAACATTTAACCCTATTAAACCTTCATCTTGTTAGTCTCCTCTGGTGATCTCCAGGCCACACCTGTTTCTCATACTTGTACCTGCCATGCTGCTTACCTTGAACAGAGACACAGAGAGGTTATCAAGTCCCCAGCAACAGTCCTTAGGTTCTTGACCCTAAAAGGGAGAGATGCAGTCAGAGAGAATTAAACATTCTCCTCCTCCTTCTCCTCTTTTTCCTAATTCTTCCTGCATCCACGACTTCTTTTATTGATATAAAGAACTCCTGGTGAGGAAATTCTTTCTAACAGTGCAGAAAGGTAGCTGTTCTTCAATTTAGGGCTTTTTTTGGGGGGGCAATGGGGGTTAAGTGACTTGCCCAGGGTCACACAGCTAGTAAGTGTCAAGTGTCTGAGGCTGGATTTGAACTCAGGTCCTCCTGAATCCAGGGCCGGTACTTTATCCACTGTGCCACCTAGCTGACCCCGTCTTCAATTTAGTTTTAGAAAAGATGTAATGGAGAGAGAGCATGACTTGGAGTTCGCATGAGCTGAGTTCAAATCCTGCCTCTGATAGCTATTTACTGTGTGAATCTTGGCAAGTCATTTAATCTTTTCCTGTTTTACACATAGAAGGCAATTAATAAAAGCTCAGATCAGACCATGTCTCTCTCTCTCTCTCTCTCTCTCTCTCTCTCTCTCTCTCTCTCTCTCTCTCTCTCTCTCTCTCTCTCTCACACACACACACACACACACACACACACACACACACACACACACACACACACACACACTCCCCCCAATTCAATAAACGCCAGTGGCTCCCTATGGCCTCTAGGAGCAACTCTACAAAATGCTTTGTTTTGCATTCAAAGCCCTTCATAACCCAACTACCTTTCTGGTCTTCTTATACCTTAGTACTCAACACGAATACTTTCATTCAATGTCACTGGCTTTTTGGATATTCCATGAATAAGACACTCCATCTCTCAGCCATGGGCATTCTCTCTAACTGTCTCCCATGTCTAGAATGCTCTCCCTTCTCAACTCCATGTACTGATTCTCTGGATTCCTTTAAGTCCCAATTAAAATTGAACCTTCTATAGGAAGCTTTCACCAGCCCCTCTTAATTCCATTGCCTTCCCTCTGTTAATTATTTCTTATTCATCTGCTATGTAGGTTGCTTTGTATATACTTGTTTTCATGTTGTCTCCCTCCATTACACTGTAACTCCTTGAGGGCAGGGACTGTCTTTTGCTCTTTTTTATATCCCTAGTGCTTAGAACAGTGCCTGACATAGTGGGTGCTTAATAAATTCTTATTGTTTGATTTAAATGCTTGTTGGATAGGAGTGTACTCATGAAAGTCTGGGCAAGTTCATCCCAGACCTTGTACTGGAATGCAAATAGTAATGAAAATATTGAAGATGATAATCTTTTTCACAAACAGCAAACTCTGAGGAGAGAATGGGAGATTTGGCTTTTTCTGCCAAAATGAGGCTGAGAATTGCTGCTCTGTGGCCTCAGCCTTGGCCAGACCTGCCTCTTCTGTAGGTCATTTGATGTAGTGTCTCCAGCTTTGGTTTGCAGAGAAGAAAGTTGAAGGAAAGGGCCCTGAGTTGGGATAGTTTTCCTCAACGAGAATCCTTAGATTCACAGTCCAGTGAGGATGGGGGAGAGGAGGGGGGTACTAGAACATGTGCCTACCAATGTTTACAACCATATTTTTGATTTGGGGATTAGCGCTTATAGAATTCCTAACTGGCCTCTCCTTCATTAATGCAGGTAAGGAAGAGTTAATAGTATTTAGCTTCTTTCCCTGGAGCAGCCTTTAGCATTTTTGTTTCTCTTATGATATTTATCATAACTTCCCTGTGATGCTGGGAGATGACAGTCTAAGGCTTCTTTCCTGGCTATCTCTCTCAATTGGCCTCAAGCTGACTTGGGCAACTAGAAGGTGGATATCAGGGGAGTAGAATAATCAGGTTAAACCAGGCAGGGGAGTTCACTTTGTTCTCCTCTGGTCTCATGGTTTGGACTTGAAGCTCAGGGCACAGGGGCCTGAAATTACTATCATTTGGCACTTTAAATTTGGCACAGCTTTTTACATATATTAACTCATCTGATCCTCACAACAACCTTGGGAAGTATAATAGATGCTATCATTGTCAGCCCCATCTTACAGTTGAAGAAACTGAGGTTAAAAGAAGTTCGGGGCAGCTAGGTGGCACAGTGGATAGAGCACTGACCCTGGATTCAGGAGGACCTGAGTTCAAATCCGGCCTCAGACACTTAACACTTACTAGCCGTGTGACCCTGGGCAAGTCACTTAACCCCAGTTGCCTCACAGAGAGAGAGAGAGAGAGAGAGAGAGAGAGAGAGAGAGAGAGAGAGAGAGAGAGAGAGAAGTTCAATGATTTAGCTTGACAGCGAGCACATAACTGAGTCAGGATTAGAATTCAGGTCATCCTGATTCCAAGTCCAATACATGACCTCTTCCCATTTTTAAAAGGGATGATGTTGACACAACCTGTGGACTAAATTTATGATGAACCCAAGGAAGTTGAGGGCATCAGGTGCTTTAGACTTATTAGTCCTTCTTGCCTATCTATTCAGATCATAGGATCATCGATTTAGAAGGGACCTGAGAGCCATTATGTCCAACTTCCTTATTTTATAAGTGAGGAGCTGAGACCAAGAGATTGGGTGACTTGTCCAGGGAACCACAGGTAGTAAAGGAGCAGAATTAAACCTTGGCATTTGGTCGTCCAAATCTAAATCCAGTCCTCTTCCCCCTCGACTGTCCTACATTTTGATCTATATCCCCAGAGGATGGGCTAGTCTCTGTATTTTAGACATAAGGACCTTGGACCCCAGAGCAGAACATGGTGGTCCTACCTTGTTATTGTTCATTTTGGTCATGTCTTCATGACCCCATTTGGGGTGTTCTTGGCAAAGATACTAGAGCAATTTGCCATTTCCTTCTCCAGCTTATTTTACAGATGAGGAAACAGAGGCAAACAGGGTTATGTGACTTGTCCAGGGTCACACAGCTAGTGTCTGAGGCCATAGTTGAACTCAGGCAGATGAGTCTTCCTGACTCCAGGACAGGTGCTCTATCCACTGTGCCACCTTGTTGCCCATCATCATATATAGCAAAGGCAATTATTAGTGCCTATTATATGCTAGGCACTGCCCATAGGTGATAAGGATACAAAGAAAAAAACTAAGACAATCCCTACCATCAAGGAATTTGTACTTAACTGGAAGTTGATGGCAAAACTAAAAATAGAATATGGTTCTCCTTAATCTCAGGGAAGGTTTGGCCCTAGACTAGGCCACTCACCTGTGTCATGGCTAACCTAGAAAGAGAAGAGGAGGCAAAGTCTCTCTGGAGCCTCCCCTGGGGACTCAAAGGTGGAATGTGATGGAGCCAGAAGACTTGGGTCCAGATCTCAGTTCTTCCACTTACTATGTGTGTGACCTTGGACAAGTGACTCTCCCTCTGTGGGCCTCTCATTTATAAAGTGACAGGGAGGAAGGTGGAGGTGGGACTGGATGATCTCCAAAGTCCTTTCCAACACTGAAGCCTAGCTCCTAAGTCCTACGGTAGTGAGAAGGAATAGCATGAAGAGTGTGTGTGTTTGTGGGAAGTCAGCCACTGTTCTGGGAAGGTGGATAATATGCCTGCTGGGTAATTACAGTTCTTCTTGCCTTAAATATAATATTAAAACTGCACCTTTAATTAGTGCACTTAGAAAAGGTCACTAGCAATTACCTGGGAAACAAAGTAGGAATGAGGAAGGAATCTGTTACGTAGAAGCTGAGAAGGACCACTCTGAGCAGCGTATAATTGAGGAGAAAATGGATAAAAGTCCAGGAAATTGTAGGGTTAGTGACAGCTGAGGCGTGCTGCCCTGCTCTTACTCCTCACTCCTCCTTGGTATGGGTCTGGACACCAGGTCTTGGAGAGCCATAGTTAGGGCCATCCTTAACGATGTATGGCTGGCTCTCTGTGTCTGATGGTGATATCTGTGATTGATGCTTCACAGCACCAAGCCACCACCCCCTCGCTGGCTAGTGAGTGTCCCCACCAACCCTCACCACTTAGCAAGAGCCAGTCAATGGAGTCGGCTGGCCAGTGAGGTTTGGGGAAGATGATGAGACTGGATATTCTTAGTTAGCCCACTGACTCATTGGGATACTTTGGATGAAGTGATTTTCATGACAGCAGCTTCATGCGCAGTACTAAATGTAGATCCAGAAGACCTAGCTGTGAAGCCCAGGTCTTCCATTTACTACCTGTGTGACCTTAAACAAGTCATCTAACTATTCTGGACCTCAGTTTCCTCATCTGTAAAAGAAGAGATTAGATGTGATCACCCGTACTTCTATGATCTTATCAATATCATCGAGTGATATATTTAGAGCTGGGAGGGACCTCAGAAAACATCTAGGCTAACCTCTCACTTTACAAATGAGGAAACTGAGGCCCAGAGAAGTTAAATGAATGTGCCAGGTTGACACATATACTAAATGTCTGAGGTGGGATTCAAACCCAAGTTATAACCATTGACTCCAAGTTAGATCCAGTACTTAACATTGGACCTCTTGTGAATCAGTTCCCTGGCTGACCAGTGACAAAGTATTCAAGAAGCTTTTATTCTCCCTTTAGCCTCATCCCATCATTTCAAAAAACAAGTTGAGAGATGTCAAAGGACTTACCCATAGCATGCAAGTAGTAAGTGGCAAAGGGGAGATTCAGACCCTGCTTTTCTGACTCGGAATCCAGCAATCTTTCTGTTCCCTGGGTGACATGATATCTTCCCCCTGAAGTTGTCTCACTCCCTCCACTTTTTTTTTTTTGGTTTTTTTTTTTAATGGGGGTTAAGTGACTTGCCCAGGGTCACACAGCTAGTAAGTGTCAAGTGTCTGAGGCTGGATTTGAACTCAGGTACTCCTGAGTCCAGGGCCGGTGCTTTACCACTACACCGCCTAGCTGCCTCCCCCTCCCTCCACTTTTTACTGTCCATGTCTTGCACTGTTTGTGTGTTGTCTCCCCTTGGAGACCCCAAGCTCCTTGAGATCAGGAACTGCCTTTTGCTTTTCTTAGTATTTCCAGCACTTAGCATAGTTCCTGGCACATAGTAGGTGCCTAATAAATGCTGCCTGGCTGACCAATTCCTGAAATGGAATTGTTTGTCCTTCATTCTCAAAGAGGACCATGACAGATGTCATGACTTGCACTGAATTGGTTTTAAGTGAGTGAAGGCTGTGCACTCTCTCCTCCAGAGCCATCTAAGTCCAGTGGAAGATATACATCAGCATGACTGGAGATGCACCCGGATATTTGAGGCAGGTGGGGTTAAGTGACTTTCTCAGGGTCACACAGCCAGTAAGTGTTAAAGTGTCTCAGGCTAGTCCTCCTGACTACAGGGGCAGTGCCCTCTCCATTGCACCACCTAGCTGCCCCTTGAAATGAGAATGATAATTCTTGGACCACCTACCCTACAGGGTTGTTGTGAAGAAAGTGCTTTGAAACCTTTTTAAAGCATCACAGAAATGTCAATTATTGTTCTGCATGGCCCCCTACCCACCTAACACCTGCCTTCTTCCCCCTGTTTCTCCAGGCACCTCTGTGACGCAGCTACTGGCCCGTGACATGGATAATGACCCCCTGGTTTTTGGGGTGTCTGGTGAGGAGGCTTCTCGGTTCTTTGCAGTTGAGAGTGACACGGGGGTCGTGTGGCTAAGACAGCCCTTGGATAGAGAGGTATGGCTGGCTCATTGCCCAGCACTCTTCATCTCATTTTGGGGGTTTGGGGGAGGGTTGGCCAATTTCAGTTCTGCTTACCTGGTTCCTTTCTACTCATGACTCCATCTCCCCTAGCAAGTAATGTCATTTTACCAGGTCAAGTCAGAGCTCTCTTAAAGGGTTGGCAGTTTTATTTTTCCTGGAAAACCCCAAAGGAGTTGTTGGCCTCGGGCTTAGCCTTGAAAAGCAATATAGGAATGTTAAGGAAGCAAGAAGTCTCTCCTGTCCTTTCTGTCCCCCAACAAAGCGACCCCTAATCCACATTTCTCAGGAGAATAGAAAGTGACAATAGACCAGTTCTTAGCCTGATTGATTCCTAGTAGGGTGAAAAGTCCCTGAGCACTAACCTGTATGGCCTTCTTCACTTTAGCCCAACCTGCCTCAGTGGACCTCATGGCTACTGTCACATTGTCTGGGAGCATCTGTACCATTCATTCTCCATTCTCTTTATGTCTAGATCTCACTTCCTCTGCATAAGAAGCAGTGCTAATTTCTAGGGAAGTCTCCAAAAACCCTGATGAGAGAAGGTGGCCTAGTCCCCTGGGCCCCCATTGGCACCTTTCTCCTCAAATTCTATGCCTTCCTAACAACTTTAATACACAAATGAACTTTACCCACCACAATCAACTCTTCATTTCTCCACTCTCTTCCAGACCAAGTCAGAATTCACTGTGGAGTTTTCTGTCAGTGATCACCAAGGAGTAAGTATCCTAAAGGCCTTCTTACCCATGAAGAAGGGTTCATCATCTTGGGGGGTAGGGATCCCCAACACTTTCTGGGTGGGAACCTTGGAAACTGAGGTATTATCTTCCTCCCTTTTTGCTTGGATGAAGGTCTATGGGTATGGAACATGACATATCAGATAAGCCAACACATATGAAATGCTTTGCAAATCTGAAAGTCAATAAGCAATAGTTTGATCACATTTATTAAGCACCTTCTGTGTGGCTGCTTCTTAGAAGTACACGCTGATAGGGGGCATCTTGCCTCTTTTTCTTCCTAGGTGATCACGAGGAAAGTGAACATCCAGGTTGGAGATGTGAATGACAATGCTCCCACATTTCACAATCAGCCCTACAGTGTCCGCATCCCTGAGGTAGGAGCCCAGTATGCATGGGAGAGTGGTGGGGGGTGGGGGGGAGGGATCAGGAGAGTCACAACTCTGCCTCTCTTCTCCTGGTCATGCCATAGTCTTGATTCAGCAGCAGCAACAGCAGCATCTACCACTGGCAGGGCAGTGAAAAGCTCTCTAGGGGCTGGGAGGAAAGGGAAGCTATTGTTGGTTATTGGAGAAACTGGGCTGGGCTCAACTCATGTATTTGGTCAAAGTTGAGGGGGAAGAGGTGGAATTGATGGAGTAGAATTTGGCGAGAGAAGGGCCAGGTGTTTCACCCTCTCATTCTGTTCTTTGGGGCATTGGATTTGCCTAGTGTGGTTTGGTAAAGCATCGACCCCTGAACTGAGCTAGATCAGGCACTGATTCAGTTTTTCCTAGCAGTGGGTGGACCCAGCTACTCACTGAGGAGAAGTGAAGGCATCAACCTTGGAGGGCATCATTCTCCTTAACCATTCTTTATTTCTTCTCCCCAAGGACTCACCAAGCTAGTCTTCTCATTGTTGCACTTTTGACCCTTTAGGGCAGACTTTGAGTGGCTGAGTTTGCAGAATTGTATGTGTGTGAAGTCAAATAACCTCTGGTGACTTGAGAAGTACAAGTTATTATATTACAAAGGCCTCATTAATAAACCGACCCAGTGAGACTTCAATCTATCATCTTCCCTCTCCTTGGTGTCCAGGGACAACTTTACATCTTTAGAAAAAAATGGATTTCAAAGATAGTCCTTAGGATGGATGGGGAATGTGGCACTGTTGTCTCCAATATCAGCTTTTAGAATTAAAAGAGGATTGGTATGAAAGGTAGATAGGCTCAGAACCACAAAGACCCAAATTCAAATCCCACCTCAGATCCTAGTCATTTAACCTCTCTGGGTATCAGCTTCCTCAGAAAGGTGCTGACAGAGTCTACTACACATTTTTCTTGTGCTTTCAACTGAGCCCTTGCTGCTTCACAACAAGACCTTTCCTGATTGGCAGTTGTACTCTCCTTATCCTCTTTTAAAAATATTTCTATCTTTATTCTTTTCTGACTTTGTTACATGTCTGACACTCCATGATCCTATCTGGAGTTTTCTTAGCAAAGATACTGAGAGTGGTTTGTTATTTGCTTCTTGAGCTCATTTTACAATTGAGGAAACTGAGACAAACAGGAGGGTTAAATGACTTTTCCAGGGTCACACAGCTAGTAAATATGTGATGCTGTATTTGAACTCAGGTCCTCCTGACTCCAGAGCCTGTGCTCTAGCCACTGTACCACCTGTTCCAGCCCTTTTCTTCCCTGCAAGCTATCTTTATTCTCTTTCCTCCCCCCCCCCCTCTCAGCTATCAACCCATACTCACTTAACTGGCAACAAACAGGACCACCCATTGAGTTCCTTCTTCTCAACTCTGTCCTGGACACCACTTCTATATCACCTCTCCCTCCCCCAACTCTCTCCTCTTTAGCTCTAGTATCAGGTACCTTTGATCTTATCTGCTCCTGCCATCTCCACGAGCTTTTCCTTTCAATTATTTCATTTCTTTCCTTAATTTTCATTTTCTCCTTATCTACCGATTCCTTTCCTATTGCTTAAAACCATGTCCAGATCTCTCTCATACTTAAAAATAAGTAAAAAGAAAGCTACCAACAACTTGATTCAACCATTCCTTCATCTTGTTTCCCTTTTACAACCAAAGGTCCTGAAATTTATCTTTATTCATTGTCTCCACTTCCTTTTTTCTCTTTTCTTTCTCTGCCTATTACAGTCTGGCTTCTGACATCATCTCTCAATTGCAATTGCCCTCTTCCATAGTAAAAAATGATCCTGTAATTCCCAAATACTTTGGCCTCTTCTAATTCCTTCTCCAGCTTTTTCTCTGCAGTATTAGACAGGGCTGACCACTCTATTCTCCTAAATACTCTCTTTTCTGGGTTTTTCCAGGCACTGTTCTCTCTCAGTTTTCCTCCTACCTATGTGGTTGGCCCTTCCCATTCTCCTTTGCTGATTCATCACATACATCCCACCTGCTATGGGGGTGTACCCCAAGACTTTGTCCTGGACCCTCTTTTCTTCTTTCTTTATATCATCCACTCTTATGAGGTCATCTAACAACCTTATGCAGGCAATTTCCACTTCCAGCCCCCGTATCTCTCCTGAATTTTAGTCCCATGTCATCAGCTGCCTATTAGAGATCTCCAACTGGTACAAAGGTATCTCAACCTCAAAATATCTAAAAAAGGATAACTCTTTATCTTCACCATGCCCCCTCTCCAAAATCCCCTTCTCACCTCTCTATTTGCATTTAGAGCATCATCATTATTCCAGTTATCCAGATTTGAAACCTTAGAGTTATCTGCAACTTTGTCCTCTTCTTTGCCCATGTTATTCAATCAGTTCTGAAGTCTTGTCAATTCTACTTCCACAGTACATCTCTCATCCATCACCTCCTTCCCATTCCTTCAGACACCAGCCTGGTTCATGCCCTCTTTATCTTTTGCCTGGACTGTCATAATAGCCTCCTAAATGGTTTCTCTGCCCTTGAGTCTATCCTATCTGACACACAACTACTGATTTGATCCTAGTAAATGTAAATCGGACCATGTTACTCCCCTGCTCAAGAAGTTCCAGTGACTCCCTCTTGTCTCTGGGATAAAGTACCACTTCCTTCCTTCGCTATTGGAAGTCCTTCCAGTCTTGCTCATAGAGCATCATTCTCCTCCATGAACTGCTGGAAGTCATCCCAGCCAAATTGACTTATGTACTGACCCTCACCTGTGACCTTACATCCATGTCTTTGTGTCTTTGCCTGGGCTGTCCTCTCTGCCTGAAATACATTCTTTTCTCATCTCCACTTCATTGATTCTTTAGTTCCCTTCAAGACTCAGCTCAGTTGCCACATCCTACAAGGTATGTCTCCTGTTCCCACCCCCACCCACAAGCTGTAAGTACACTCCTTTCAGAAAGTATCTTTTATCTATATGTTTCTATTTGATTTTTTGTATATACAGGAGGCTCCATGTTGTTACAGTAGATAGGATCCTAGATTAAAGTCAGGAAGCCCTGGGTTCAAATTCTCCCTCAGACAGGGAAAAATTGTTTTTTACTAGGTGTATGACACTGGTAAAGTCAGGGAGGGAGAGATTCATTTGAATTGGAGGAATTCAGAGATATATCTCAGGCCCTGAAAGAGAAAGATGCCTATTGGGTGAGGTTGGGGCAGGGAGGGGGAAGAAGAAAAGTTCACTCATGATGAATGGTATGTGCAAGGACATAGAGAGGGAAGCATGAGATCAAGAAATCACAGAATTTGGCTAAAATATGGGCTATTCAAAGGAAAATGCTATGAATGAAATAAGGCTGTAAAGGTAACTGGGAGCTGTATTGTGGAGGGTCTAGAATGCTGGGCTAAGGAATTCATAGTTTCTTTGTTGGGTGATAGTGAGCCATAGAAGGTTTTGGAGCCAGGCTGTGAAGAAGTCATTCAGGGGCTCTGATAGCATTGTTGGGCAAGGTATTCAAATGTGCCAAGGGATCTGATATACTATTGAAGTGGGAGTTTCTGCCAACAATACAAGCTGCAGCCTATTTCTTCCTGCAGGGTCTTGACACTTGTCTGTTTTCCAAAGGGGAATCTCCCAGTGTGCCAGACGCCAGCCTCACTTTCCCTTGATATCATGAAGGTGCTAATGGCTCACTCAGACATTTTGTCTGTCGTCCCTTGCATCTGTCCTAATATTAGTACTTAATATTATTATATACATAAGAATTTCATATCATAGTCTATAAAATAACAATATAGATAATATTAATTGTTATAGAAATTGTTATAGAAAATAACAAGATAGATGACAACTCTGTTTTGTTAAGATTAAAAAAGAAGTACATTTTACCTACTTGATATCTAGATCCCCATGACAACCCCCTAAAGCAGGTAGTTCAGGGGTTCTCAATTTTAGGTGATGAAACTGAGGGCTAGAGAAGGAAAGCGACTTGCCCAGGGTTACCTAACTTGTAAGTTACAGAGATGATGATAACAACAGCTAGTAATTCTATCACCCTTTAAGGTTTGCAAACCACTTCACATAGAATATCTTATTTGTCTGAATATAATCAAACCCAGTCCCTGATCATCCCTTTAAAACAATCCTACAGGGTTCTATTACCATTATCCCCATTATACCGATGAGGAAAGGGAGCCTAAGAGATGTTAAGTGACTTGTCCATGGATACACAGCTGCTAAGTGTCTGAGGCGGGATTTGAACTTGGATCTTCCTGAGTCCCAAATGCAAAGTGTTATGCACTGCTCCATCATACAATTGTCTATCTAGAGCCAGAAGGAACCTTGGAGGTCATCCAGTCCATTCACTTTATTTAGCAGATGAAGAAACCATACCCAGAGTTTCAGTGACTTGTCCACAGTTAAACAGGAGAGCTGGGATTCAGATTCAGAGTCAGGTTTTGGAACTTCCATTTGAACACAGGGTTTCTAACTCCAAACTCAGCCGTGTGCCCTCCCCCCAACACAGACACACCCAATCCCATACCCATCCCTCAAACACTGCCATGCCCTCCCCCAACACAGACACACCTAATCCCATACCCATCCCTCAAACACTGCCATGCCCACCCCCACAACACAGACACACCCACCCCTCAAACATGCCACCACTACAGCCCCCATACCCATGTCCCACACACGAACACCCCCACACCCAAACCTACACACACACACACACACACAAAAACACACCCCACATCCATGCCACCCCAATACAACACCAAATGAATGAGACAGACTTCAGGCTAGAGGAAGGAGAGGGCAGTGTTAAGAAAGGCCTCATGCGGGGTGGGCTTGAAGAGCAGAGGGGAGGAAGGGGAGACATTCCAGGCTAAAGAAGAAACAGTGCAGCTGCCCCAGGCGAGATGTGCCTGACCAGTGCAGAGGCCAGTGAGCGGTACGTGGGCCTGGAGCCAAGGGGGGCTGTGCTGGGAGATAAGATCAGAGTCCTGTATGGGGCCACAATGTTCTGGTTCTGGTTTATGTTTCCGAAGGTAGTGCCAAACTGAATTAAATGCTGTTATTTTATCTCATCCTGCTCTTTTTACTTTGGTGAATGTCATTGTGGTACTCTCTTTGTACCCAGAACAGGCTTTCTCCTGCTTTCTCCTCAACCCCCACCCTGATAGCCCCTTCCCTACTACTGCCCCAGTCTCTCTCCCATCCCTGATCTCCCCCTAGAACCACTGACATACCCCTGCCGCATGGTCCCTTCCTCACCACTGCCCCAGTCTCTGTTCCATCCTGATAACCTCCTCAAACCACTGACATCCTTTTCCTCAGGTGGCCCTTCCTTCAAGATGCCTTCCATAATTCCCCTGTTTTCCCAAGAGTAGAGGTCTCAGCCCCTATACCTGGTAATTCTAGCTCTACCTGAAGGTAGACAGGCTGGATTGTTTCAATTATACTCTTTTCTCTGTCCTTATTTCCTTCTCACACTATGGATCCCTCCCTGTGCCTCAAACTACAAAAAGACCTTGCTGAAAAATAAAGACAAAATTTTTCCTTGTGACATCATGAGGTAGGGGAGGAAAAAGGTGGGCATATGTGCCTGGGAAGAAGGTGTGAGAGGGGACCCTTCTCTGGGATGCAGGGGGAGGAATAAAGCCCTGAAATCCTTGCTTGGGAGGATTTCAGAACTCCTTACTTCAGCTATCAGTCTTCGGCTTCCCCCAGAATACCTTGAGTTGCAGCTTTATTCCAGGTGCCCTCGCCTATTTGGAAGTGTCCCTAATTGAATTAAGGGTCTCTATGTGCCAGGCTGCAGCCTCAACCCCATGCTCTTTAAGCCAAGGGCACTGATGAGAGTTAATGAGCCACAAACCCATTGCTTAGCTGTCATCCTGGAAAATCTGACTGGCCCTCTATTGGGCGGGCACTCTTTCCATGGTGGAGGGTGGCAGAGAAAGAAGGGGTGGTGGGGAGGAAGGAGTCAGGCTGATACCCTCTTAGACTCTTGGACCAGAAAGTCACGTCCTTTATATGGCCCTGGGCATCCTCTCCCCTAAACCAGCATCCCTGCAATCTCATAGGATCACAGAGCTCAAGCTAGAGGTCATCTTATCTACCTCCACCCTTTATTTTACACTAGAGGAAACTGAGGACCAAAGGGATTAAGTGACCTGAAGGTCACCCAAGTACTGACAGAGGCAGGATTTCAGCCCAGGTCTCCTGACTCCAAATTCAAGATTCCTTCTATTGAACCCCACTGCCTCTGACCTCCCAGAGTCCTGTCCCTCCCTCCTGCATCCTGATTGATTCCTGTAGTTCCCAGCATCCTCAGCAGGGCCCCTAACCCTGATGCTTCTGCAGTTAGAACACTTTCGTATGGAGTGGGGTGGTGGGACAGTGAAACCTGGTGAAAAGCAGGGCTTGGAAACAGAAGGCAGGAAGCCCTGGGCTATAGTCACTCTTCCATACCTAATTCACTGTTAACTTGACAAGCCACTCAGGGGAAACTGAGGCTTTTGTTGAAAGGAGTTTGAAAACAGCCTTACCTGCTCATCTGACAAACAGGGAGGGGGGGTTACATGAGAAAGGTCTGTAACACTTAATCCTAGAAGGAAGGAGCCAAGTTCAAGTACATATTGTTTATTTCTTCAAGAGGACTTGGAGTGACTTTTGCCCAGCTGACACTTGATTCCTTGCTTACTGCTGGAGAGTGGACAGTGAGGATGGGGTGACAGCCTTGGCCAGAGAGGTTCTCACTGCTAGAACCATACCTAAGTGACCTGAGGTGGCCTTAGCAATTGTCAACAGCAAGGCCCAGTAGGGGCTTCCCCTGGTTTGATGTTGGCCAAGGACAAACCCAGGATGGCAGGTCTGATCCTGGGATGGCTCAACCAAGACCCCCAGGACCCACCATGGTATGAGTCTGCCACAGGCACAGAGTATTCTACTGGGTACCAAGTGTACACTTGAAAATGGGTCCTTGGAGGCAGCTAGGTGGCACAGTGGATAGAGCACCGGCCCTGGAGTCAGGAAGACCTCAAATCCAGCCTCAGGTACTTAGCTGTGTGACCCTGGGAAAGTCACTTAACCCCAATTGCCTCACTGAAAAAGAAAGAAAGAAAGAAAGAAAGAAAGAAAGAAAGAAAGAAAGAAAGAAAGAAAGAAAGAAAGAAAGAAAGAAAGAAAGAAAGAAAGAAAGAAAGAAAGAAAGAAAGAAAAGAAAAGAAAAAAAGAAAATGGGTCCTTGCCCATAAGGAATGGGGAGGGGAACAGGCAGGGCACAGGTATGAAAAAAAAATCAATACATATAAGAGATATGTAAATATGTAGCAGGAGGAGGCTAGATGGCCCGGTGGACAGGACATTGGACTTGGAGTTGAGAAGACCTGGGTTCAAATCACACCTCAGTGTCTTACTGGCTATGTCACCCCATGGCAAATCATTTAACTTCTCTTTGTAAAATGGGAGAATAATAGCACATAGCACCCAGGGTGGTTGTGAAGATCAAATGAGTTATTTGTAAAGTGCTTTGCTACTCTTGCAGCACTAGAGATGCTGGCTATTGTTAGCAGGAGTAATAACAGTGTACTTTCGAGTAAGTATGGCATGGTGGATAACAAGGCAGCCTTAAGGCCAGGAAGACCTAGGTTTGTCCCAGGTCCCTGATACACATTGGCTTTGTGACCCTGAGCAAGTCATTTGATCTCTAGTGCTTCTGCTGTCAAACTCAAATAGAAAGAGATCCTCTCCACAGCTTATTGACTTAGAAAACCACAGAGCAGCATTATCTATGTTGAGTTCTATTTTTATTTATTTTGTTAAATATTTCCCAATTACATTTTCATCTGGTTAGGGCTTTACTCCAGAGTTTGACACCTCTTCCATAGTAGTGAAGAAGATGCCAGCCTGCTTTGGTGGAGGGATTTTTCTCCCCTTGGGGGTTCCCCACACCAATAAAATCAGAGGTCCACTTTCTGCTCCTACCTTTATGGAATACTTTTCAGCTAGAAAGAACTTGGTATACCTCCTAGTAGTAGTAGTAGTAGTAGTAGTAGTAGTAGTAGTAGTAGTAGTAGTAGTAGTAGTAGTAGTAGTTGTAGTAGTAGTATTCTCATATAATAGATGAATAATAAGAATTTGTTAAACCCCCGAGGTACAATATGCAATAACTTACATTGACATGATGCTTTACAGGTCACAAAAAACTTTCTGAGGATAAACTTATTGGATTCTCACAACAACCCTTTGGGGCAGGTACCATGGGAGTTATCCCCTTGCTCTTTAGTAAAGCTCTGAGAAGGTGACTTGTCCAAAGTCACAGAGCCAGTAAGTATTGGAGGTGAACTATCTCTCCTGATTCCAAGGCCAATGCTTTTCCCAATCTCTGCGATCCCATCTCTGTCCTAACCTGAAAAGTTAAATCATCCCCAGTGGGATGGGGCACATATGTCCCACTGAGCCAGTTCTAACCTTCTTGTATTAGAAAGGAAATACTCATATATTAAGCACCTACCATGTGTCTCATTTGAGCTTCACAACCACCCTGGGAGGTAAGAGCTAGTATTATCCCCATTTTATAGTTGTGGAACCTGAGGCAGATGGAAGTTAAGTGACTTGCACAGGGTCACACAACTAGTTTCTGAGGCTGGATTTGACCTTGTATTCCTGACTCTGGGATCAGTGCTCTGTGTATTTGGACACCTACCCGCCATTCAGAAGTTCTATCACTGCCTCCCATAATCTACTTCTTCATCACAAGCAATGGCCCTTTCCTCCTGGTGTGGAATTTTAGACATTTTGACTGATCTTCATGGGAGGTTCCAGCCCTTGGAATAGCGTGAGTTTAGCATTCATGACACCCTGAGAAATCAAGGCAGAGAGGAGCTGCTGCACTCTGATGACAGTGCTACTATTAGGGGTGCAGGCAGATGGCACGTTAGTGCTTAAATGTCACTCAGCCTTGAAGCCTTTACTGTACTCATGGACTGTTCATCAGGCCAGTGGGCATGGGCACAGAGATTGAGTGCCGGTTCACACAGAGGCGAGGGCACCCATACCCCCTCCTCCTTGGAGCCCGGCTGCCCCCTCACCAGGCTACAAGCTGGGGAAGCGGAGCAGGTGACTGTTTGGGTTTGTTTGTTCTTTGCTTCCCCCACTCTCCTCTCCCTAAGTTGTTCTACATGTAATTATCCATTTTATCAGGGCGAAAGGCCCTGCAATTC
Organism: Dromiciops gliroides; assembly: GCF_019393635.1. Lineage (NCBI taxonomy): Eukaryota > Metazoa > Chordata > Mammalia > Microbiotheria > Microbiotheriidae > Dromiciops > Dromiciops gliroides. The sequence goes on from NC_057862.1 coordinate 51,302,102, forward strand.
ACTTGTCGAACTCCTAACGAGGCAGCGTGGAAGCTTTCAAGTCCATAAAGAAAGGGGAAATCCTGCTAGAATTGGCAACTTAATTCACCAAGCCAGCCTCGACAGACCTCATTAAGTTCCCGTGTATTCATTTCAGGCTAATGGCTGTCATGCTGACTGCTGTTTGATTTGCTGTAATAGACTTTTATAGCTTTCCAATTTGCTAAAACGTGTTTGCCTGTGTCTGTGCCCAGCTCCACTGCTGTAGTACATCAGTTAGGCGTTGGTGTGCCTGCCACGCTGACCTTCAGGTACTCTCCTCTGCTTGCCTGAGCTCGGCTGCTGCTCTCCCTACCCTGGACAGCTCCGTGTCCCTCTGCTTCCCTCATGGCTTCTCCTTGTCTGCTGTTCTGGATACCTGCACAGCAAGGAGAGGGCACAGACCACCCTAGTCTGGGTTGGGGAGGTAGGAGACACCCAGAAGTCGTGTCTAAGGGGCAAGGGGAAGATGATGGGTACAAATCTGGTTTGAGGCAGAGGGCTCCTTTGCTTGGTCAGATGGGATGGGAAGGGGTCAAAAAGGACTGAGCATAGAATGTGTCCAGATAATAAACTAGACTTCTCTAAAGAAGAAATGTGTGATCCCCCTCAGTCTCTCATGTTTTCTCCTTCCCCAAATTGTTGTTGTTCAGTTATTTTAGTCATGTCCAATTCTTTGTGATTCAATTTGGGGTTTTCTTGGCAGAGATATCAGAGTGATTTGCCATTTCCCTCTCTAACTCATTTTACAGGTGAGGAAACTGAGGCAATGAAAGTTAAATGGCTTGCCGAGAGACACATAGTTAGTAAGTGTCTGAGACCAGATTGAAAACTCATAAAGCTGAATCTTCCTGACTTCAAGCCCAGCACTCTATTCACTGTGCTACTCAGTTGCCCCAAATTACCTCTTATTTATTTGTGTATATACTGTATTTCTACCTCAAGCACTCACCTTGAAGGAGGGGCTGTTTTGCTTGCTTTTATTTGTATCTGTAGTGCTTAGCATATTGCCTGGAACATAGTAAGTACTTAATAAATGCTCAATCTCTCAATTCCTAGCTACCTACCTATCATCTAGTTATCTATCTACCCATTTCCACATCGATCTTTGTTAGAGATATGACTTGACTCCACACCTTCCTTTCTCAAAGGCTCACCATCTCTCCATAGCATCATGTGACATCTCTTCTGCAAATTACCTCCCCAAACTCTATGATACTTGGTGGGCTCTTATTCTCCTGCCTGGCATTGTTAATTCTCTTTGTATATATTTGATCTCTACTATGAGATTATAAATTTTAATAGGGTGGAGATTATAGCTTATGCTTCAAATCCAGTGGGGTGCCCAGCTGATGTTAGGTGCTTAGTAAATATTCGTTGTTTGAACAAAACCCAAGATAAATCCCATGAATTATAAACAGGGAAGCCTGACATAGTGGAATGAGATCCATCCTCCAAGCCGAGAAGACTTAGTTAGCTCCAAGCCTAGCTTCTCATCCATACTGGCTAGAAGATCTCAGGGAAGTCATTCAACTCTTGGCGCCTCAGGTACCTCTAAGACCATACACTTCAGATGCCAACTTGCATTGGTGGTGGGAGATCTGGAAGCTCTCTAGGCCAGTGACATCATAGATCCAGTCCTTGTCCCTATATTTATTAGAATCAAGAGCTTGAGGTTAGGATTGGACTCTTTTCAAGAGATCCTGCTGATGTGTGTGTGTGCTGCAGAGGTACATCTGATTCTACATGGTTATTCCTAGAAATAGCACTGAAGAGTGGAAAGAAAGTTATTCTCATGTTATTCAGTCTTGTCCAACTCTTCATGCTCTCATTTGGGGTCTTCCTGGCAAAGATACTTGAGTGGTTTGCCATTTCCTTTTCTAGCTCATTTTAAAGATGAGGAAACTGAGGCAAACAGGGTTAAGTGACTTGGTCAGGGTAACACAACTAGGAAGTGTCTGAGGTCAGATTGTCATGCAAAGGAACCTAGATGTCTACTCTCTGATATTCTGGTCTTAGATGGATCACTATGTCTATTAGTCTCAGGTGACCATCTATCAAACGGGAGAAAGCTGTGCTTAGCACTCCCCTCCTTTGCTACAGTAATATATTCATACCTGTGCATGAAAACAGTTCCTATACTTCCACCCATTCATTCTTAAGTCAGTACTTCAAGGCAATATAATTTCATTGGAGTGGATACTTGCTCCACAGAAGCAGGGCTTTTACAATGTAATAAATGGCTTTTGAGAGTTGTTATACCTGAAGAACTCTTCTGTGCGCACCCTGTCTGGTGATGTAATGCACCTCTGAGAACTCGGCTAAGCCAAACTTCAGCCAACAGGCTGCCCATCATTGGATCCCTACACCCATATTTCCATGTCTTTGGTCTCCCTAAGCCCTTGAAACTTGGTGGAGGACCTACCAAGGCCTGGGTTTTGTGGGTTTAGCCCTTAAGAGCCCAGGGTCATCTCTGCACCATGATGAAGAATCAGAGAACTTCTTCAGAGCATCCATTCATTCATCAAATATTATTGAGTGGCTCCCATGTGCTAGGCATTGGAGTAAGGATATGCTGGCCTTTCCTGATTCCCACAGCTGCTGGTGCCTTCCCCCATTTCCCCTTGTCCTTGTTTTATATATACTTATTTAGGTATATAGTTGTCTCTTTGAAAACTGGGACGGGTTTTGTATCCCCAGCATTTAGCATAGTGCCTGACACATAGTTGACACTTAATAAATGTTTATTGACAGACATAGGTTTAGAGCTAAGAAGGACCTTAGAAGGGGCAGCTAGGTGGCACAGTGGATAGAGCACCGGCCCTGGAGTCAGGAGTACCTGAGTTCAAATCCGGCCTCAGACACTTAACACTTACTAGCTGTGTGACCGTAGGCAAGTCACTTAACCCCAATTGCCTCACTAAAAAAATAAATAAATAATTTTTTTTAAAAAAGGACCTTAGATGCCATCTTGTCCAATCCTCTAACTTTACTGATGAGGAAACTGAGGATCAAAGTGAAATGGTATGACCTTCCTATGGTCTCACAGCTGCTAATTGAGATCGGTTGGTATTAATACCTGTAAGTTGCTAATGACCTCTCTTTCCATGTGTCTGATCTCCCATATTAGATTATGTATTTGTTGGGAGTAGAAACAATATTTGGTTTCACATCGATCAGAGTGCCTACTTTACATTAACCCAGAATTTGCTGATTTCAAAGCCCGGCACTTTATAAAAGACAGTATGCTATATTTCTAATAGAATGTAAGCTTCCTGAGGGCAGGAACTGTTTTGTTTTTATCTCACTCTGCACCCTAAGTCCATCATCACCAGGAGGCAGCTTACCTTCTTCATCTTCTGGGATTGCGGATGGTTGTTGCTTTGATCAGAATGCTTAGGTCTTTATTGAAAAGCAAGAGGAGCATGATAAGGAAACCCAAGGTATCATTTTATTGTGACTATCATATGGTAGGATAAAAATTCCTGTCTCTGGTCCTGGCCCTGGGCCTGGACACTGAACTCCTGGCACCCTTACCCATCTTCTAGCTTCCCATCTAATGCACCCTCACTGCTTGAGTCATACCCATGCCCTCCATTTCCTGCCAGGTTACCTCCCCCAAATACCGTCTACAAATGCCCTGCTACAGGTATCTGTCTTTGGTGGCTGAAAAAGACAAGAGTATTTTCATGGTAGATGTAGCCAGGGCCAGCAGTGATGCCGAGCCCTTCTCTGCACCACCCCAGTCCCAGGCTGAATGATTTATAAATTGGATTCTCCAGTTGCAATGAAGAGAGCTCTCTGCCTGGCATGTTCTGTTCCCTCTGAGGTGCCAGCATGGTTCAGAAGAGGGCCGTCTGCTGTGCCAGGAGAAGGAGCCACTTGACAGGTGGTATTAATTTATACCACAGGGCCACAGCTCCCAAAAGCCCCCTCTGCATCCATAACCACCTGCCTATTGATCCCAGGGAAGGAGACCAATAAATCATCTCTGGGTCTCACCGCTCTTGCTGGACAGTGCCTAAGTGGCTTGAGGAGTGTGAGGCACAGGCTCTGACGATGTCTCTATGCCCCCCAGGTGACCATTGAGCAGTCTGAGCTTCCCGGGCCTTTCCTCCATCCTCCATCCCTTCCTTAAACCAGGGCAGTGATTGATAACTTGGGAAACGGCAAGCACATTTTGTGCTTTGAGTAGTAAGGCACAGGGGGAGGAATGAGGGAGTCCACAGTGGTGGAAAGAGCCCTGGTTTTGAATCCTTCCCCTGGCACCACCTGTGTGGCCTTAGGAGGCAGGACTTGGGACCCAGGGTCTTCCTGAATGGAAGGGCAGTTTTGTACCACACGGCCCCTCCTTCTGATAATGCAGTGTCTGAACTCTCATACCACTTACTGTCTGCCCCTCTCATTGAGTACTTATTACACTTTTAATTTTTAATTATTTGAGCCTCAGTTTCCTCATCCAATAATCTAATAACAATAATCTAATTCCTTGTCTAATCCTCACATAACATTTGCACTGACTTCTTCAGAATTATGGAAAGGAAAGTGCTTTTCAGCCTTAAGGGGTTACATAAATGCATGTTGTTATTATAGCAAGCAAAACAACAGGCCCTCCCTGCTTCAAAAATATCTGACTTTTTAGATGATTGGAGGAGTCAGCTTGCATTTCATCAGTGTGTTTCTTCAGGCACCTTCACATCCCCCTCTCATTTGTCCTCTTGATGACCCTGTGGTATCAGCTGAAAGATATTCTTCCCATTTATTGAGCTAAAAAAGCTAAGGCTCAAACATGATCAGTGACTGCCCCAAGGTCACACAATGAGTTGGGGACACTTGGGCTTTCTAATCCCTCCATCCTGTCCATTAAAAAAAGCACCTCTCACACCTTTCCCTTCTATGATAGATGATTGTGCATTTCTTCAATTGGGGGCAGCTATAAGTTTACTTTCAGCAGCACAGTCGGTCTCTTGCTCATCTGAACATTTCCCATGGGAAGCTGAATGCCAAGGTGGTCTGTTGCCTAAGTCCATCTTGGGGGACAGAGAGCTGGAAGGGACCCAGGAGGTCAGCTTGCCCAACTCCCCTCAGTTTATGGAGGAGGAAACTGGGGACCAGCAAGGGGAAATAATTCATCCAATCCCTCACATCTATTAAGTAGCAGAGCAGGAATTCATATTTAAATCCACTGTGTTAAATCCATAACCCTAATTCTAAAACTAGGCATTGTGATCTCCATTTTATAGATGAGGAAACTGAGGCTCAGAAAGGTTTAAGTGACTGTGGTCAAAGGAAGCAAGTGTCAGAGACAAGATTTGATTACCTTTTTTTCTTTTGTTTTGTGGAACAATGAGGGTTAAGTGACTTGCCCAGGATCGCATAGCTAGTAAGTGTCAAGTGTCTGAGGCCAGATTTAAACACAGGTCCTCCTGAATCCAAGACCAGTGCTTTATCCACTGCACCACTGACCTGCCCCCCCCCCCGACAGGATTTGAATCCACGTCTTCCTGATTCCTCTTCCCACATTTTCTATCCCCTTGACCACACTGCTTCATTCTTTCTAACTGACTAACGCACCTTTGCCCCATCCAAATGGGCTTCCCTCTGCCTGCTGTGTCTCTCAGACCCCAGCCAGAGAGGAAGACCAGAGAAAGACAAACGAATTTAGCCCCATTCAATTTCCCCAAGGTCTGTGAATTTGGGGAAGGTGAAGCGAAGGGCATATGACCTCTGCAGCAAATCTAGCCATTCCAATTTTTGTCCTCATTTTCTCATGGAGTGGCATGCCCCCCTCCCCAGTCCAGGAGGGAGTGTGGCCTCCTCATCCCTCACTAGCCCAAACCAGAAAAGAGGACAGTGAGGGAGAGGAGAGAGGAGGGAGGTGGGTTTTAAAGAGAGGAACTCAGATGTAATTAAAATTATTATTTTGTTTTAATGGTAATAATGTTCTTAATTACATCAGTTTCCTAGCTGACTCTGGCTGGGAGTCTTTGGGGGCCCATATAATTCTATTGCGATGACTGCAGGACCTAGCGCCATGAATACGAAGCAGCGGGAATGAGCGCGGAGCCCCAGCTACAGTGCATTAGCGATTCTCTTACACATGCCAAGACAACTTTTATTATTTTCCCCCCTTTAAATAAAGAACCTTTAAATGGAAGGAGATGATAACAGCCCTGATAGGAGAAGATGTTTTCTCTGCATTGTCGAGCTGTCAGCAGCTTCACTCGGGGCATCCACCTGTCCTCTTCTCTTCTTTTCCTTTTAAAACCATCTCCTCCCCTGGCCTGATGGGACTCATGGTAGGAAGGATTGGAGTAACCCTTTAGAGTCTCCCCGATCCTCCAAGCAGAGGCTACACAGTTTTAGCAGAGAGAATGAGCCTGTTGTAAGAGTGGCACATTCCTTTCCCAGGGCACTGGACACTGGGATACTCTGGACTCTGTTTCCCTATTTGCCAAAGGAGAATAGGCTAATAAAGACTGTTAAGTGGACACTTAGTGAGAGATAAGTTGAGTTAGCTAGCATGGAGTGAACACTTACTAAATACGAGTTGCTATACCCAGTACTGGGGATACAAAGAAAGGCAAAACTATTTCCTGCCCTAAGGGAGCTCACAGTCCAGTGGGGAGGGACAACATGAAAACACCAATGTACAAACAAGTTATAGATGGGACAAATGGAAGTAAATCACAGAGCAAAGGCACTAGCATTTTTTTTTTGCGGGACAATGGGGGTTAAGTGACTTGCCCAGGGTCACACAGCTAGTAAGTGTCAAGTGTCTGAGGCTGGATTTGAACTCATGTTCTCCTGAATCCAGGGCCGGTGCTCTATCCACTGCGCCACCAGTTGCCCCCGAAGGCACTAGCATTATGGTGACTGGGAAGGCTTCTTGCAGAAGGTAGGATTTCCTCTGAGACTTGAAGGTGGAGATGAGGAGGAAGAGGATTCCAGGCATGAGGGACACTCAGTGGACATACCTCAGGAGAGGGAGCAGTAAGGACGCCAATGACATTAGATCACAGAGGACAGTGATGTGTAAGAAGACTGGGAATGTAGGAAGGAGCCAGGCGATGAAAGGCTTTAAAAACCAGAGGATTTTCTGTTTGATCCTGGAGGTGATAGGAAGCCACTGGGGTTTTTTTTACTAGGAGGGGGAGGTGGTCAGACTTGCTCTTTAGGATGGTTGTTTTGACATCTGAGCAGAGGATGGATGAGAATGGGGAGAGACATGAGGCAGGGAGACCAACCAGCAGGTTATTGCAACAATCCAAGTGTGAGGTCAAGACCTGCCCTGGGGGGGATGGCAGTGTCAGGGGAGAGAAGGGGCCATCTGCAAGAGGTGGTATATAGGTAGATCTGATAGGATTTGGCAATAGATTGGATATGTAGAGGGGGTGAGAGAGTGAGGAGTCAAGGATGACTCCCATGGATTGTGCTGTAACCTTGACAATGTAGGCTGTTTGCTGGAAGGTCAAATGCTGAAGCTGAAGTTGAAATCCTTTGGCCGCATAATGAGAAAAGACCCACTTCTTGGGAAAGATCAAAGGCCAAAGGAGAAGGAGACAGCAGAGGATGAGATGGATAGAGAGTGTCATGGATGCACCAAGCATGGGCTTGGACCGACTTGGGGAGAGGATGGAGGACAGAAGGGCCAGGCCTGCCGTGGTCCATGGGGTCACAAAGGGTTGGACCTGACTGAACAGCAATAACAATGGGCTCTGCAGTCACAAGTCCCATCTTTGAGTCTCGCTTTGCTACTTACTGCCTCAGAATGTGAGCAAGTCATCTACCTGCACCAGACCTCAGTTTCCTTATCTGTACAATTAGAGCACTGGAACACATGACCTCTTTGGAGTGACCTTTCTACCTCTAAATCTGTGTCAGAGCTGGGAAATGCAGGTGTCCGTCCCCTTGGTGCTGGCCCCAAATTCCCTGTCCGGATAATGTTATGATGGCTCTTCTTTAACATTCATTCAGCTTCAGTGGATAAAGCACTGGCCCTGGATTCAGGAGGACCTGAGTTCAAACCCAGCTTTAGACACATACTAGCTGTGTGACCCTGGGCAAGTCACTTAACTCCCATTGCCCTGAAAACAAAAAGAAAAAACAAACAAAAAAAACCCAAGCAACATTCATTCAGCTGCAGTGGATAAAGCACTGGCCCTGGATTCAGGAGGACTTGAGTTCAAATCCAGCCTCAGACACTTGACATTTACTAGCCATGTGACCCTGGGCAAGTCACTTAACCCTCATTGCCCTACAAAAAAGCAAAAGCAAAAACAAACAAAAATCATTCAACAATCATTTTTTTAAAACCTCTTTATTTCTGAATAAACCCCTTCCCTTTCCCACAATGTGAACTATCCTTCGGGTAGCACTTTTGTTGTTTTGTTTGTTTTTTGCAGGGCAATGAGGGTTAAGTGACTTGCCCAAGGTCACACAGCTAGTAAGTATCAAGTGTCTGAGGCTGGATTTGAACTCAGGTCCTCCTGAATCCAAGGCCAGTGCTTTATCCACTGCACCACCTAGCTCTCCCCTCAACAATAATTTTTTAAATATCTATCATGTGCCATGACAAAAATAAGACTGTCTGCCATCAAGAAACTTACATTCCATGAGAGGAATATAATAGATATGTGGAGATAGAAAATTACATTAAAATATATGCAAATAGAAACAAGGTGATCTTCCAGGGGATGGGCATTAGAGGGAACACAATAGGCTTCCTGGAGATAAAATTACTTGACCCGGGCTTTGAAGGAAGCTAGGGATTCCAGAGGTTGAGGGTGAAAAGAAAAGGCATTCCAGGTAGGGAAGACAGCCTGACCAAAGGCATGGAGAGCAGAGAATGTCATGTACAGGGAATCACGAGTAGGTGGGTCAGTTTGGCTGGAACATAGAGTGATGTGAAATAAGCCCAGAAAGAGCGATGTTGACTTAGTATTTGGGAAACTCTTGTCCCTGCTCTAAAAGCTCTTGCGTTTTCAGGATCCATATTGCCACACTTCCCCCTAATGAAACAGTCTGATTCTGCATTCCCATCCAAGCCAGGATGAACTTCTGGGTCCAGCTTCCTCATCGGCCTTGATTTCTTACTTAGGAATTAACAGGCCTTGACAAATCCAGCCTTTAAGTAGCTGGGGTTGGGGACTTTTCAGCTGTTTGCTTAACTCCTTTTTTCCCTCTTACGAAGGAATTTATGTAGCACCTACTATGTGCCAAGCCCTGTGCTAAACACTTTACAAATATCTCATTTGACCCTCACAACAACCCTCAGGGGTCAGTGATATTAGGATCTCCATTTTTACAGTTGAGGAAACTGAGGCAGAGCTTAAGTGATTTGCTCAAGGTCTCACAGTTAGTAATGATCATAAATCAACTAATTGACCAGCCAGTAAGTATTTGTCAAACACCTACTATGTTCCAGACACTCTGGCAGCACTGTGGAGTGTTAAATTTAAGGGGTCAAAAGCAAGACAATCCCAAAGGACTATTGAGGAGCATACTCTCCACTTCCAAAGAAAGAATTGATATTGACAGAACAGAATGAAGCACGCTATTTTTCACTTTCTTTCCTTTTTGTTTCTTTTAATCAAGTTTTCTTGTACAAAATGACAAATATGGTCATGTTTTATATAATCCTATATGTATAATCCATATATGATTGTTTGCCACCTCAGGAGGGGGGGAGGAGAGGGAGGGAAAGAGGGGTCAAAATTGGAACCCAAACTATAAATAAAAATGTTTATTATTTAAAAAAATAAGCTAGACTTACCAGATGTATGATACTGAGCAGGTTAAGTGACTTGCCCAGGGTCACACAGCTAGTAAGTGTTAAGTGTCTGAGGTCGGATTTGAACTCAGGTCCTCCTGACTCCAGGGCCGGTGCTCTATCCTGAGCAGGTCTTTAGATCTTTGATCTTCTCTGACCAAAAATGAAACAGACCCTCCCCTAAAGGAGCTTATGGGCTTGAGTCAGAAAAGACATGTGTTCAAATTCAGCCTCAGACATTTACTGACTGTGTGACCTCTGCCTGCCTCGGTTTCGTCATCTGTAAAATGGGGAGAATAATTGCACCTACCACCCAGTGTTGTTCTGAGCAGCAAATGAGATAATATTGTAAAGCACTTTGTACAGTTATCCCTTCTAAACTGCAACTTTCCCCACTGGCTTTGATATATTGTAGGTCAGCATAAGAAATTAAATAGGAATTTTGGGAGAGTTTTGAGGAAGCCACAGATAACACGCAAAGGCCAGCAGATGACACAGAAAAAGTTTATGGCTGGAGGTGGCTTTGGCTATAGACACAGAAAAAGTTTAGAAACTCAGATGCATATAAAACATATGTATGGTGTTATATAATATCAGCATATTTTATCTTTTAATACCATAATAATTCAGACTTCTTCTCTGGTATGAAGTGAGTATCAAAAATTTTTGCATGGGTTTTCCAGATCATGGGGGGGGGCGGGGTGTCATGCCCCTAACTCCAAGGATGCGGAAGGGATCATTATAAATGCTAGCTGGTTTTACCTCACCAATCACCCCTACCACCCAGAGATGCACAAGAAGCAATGAAAAATCTATGAAAGTTCTCCGGACAATTTGGAAGAAACTTACTTTTAAATCTAAGCTTTTAATCATAGAGTCAATTATCATTGAATTCTTGCTGATTCCTCCTGACTGACCAAGAAAGAAAAAAAGAGACAGGGAAGAACTATCCTCGAATAGAATGAGGGAGCGTGGATCTTTCTTTTTCCTCTTTCTTTTCTTCTCTTCAAATAATTAAAATCCTGGATCTGGAGCCTCATCTGTAATATTGAGTTTACCCAGGCTCCCCCACTAGGCCAGGCCAGTCAATGTCTCCAATTAGGTCTTTGGCCTGTGAGGCACCACTAATCCTGCATGCAGGATGGTGCTTTATCAGATCTTGTGGGCAGATACATGGAGAACAGTAGATGAGGCCCTGACCAGAGCTGCCACAATTCTGTGGGGTGGGTGAGACACTTTCTTTTCTTTCTTTTTTTTTTTTTTTTTGCAGGGCAATGATGGTTTCATGACTTGCCCAAGGTCACACAGCTAGTAAGTGTCAAGTGTCTGAGGCCAGATTTGAACTTAGGTTCTCCTGAATCCAGGGCCTGTGCTTTATCTACTGCGCCACCTAGCTGCCCCCTCAATGATAAACTTTCAAAATAAATTATGGGGCATAGATGAATGTGCTAGAGCAGGGATTCCAAACCTGGGGTCCACAGACTCCCCTGCCCCACTGCCCCTCTCACTGGGGTCTGTAGATACATTTCAGAGGATCTGTGAACCTGGATAGGAAAAAATTGCATCATTATTTTCAATAACCTTTAGTTTCACTAACATTTCCTTTGTAAACCTATGTATTTTATTTTATGCATTTCAAAGCATTATCCTTTGAAGGGGTTTGTAGGCATCCCAAGACTGCTAAAGCAGAAGTGTACTGGTAAATGTTTAAGAACTTGTCCTCTGGAAATATAGGACATATATTTAAGTTTAATATCCATTATTAACATTTTCTCCATCACTTCATTAACTCTAAACAACAAAATTATGAATCGAGCCCTCATTTGTAACATTTGCTGATTTCTGGAGTGTAAATACTCACACTAGAAATTTAACAATCAGCTCTCTCTCAGGTGTTATGAGCTGGCTCCAGCATAGTCTTGCCCAAAGGGAGCTATGACACAAAAAATGTAAAGCTTAAGAACCCCTTACATCAGGGAAACTTGAATAACTAGAGCTGGGTTATGATAATCTAGGTGAATTTGGAACAGAGTTCCTTGATTCTGAAAACTGACTCCATCTCCTTTACCAGCATGCCAGAAGCATCATGATCACAAATTTGAAAATCTGTTGCTGTTCAGTTGTTTAAGTAGTGTCTGATGCTTTGTTTTCATGTATTTATTTATCTATCTATCTATTTATTTAGGGGGGCAATGAGGGTTAAGTGAGTTGCTCTGGGTCATACAGCTAGTAAGTATCAAGTGTCTGAGACCAGATTTGAACTCAGGTCCTCCTGAATCCAGGGTCAGTGCTTTATCCACTGTGCCATGTAGCTGCCCCCCCAGTGTCTAATGCTTTGTGACATAGTTTGAGGTTTTATTGGCAAAGATACTGGAACAATTTGCCATTTCCTTCTCCAGTTTATTTTAAAAGATGAGTAAACTGGAGCAAAGAGGGTTAAATGACTTGCCCAGAGTCACACAGCTAATAAGTGTCTGAGGCTGAATTTGAACTCAGGTCTTCCTGACTCCAGGCCTGGTGCTCTATCCACTGTACCACCTAGCTGACTCTAGATTTAGAGACAGAGAAGTACTTACAGATCTTCCAATCCAGTCCTCAAATTGTTCAAATGAGACAAATGAGGTCCAGGAGAGAGTTAGTCAATAAACATTTATTAATCACCTACTATATGCCAGGCACTGTGCTAAGTGCTGGGCATATAAAAAGAGGTAAAAGACAGTCCCTGCTTTCGAGGAGCTCACAATCTAATGGGGGAAGCAACAAGCAAATAAATACCTAGAAGTGAGCTCAGTGCAGGATAAATAGGAAACAGCTAACAGAAGGAAGGCACTGGAATCAGAGGGGTTTGGGAAAGGCTTCATGTACATGATGAGATTTTAGTTGGGACTTAAAGGAGGTAGGGATGAGGAAGCAGAGCATTCGAAGCTTGGGAGACAGCCAGAGAAAATGCCCAGAGCCCAGAGATGGAACATCGAGGAGGCCAATGGCATTGAATGGAAAGTGATGTGTCAGGGAGTAAGGGGTAAAAGACTAGAAAAGAAGGAGGGGGCTGGGTTGTGAGGGGCTTTGAATGCCAAATGGAGCATGTTTGTGTTTGTTTCCAGAGGTAATAGGGAGCCACTGAAGTTTATTGAGTAGGGGAGTGACATGGTCATACCTGAACTTAAGGGAAATCACATTAGTGTCCCAATGGAGGAGGGATTGGAGTGGGGAGAGACTGGAGGCAGGCTGACCTACCATCAGACTATTGCAATAATCTGGCCAGTACCAGGACGGCGGTAGCACCAGACAACTGAACATTCGGCCATTTCACGGCTCCAACAAGTCTATTAATGTGCCCATTTTCAGTGTTCCTCACCATACCTTGTTTCCACCTAGGATGTTGATATCTCCAAAGCCCTAAACAATCTCCAAACTGGTGAGCCTAGAATGTACTGGAGCTCTGGTGGAGGAGATGACTTGAGTATTAACAGAATCTCTGTTCCCAAGTTAGATCCTCTGAGAAGTCTTCCTGCCTGTTACCTCTCAGCTTAGGTTATAGACCCATGTAGTTCATGGAACAGTCTTTCACATACATGAGATCCCTAATATCACATTGGTGCTGACAGGGTAGGTATTGTTGATCTCCATTTTACAAATCAGGAAACCAAGGAAAGATGAAGCAACCTGGTCAAGGTCACAGTGGTGGCAAGTGGAAGAGCTAGGATTCCCATGGTCCCCTGTTTTCTTTTTTTTTTTCTGGTGAGGCAATTGGGGTTAAGTGACTTGCCCAGGGTCACACAGCCAGTAAGTGTCAAGTGTTTGAGGCCAGATTTGAACTCAGGTCCTCCTGAATCCAGGGCCAGTGCTCTATCCATTGCAGCACCTAGCTGCCCTGGTCCCCTGTTTTCTAATCTGGGATTCTTGGTATCCCCTTCCTTCCCCACTTAGTGGCAACCCTTCCTGAAACACAGGAGCATTTTAGCTCTCAAGGGCAGCAGTCCAGGATGCAGTTTTGCACATCTTATTCCATCTGGGGGCTCCGGCTCCCTACCTCACACTTTCTGGCCTGCCCACTGTCCTGACAGGTTCGTCTGTTGGCAAAATAGCTGAGGGACGGGGCTGGTGGTTCCTGCCGTGATCTTGAAGCCCCGAGCACAATAGACTTGTTTTGATGTGTTTTGTGGGCTGCCTGGCCCACCTTATTTTCTAGTCAGGAGGGGAGGAAGGAGAGAGAGAGAAAGAAAGCTTTTGGTTGACAGAATTATAATAATTTTTCTGATTCCTTAGCAGCCTTTAATTACTTCGCAACTTTGTGGGGCTGGCTGAGAAGGATGCATGGAAGGGGATGGGCTCTGCCCCGATTAATAATCGTAAGTGGAAGCATTTTGTTCATCTATTAAAAAGCCCTCTCTTCTCAACAGATAATTCCGCTGAGAGTCTTCAAATGAAACGTAATCACTAGGTACAATGTAATCTCCCCAGGAGAAGCAATCCACACTGTCTTTCCCACCAATTGGTCAGCCTCCATCTGCCCACTTTCTCCTCACCATCCCCACCCCCAACACTGGTACCAGCTTGGAGAGAGTGAGACTATGATGTCCTTGAGAGGTGGGGTCACTTTATACAAATTGTCTCCAACTGATCCCAGAGAGAGACAGAGGCAGAAGAAATATAGAGAGAAAGATAGACAGACAGAGACAGAGAGGAGAGAGATAGACAGAGACAGAGAGAGACAGGGAGAGAAGAGAGACACAGAGACAAAGACAGAGACAAAGGAAAGAAAGAAAGAGAGAGATGCTATATGAAGAGATGTTCCTCTCCCCCTTCCTGTTTTCTTTCACCCCTAAGCATAGTGCCTAGCGTAAAGTAAATACTTTATAGTCGATCAGTTAATTGGTTGTCTTTTTTTCCTTCTTCAGTAAATCAGGGGGCAGCTAAGTGGTGCAGTGGATTCAGCCCTGGATTCAGGAGGACCCGAGTTCAAATCTGGCCTCAGACACTTGACACTTACTAGCTGTGTGACCCTGGGCAAGTCACTTAACTGTCATTGCCCCCCCCCAAAGTCTTCTAGTTCAGTAAATCAGCAAATATTCAGTGAGTACCTATCATATGCTTCCTCTGTGCTGGGTCTTTCAGATATTGATGTAACGTATAGCCCAGAATGCAAACTCTATATTTACATGTCTGGGAGCTTTTCACAAATCATTCTTTGTTTCTTGTGTCCCTACTCATGATTTTTCTTGGGAACACCCAAATTTGGCTTGTCTGCATTTCTTCAACCCAAAGAAAAGAACTCCTTCAGTCCCATGTAAGCACTCAGGCTAATCGGACGTTGGCATAGAATAGGCCTAAGTTGGTCAAAACAACTTACCTATTGAACCCTCCCCTTCCCTCACTAAGTACCTATATAATCTTCCAGACTCATTTTACTACTCTACCCTCCTACCCCAAACTCTGGAAAAAGACAAAAACTTTGAGTTATAAGAATTTGAAGTGTTGTTGTTCAGTCATTTCAGACTCTTCATAATGTCATAGGGGGCTTTATTGGCAGAGATACTTGAGGGGTTTGCCATTTCTTTCTCTAGCTCATTTTACAGATGAGGAAACTGAGGCAAATAGGGTTAAGTGACTTGCCCAGGGTCACACAGACAATAAGTGTCTGAAGCCAGAATTGAAATCACAAAGAAGAGTCTTTCTGACTCCACGCTGTGTGCTCTATCCATTGAACCATCTAGCTGCCCCAAGAATTTGAAGTAATCCATTTCTATAGTGGATCTTGCCTCCCTAGGGCCCTCATACAGCCTTCTTAAAATAAAGGATTCTTCTCAAGGACAATGTACTTGAGATCATCAGGGAGTAAGTCCTTTTCCCCTGGACCTTCAATGTCTACATCACTCACAGTACCTGTGAAGGACAAAGCCCAAGTCTGCTTTCCCACATTGTTGTTCTGTCCTTGGATGTTTCTCATATCCAGTTCGTGTTTGGTCTCACGATTTCCCCCAATTGATCCAGGAACTCATTGTCTTCTGAGAAATCTAACCCTGGAGGCACATTTGACTTTTCTTCCTGATTTTGCACAATGTCCAGACCGCCATAGAATCTCATTCATTCATTCACATCTTTCTCTCCATTCATGTGGCCACTACCCTAGTACATACCCTCATCACCTCTTGACTGCATTATTGCTATGACCTTCTAATTGGACTCCTAGCTTCTGGTCCCTCCTCTTTCCAATCCATCCTTGTCCCATTTCAAAATAAAGCACAGCTGACTATGATACACCCATGCGCAAACATCTTTGAGGAGTCCCCATAGCCTCATGGATAGGATACAAGCTCCTGAGCTTGGCCTTTGAAACCCTCCTCGATCTGAGTAGAATGGACCCTGCCTCACATTCTTTCTCTTCACACATTCTCTGTTTCTGCCAAACTGCCTTACATCCTGTTTCCCAAACTCAATACCCCATTACCTGACCACCATTCTTGGAAGAGCACACTTTCACCTTAGCCTTCACTCCATTAGAATCCTTGGCTTCCTTCGAGGCTTAGCTCATGTGACACCTCCTATGGGAAGGCTTTCCTGATCCCCTGAATTGTTCCTGCTCTTTCTGTTCTCCCAGAATTATCACATTTCACATACATATGTTTTTGTCTATGTGTGCTCTCCCCCAGTAGCAGGTAAGATCCTTGAGGTCAGGGACTTTTTGCCTTTTTCTTTTTGCATCCCAACAATCTAGCAGTGCCTGTTACAGAATAGGCACTAATATGGCACAGTGGAGAGAGCACAGGACTTAGAATCAAGAACACTCATCTTCATGAGTTCAAACCTGGTCTCAGACACTTACTCCCTGGGCAAGTCACTGAACCCTATTTGCCTTAGTTTCCTCATCTGTAAAATGACCTGGAGAAGGAAATGACAAATCACTCTACTATCTGTGCCAAGAAAACCCCAAATGGAGTCATGAAGAGTCAGACATCACTGAAACAACACAACAACAAATGCTGACTAAACTTCATTCTTTCCAATATCAAACGAGATAATATTTGTAAAGCACTTAGCACAGTGCCTGGCACATAGTAGATCCTTAATAAATGCTTACTCCCTTCACTTCCTTTATTCCTTCCTAAGAAGTTTGGCCCAACAAATGGGTATTGTCCAAGAGCTCTTCCTCTGTGTTCAGGAGGCTGGTGTCAGAACTCCTCAGCTTGACTAAGAACATCTTCATTGCTTGCCCACAGTGACACCACCTGGCTTGCTTCCCTGAAGCTTCACATTGGGCCAGGAATTCCTCTTCCTTCCACTGTTGCCATCTCTGAGATCACGTTTCCCTTGCCTCTTGGAGCCATAAGACTCCCTGGTGCACATGGTTTCTCATAGGGAGCCTTGGGGCTATTCCCTTTGTAGGGAGCTAGACTCTGTGTGTCTTCAAGTAATTTCTTCTTGGTCCATCTCTATAGCTGGAAGTCTCGATTCCCCCTTTTAAAGTCCTAAAGTTACAGCGCAGGTGTTTGACTAACCATGACTCAATTAATCAGTGTCAATGAGCCAACTAGAACTCAGAGAAGAAAGTACCCAGAGTTCACAGCTTGTCAGAGTCAAGTTCTCAAATGTAATGTCAAGAGGGATGTTTGCCTTGTAGGATAGGAAGACATTTTAATAAATGAGCAAAGATCTAATCCTTTAACCTTGACCAAGCTCCTCCAAGGTGCACTGATAGGAAAGAGACCAACCTATATTCCTTCCTTTTAATCTTTTAGTTTAGATAGAAAGATAAGACATGGACCTTGATTTCCTCATCTGTAAAGCTTAATTCATCAAATATTTCTTTACTTGTCTGCTATGTGTGAGGCTCTGTGCCCAGGATTCAAAGGTAAAAAACAAAACAATCCCTTCTTTCCAGGTAGTTAAGATTTCTGCATCTTAAAGCCCTTCTTTTCTCTCAGGGTCTAACTCAGATGCCATTTTCTCCACCAGGCCTTCTCTGATACATACTCTCCCTAGGTTAAAGTCATCTTTACTTCCTCAAATTTTTAACGAGAGTAAATTTTCAAAAGCAATACTAGCCCATAATTCAAAACTCGAAGGAGAGAACAGCTCCTCTCTAGGTGAGAAGGGGCAATGAAGTAGAGTGTATTACAACTTTTTGAGTATCATCGCTTCTTCCATCCAAGCCCAGTCGTCAGCCCAAGACTGGGTTACACCAACTATCTGCAAAGGGAAAACCCTTCCTTACCTAAGAGATTAGCCACCTTTGAGCAGTAACCTCTAATCAGAGAGCAGAAATGATGCATTTTAGAGTAAAATTGGTAGAAAAGGTCTTAAGCAACCAAGACAATATGAGAAATTTATGGGGAAGAGGGGGATCCCAAAGTAAAGATGCAAATAGGGTAAGATATTCAAGGGAAAATTAAAATCCCTTTCTTGACACTACTGTTCTGATGACTCCTTTGATCCTCAGTTTACCCTTCTGTAAATGAAGATAAGAGCATCTACCTCATAATATTGTTGGGAGTATTATATGTGTGTGTGGTGAGATATACACATATATGTGTGTGTATATTGTATGTGTGTTGTGAGATAATATATATATATATAAAGTGTTTTAAGCCTTAAAGCACCAAATATATAAATAAATGCAAGTTAAAAAAACAAATGTCAGTTATTTTTATTATTTTAAAAGGTAATTACATGAAACACACACTTTCCTCTTCTTGTTGAGGGGCAGAGGACTACCAGAGCCTCCATGGCCGGTGGAAGTCACAGCATACTGGATACTTTTGCTTAGCTAGTTTTCTTGTGACATTCTATCCAGTAAGTGAGCATGCATGTCTATGTTTATATATGCTTGTATGGTTGGGGGGATTGGGAGGAAGGTATCTAGAAATGTCTCTGGGGGGCAGCTAGGTGGCGCAGTGGATAAAGCACCAGCCCTGGATTCGAGAGGACCTGAGTTCAAATCTGACCTCAGACACTTGACACTTAGTAGCTGTGTGACCCTGGGCAAGTCACTTAACCCTCATTGCCCTGCAAAAAAAAAATAGAAATGTCTCTGATAGAAAAACAAGAAAACTTGTTAAAAGCAATTACATAAAGAGCTACCTATTGATAGCCAACATATATTTATAGGTCTATGTATTATCTCCCTAATAAAATATACGATCCTTAAGGACAAAGCCTCTTTCATTTTTGTCACTGGCTCCTTGGTGCTTGAAATGTACTAGGGGGCCTAATAAAATGCTTGTTGATTGATTGATAATTACATGCATACCTGCTGTCTCCCTTCACTACTCAATCTAGTTCACTGGACAAACAATTCTGGATTGTCCATCTCCAAGACCCTTTTATTGTTAGTGACCCTGGTCTATTCCCTTAGTTAGTGAATCCAAGTGACTATAGATTACCCTGCTTACAATCCTCTGTCAGGACCTCTACCCTATCCTGCTTTCTGAATTAAGGACTCTGGACTCTTCCTGTCTGCTTCTAGCACCACGGGGCTGTGATAGTAATCAAGAGAGAAAACCTCAATTCTCAAGAGGTAACAGCAGGCCAAGAGAATCCAAGTGAGCCAGCCTTGTGTGGAGGGCTGGCCTGGGATAGAGGTGACAATGATCAAGACCCCTAGCCTGTGGCCAGACCAAACAGAGATCAGAGCGAGGATTCAGCCAGTCCATTGCTGCTGAATATGATGTGTTTGAAAATCAAGACTGTAGTTATACCAGGCCCAGTGTAGAGCCAGCCAGTGCATGACAATGAGACTCATAGCTCCCCAAATTAAGTGGGGCAGGGCAGCTCTGCACAGGGGGTCAGAAGCTCACAAGCCCTTCCTCTCCAGTTAAGCCCTAAGACAAGAGAAGCCAGTGGGAAGTAGGTGTGGGCTAGAGGGGAGAAGAGGAGGCCATGTTGGAGGCTGTAGGAATTTCATTTGAGTTGAGGTGACTTTTGTGGTCCCCATCCCTCCAGGAAGCTATTGCAAACTGGATGGCTGTGTCCTGACTCCTGATCCAAGCCTCCTTTAGGGAAAACATGAAAAAAATCTTTAAAGGCTTCTTCTTTTTTCTTCTTTGGGGGGCCAAAATGGGAGGTAGGGAATGATTTGAAGGGAGGAGCAAAAAGGGCAGAAGGAAGATAGCTGAAGATATAAGTTCTACCAAAGCATCACCTTTCTCCTCTATAAACACCCCTCCCTCTAAGGAAAAAAAAATGATCAGCTCACTGGGCCTTCAGGCCTCCGGCCCTTTAAAAAACACCAGGCTGAAAATGGAGATGGAGGGAGATGCAACAGCAGCTACTGGGGCGGAAAACCCTAAATGGTTTGGAAGTAATGTCTAAAATGTGCTGGAGATTACAGTCATTTCCACCAAGCCACACTCGGGCTCTGTAGGTTGGATACCGAGGTGGTGGTGGGGAAATAAATAAATAAAAGAACAGAGGCTGCAAAGTTAAAAAAATTAACTATTGCCTTGCTGGGTGGGCCACTGGGGTGGGGGCGGGGCAGTGAAAAAATATGTTGATCATTGGCTCATATGAGAAATATTCGTTGACTCTCCGCTCCAGTCTAAGCACACTGTCGGGTACAAAGCCATCCAGGATTGGATTCCTTCCTTCCCGCCTTGTCCCTTCCTCCCTCTCTGTATGACACAGGATAGAGGTTAAAGGCATCAGGCTGAGGAGACCTCAGTGTGGCCCAGACAAATGAAGTGAACTGGGTGTATAAAGCTCAGAAGAAGGATCTAGGTTAGACCTTAGGGTGAAGTCCTGAGCAATAAATGTTGCTAGAATGGGAGAATGGATCAGAAATTTCAGAGGCCACCCAGTCAATCAATCAGCAAGGATGCATTAAGTGCCTATTGTATGTCGGGTTCTCTGCCTGATGAAAAGACAAAAGTGAAAGAGGTCCCTGACAACAAGAAAACTTGCAGTCTGGCTGAGGGAGTCGACGTGTTCATATATAAGAACATGCAAAATAAATAGATATGAAATGATAGGGAAGGGAGAGAGACATATTAGTTTTATTGCTATTATACAGTTGTGCCCAACTCTTTATGACCTTATTTGGGATATTCTTGAAAAAGGTACTGGAGTGATTTGCCATTTCCTTCTCCAGATCATTTTTTTAATATTCTTTTTGAGGGTCACACAGCTAGTAACTGTCAAGTGCCTGAGGCTGGATTTGAACTCAGGTCTTCCTGAGTCCAGGGCTGATGTTCTATCCACTGTACTACCTCGCTGCCCCCTATGTCCAGATCATTTTTTACTGTTGAGGACACTGAGGCAAACAAGATTAAGTGACTTGTCCAAGGTCACATGGCTAGTAAGTGTCTGAATCCAGATTTGAAATCATGAAGATGTCTTTCTGACTGTAGGTCCAGTACTGAACCCACTGCCCCACCTTGTTGTCCCTGGGGTGGGGTTCGGGGGCCCTAGCAGCTGGAAAAATCAGGAAGGGCCTCAGATGGAAAGTGATATATGAGTTAAGCTTTGTAACAAAGTGGGGATTCTGAGAGATGGATTTGAGGTGGGAGATGGGATGCCATGTATGAGGTTGGATGGATTGCAGCATGCATGGAGGGCAGTAATGTGTTAGCAAGGTGGGTTGGGCCAGGTTGTCAAGGGCTTTAAAGGCCAAATAGAAGATTTTATATTTTAATTTGGGGGGCAATAGGGGACCCAAATATCATTTTACAGTTGAAAAGACTGAAGTCCTGGCAGGGTAAGTAAGTTGTCCACGGTGTTACAAGTAGTAAACCTCAAGGATGGGATTTGAACCCAGGTATCTGCTTTCAGAAGCACTGTTCTTTCTGTGGTTTGAAGGCAGTCTTGCCTAAAGAGATAAATGAGATGACATATAAAGTGCTGAGCACATAGTAGATTGCTACTGAATATGCATTGACTTGATTCTAGCAAACTCTTCACAGTAGACAATTTTCTCAATACAAGAGCCAGGTGTCACTGAGGAGGAAAAGGGAAACATCCCTTGCTTTGGGTCTTCCCTAAGGATCCAGCACGGCTCCCTCTCCTGCCTTTTCAGTCATTCCCTTGGAGAGTCCATTCACTCTTATGGTTGCAATCCATCAATACTACAATGACGATTCTTCAGTTAGTTTAATGTTTTTGGCCTTGACCTCAAGATCAACAGGTCTGAAACTATACTTAGCATTTCCACCCACGAGCCCGATGCCTGGATCAGCTTCCTTATTTCAGATCCTTCTACTAATACCTTTCCAGGTTTCAGAGTAGAAACCTCAGTAATTATTAACTCTTCCTTCCCCTCTCCACTCTCTATCCCCATTGCCACTTTAGTCCAGATCTCCATCTTGGGATATAGCAACAACCTCCTATCTAGACTTCCATGCTCCATGCTTACTTTCTCCATGGCAATCTATCATGGAGACCAGTCAGTCACCAGGCATTTGGATGCAAAGAAAGATATACAACCCCCCTCCCCCAGAGGAGCTCATCTTCTGAAGCCAGAATCATTTTCCTTTGTCCTTATTTTCTTCATGTGAATTGAAATGCTTAGGAACATACAGAAGCTTTTAAAAAATTATTTTAAAAATAACTTTAATAGATTCTTTCAGTTTTGCATCATGAACCTATTCCATGGTATCTTTGTCCTCCCTCCTCCCAAAGAACCAATCATCCCTTATAATAAAGACTAAAAAGTCAGTCTGCCAATAAGCATTTAGTAAGCACCTACTATGTGCCAGATACTGTTCTAAGTGCCGAGGACATGAAGAAAGAAAAAAAAAGCCAGTCCCTAAGATCTCAGGGATCATAGAGTCTAATGAGAGACACAGATGCAAATATCCATGTACAAGAAGATATAGACAAGATAAATTGAAGATAATCAAAGAGAGCAAAGGGATTAGCATTAAGAGGAATTGAAAAAGAATTCTTGTAGACAGTGAGAAGATTGCTTGGGACTTGAAGCCAGGGAAGGCAGGAGGTGGAGGTGGAGACAGGGAGCATTCTGTCATGGTTGACAGCCAGTGGAAATGCCCAGAGTAGAGAGATGAAGTTTTACCTTCATGGCAAGGTGGTCAGTATCACTGCACTGAAGATTATATGGGGCTGGGGGCAGCTAGGTGGTGCAGTGGATAGAGCATGGACCCTGGGTTCAAGAGGACCTGAGTTCAAATCCGGCCTCAGACATTTGACACTTACTAGCTGTGTGATGCTGGGCAAGTCACTTAACCCTCATTGCCCTGCCCCCCCCAAAAAAAATTACGTGGGGCTCAGTGAGGTGTAAAAAGACTGGGAAAGTCTTCTTATGGTCATGGAGGGTTTGGAAAGCCAAACAAGGGATTTATTTTTTATGCTGGCATTAATAGGGAGTCACTGGAATTGACTGAGCAGGGAAATTCTACTCCTAGGTTGTAAGTCCTGGTACCTAGGAGAATGAGGGGAAGGCTTGAGGAGCTGGGAAGGGGGAAGATAATGAGTTGGGTTTTGGCCATGTTGAGTTTAAGATGTCTATAAGACATTCACTTTGAGACATCCAGTAGGCAGTTGGATATATGATACTGGAGTTCAGGAGAGAAGTTATGGTTAGACAAATAAATATGAGTATCATCTATATGGAGATGATCATAGAAATCATGGGAGCTTATAAAGAGTTTAGAGGGAGAAGAGGGTCCCAAATAGAGAGCACTGGGGGGCCATCTGTGGTAAAGGGAGTGGTCTGGAGTCAGGATAAAGCAGGGTCACAAAAACCTAGAGAGAAGAAAGTGTCAAGGAGAAAAAGGTGATGGACATTATTGAAGGCTGCAGAGGGGTCAAGAAGGGAGAGGACTGAGAAAAGACCATTAGATTTAACAATTAAGAAATCAATGCTAACTTTAGAGAAGTCAATTTCAGTTGTGTGATAAGGTCAAAGAGGAAAAAGGAAAATAAAGTTTAGGAAAACTAGCTAATCTATCCAAAAATCTGATGCTATGTGCAGTTTTCCATACTCATTGTCCCCCACCTCCCCAAAGTAGCAGGGGGAATGTGTTTTCTCCTGTCTCTTCTCTAGGGCCAAACTTGCTCATTATAATTTTGTATTTACTTTCCATTATTTTATTGTTGTTGCCCTTTTCATTTACAGTTTGGTAGTCATTGTACAAATCATTTCCCATGTTCTGCTCATTTTACTCTGCCTCAGTTGATATAAGTCTTCCTACTGCTGTAGCTTTCTCTTGTCTAGAGCATCAAGTCCAGGTTCCTCTGCCTTATAGTCTCTTGGCCATATCCTACTCATTCAACCTCCTTTTGCACCACTGCCTAATTGAGAATCTCTTCTCTTATTAGTCTAGTCTTCTTACTGGCCCCTATAAGTGACAGGATCATCCCTATGACTACTTCTTTGGTTATGCTATAAGCCCTCTTCTGCAATGCCTCCTTCCTGTCCAAACGCTACTTATCAATCAACAAGCATTTATTAATCACCTTCTTGTGCCAAGTACTGTTAGGCACTGGAGATGCAAAGATGAAAATGAAGCAGTCCCTGCCCTCAAGTAGCTTACATTCTATTAGCAGACACAATATGAGCATACAGACAGTTCTTGCTTTATGTAAATTCACATGATGCAAATTCAACTTTACATAAAGAATCCTGAAAGAAATCTGCATTCCAAGAAAACATATCTATGTTAACTTTACTGTATAATACAGTGCCCTCTCTCTCTACTCCTGCCCCTCAGCCTGCTCCATAGCCTCCCACCACCCCCACCACCACCGATCCCCTCTCTAAAAACCTCCAAGTGAAATCAGAAGAAGGGGCATGGAGAGATCGCTACCACAGCAGCTGATGGATTGGTAGCCTGACCTGAGACCTCCAGCACCAAGAGAGACTTTTGCCACCCTTGTGTCAGATCCTGTATCTGTCTTCCATCCATCAACACTTGGGTACCACTTGGCCCCAGCTTGTTGCCTGTCCTCTCCTCATTGTCTCTATGTCTAGCCCCCACATTTCCTTCAATGAAAATGGGACTCCCTTCCTGTCTCCCTCCCTCCCTTCCCCACTTCTGCAGGCAAATTCACATTACATTGATTTACATAGAGGTCTGCAGAATGATCCATTTATATAAAGTGAGAACTGTCTCTAAATAAGTATATACACAGTAAAAAAAATAACACAAGATAATAGAGAGGGTTTTAGATAAGTAGCAGGAAGGAATCTCAGAGGCCATTTTTAGTCTGATATCTACATTAATAGCTGGAGGGAGTCAGGAAAAGTTTCATGTAAAAGGTGATGCTTTGACTGAGCTTTGAAGGAAATTAGGGATTTTAAAAGGTAGAGTTCAGGGAGTGCATTCCAAGCATAGAGGACAGCCTGTGCTGAAACAGAGATGGGAGATATGAGGTCATGTGTGAGGAGAAGTAAGACATCTAGTTTGTCTGCATTCTAGAAGGTTTATTGTTTGTTTTTGTTTTTGTTTTTTATTTTTTTTTTTGCAGGGCAATGAGGGTTAAGTGACTTACCCAGGGTCACAGAGCTAGTAAGTGTCAAGTGTCTGAGGCTGGATCTGAACTCAGATCCTCCTGAATACAGGACCAGTGCTTTATCCACTGTGCCACCAAGATGCCCCCATTCTAGAAGGTTTAAAAGGGAGTATTGTATAATGAATTGGGGGGAACGTTTGGTTTGATGGGCTTTGAATGCCGAATAGAGGAGACTATATTTACCATGGGGTAATAGGGAGCCACTGGAATTTATCAAGCAAGAAAATAACATGGTCAAACCTAAGCTACAGGAAACTTGCTTTGACACCTCTAAGGAGGATGGCAGAGATAGGGAAGAAACTTGAGGGAGGGAGACAAATTAGGAAGCAATTACTCATCCTTCAATGCCAGGTTTATATCTTACCTTCTTTATCAGTGAAGCCTTTCCCTACATAGTCTAGTTCAAATGGATCCCAAACTACCTAATTTCCCATTCTCATCATTTTCTAGTATGCTAATTGCTGCTTTTGTGAGTGTTGATCCTTTCTTTCCAAGTAGTCTGTAATCTCCTTAAGGGAAGGGATCCTATTTTATGTTACTTTCATAGACCCCTAGTTGCCACTGTATCTGAACTGTGCTCAAATGAAGAAAGGATTCCCTACTTTATCCAAAGCATAAAGGGAAGAAAAAGACTTCATGTAAAAGGCACTGTCTTCTGGTCAGAATTCTTTTCTGTTTTCCAGGTTCTTTTCATCAGCAGTCAGTGTCCCTCCACCCCTTTCTTGACCCTTCCCCCATACTTTGGACAGAGCACATTTTGGCTTTCTTTTGGGTCAGAGGATGCTTATTAGCTGGAAAAACTCCTAGATATATTAACTTATCTTTTCATTAACTCATCGGTTGGTGAAAGGAACTGGTGAGAAGGGTCTAGAGCCAGGGCGTCAGGACATCTGGGGTTGGAGATCTCAGAATTATAACTAGAGATCATTTAGTCTGGCCCCTTTAGTGTTAGAGAAGAGGGACTCAAGGCCCAGAGAACTGAAATGGCTTAACCAAGGTGGGCTCTCTATGAGCATGAGATTTTAAGTGAGAGATGCTGAATTCAAATTCTGGTTCTGGTACTTCCTGACCATATGACTTTAGGCAAATCATTTCACTTAACTTCCTCAACTGTAAAGCAAGAAGCTTGGCCTGAATGCTAGCCCCTGGGGTCCTTTCCAGCTCCAAATCCATGGATTCTAACTCTAAACTCGGCATCCTTTTCACCAAACAAAAGAGTTCTTAACCTGGGTCTGTAGATTGACTTTAGGGGGCCCATAAACTTGGGTAAAGGAAAAATACAGTTTTGTTTTCACTAACTTCTAACCAAATTGTAGCATTTCCTTCCATTAGCAATGTAGGCAACAAACCTTATTCTTTGAAGGGGTCCACAGGCTCCCCCAGACTGCCCACTACAAAGAAAATGAAATCTCCCTGCAAATATGGAAGTGCCTGCCATACGACTAGCCCTGTCCTAAGTCCTGAAAGGGGATGCAAGGCATAAGAACCAAAAATCATTTTCTTCAAGTACTACTAAGGAAATCCCTGGGAGGCAGGCAAGTTAGAAGCAGGCCACCTACCATACAGAGGACATAGGACATGTAGAGGGAGGTACAGGGAATGATTTACCCTCCCTCTGCCCTTATTATTCAGTAACCTCTGCCTTTGAGGTTCATTCAATCCAGTATATCATCCTACCTAGAGCTTGCTGATGCCCACATCATTCTCCCTCCCTTCTCAAGGAGTCCATTCCCTGGCTCTTCTCCTAAAGGATTTCCAGAGATGTATCACTGCTCCTTCAAACATCCTGATCTGCCATGTCCTCAATGTCCTCAGCCACTCTGACTTATACCTTCACCACAGAGTCAGACACACCTGAGGTCACACCCTGATTTAATTGTCACTCAACATTTTCCATGTTCATGATCGAGAATTCTGAAATTCATCTGTTTGATTACAACCTCCTATCATTTCATTTCTCTCTATGCCTTACTCCCCCTAAATCGATTCTTCATTCTCATCGTGACTTCCAGTCCATCCCTCTACCCCTCAGGGCTATCCCAGGCTATCACCCTTTTGTGACTTTCCTCCCTTATTAATATATTTAAAATCCAACTTTAGGCTGTTATTTTCTCTAGAATCCCTTGTGCAATCATTTCTTATGCCCTTGCAATCACTAGCATTCATCTCCTCCCCTCCTTCTCTTGAGATGCAGAATAGTCCGGGAGGATATCATTCTGCCATGCTGAATCCACTACAAACCTATGTTACCTAACCTCAATTGGGCCCCCACTGGGGCAGGACAATCTTTTTACTCTTCTCTGATTTACTATGACATTCCACACAGCTAACTGTTTTAAACCTTCTAATTTTCTCCTCAAGCCTCCTGTACCACTCTTCCTCCACCCTCTCAGCAGAGAATTTCTATTGAGAAACTAGATGCCACTTGCTATAAGCTTCCTCTCCTCCCCTATTTAAATGTCAAAACCCCTTTATATCATACTCTACTCTCTCTTCCTTTGATCTAGTTTCAGATAAAGAGATGGTCCTTCTCAGCAAGACCAATCCCTCTAGTTGATAGATTCTTTGGTCCTACATCCTCCCATCTCCTTCCATCAATGAACTCCCGAATTATCCCTTTCTCTCTATTCTTTAATATTTCCTATCTATTGGTTTCAACCTTCTGTCTCTAAACATGCTCAGACTTCCTCCACCCTTTAGGTTTTTTTGAAAACTTCACTTGACCCAACTATCCCCTCCAGTTATCATCCTGTATCTCTCTACTCTTTCAAATCTTCTATATGCATTGCCTCTACTCCCCCTTTTACTCATTTCTCAACCCCTTGTAGTCTGTCATTCAATCTTCCTAAAACTGCTCTCTCTGCAATTTCCAGTGTTCTTTGAATTGCCAAATCCATTGGTCCTTTCCCAATCTTCATTCTTCTTGACCTCTCTCTCAGCAGCATTTGACATCACTGACCACTCTTCTCCTCCTAGGTAGTCTCTGGATCTTCACGACACTGATGTCTCTTGTTTGTCTGTTTATTACCTATTTTGCTGTTCCTCAGTCTACTTTGCTGCATCTTTAGCCAAATTTTATCCCCTAACTCTGGGTATACCCCCCAAAAAAACTCTCACCTGCATCAATCAATGAGTGCAAGCATTTTAAGCACCTGCTGCATGCCAGAAACCTTGTTAAATGCTGGGGATGCAAAGAAAGGCAAAAAAAAAAAATGGTCCCTGTCGGGGCAGCTAGATGGTGCAGTGGATAAATCACTGGCCCTGGATTCAGGAGGATCTGAATTCAAATCTGACCTCAGACACTTGACACTTACTAGCTGTGTGACCCTGGACAAGCCACTCAACTCTCATTGCCCTGCAAAAAAAAATGACCCCTGTTCTCAAGGACCTCACAGTTTAATGGGGGATGGAGGGGAGACAACACACAAACTATGTACAGGGTAGGCCAAAAGTCATGACTATTTAATAACTCCTTTATTTTTTTTGTTTTTAATTTACCATACCATAGCATTATATACAGTATATATAGGAAATGAACTTATATTATGTGTGGAAAATTAAATCTTGTAAATGGTGAAAAATAAAGAAAAGATAATTTCCAGAAAGTTATTAAAACATAAAGACCCCATTCATGACTTTTGGCCCACCCTGTAGAAACAAGATATATACAGCCTTTTTTTTAACTTTCTCTTTACATCATCTATCTTGGTGATCTCATCAGCTTCCACAGGTTCAATTGTTGTTGTTTGTCCATGATATTGGGGTGATGTTTTGGCTTTCAGTGAATTGGATTTTAAGTGAGGTAGGGCTGTGCAAGATCACCAGCCTCACTCTTTCCTCTAGAGCCATCTGGGTCCAGTGGCAAGATATACATCAGGACTACTGGAGATGACCCTGGATGTTTAAGGCAATTGGGGTTAAATGACTTCCCCAGGGTCACATATATAGTAAGTGTCCAAGGTGAGATTTTAACTCAGATTCTCCCAACTTCAGGTCCAGTGCTCCATCTATTATACCACCTACCTGTCCTACAGGTTCAATTATTATCTTTTTAATTGTAAAATCTATATATCCAACCCTCATTTCCCTCTTTAGAGCCAAACCTATATCACAAATTTTTTATTGGATATTTCCAACCAAATGTCTTCTGAAATATAAAAGTTAACATGACAAAAACAGGCCTTCCCCCTCCCCCCATTACCCCTCTTCCTACCTTCCCTGTCTGTTGAGGGCACGACCTTCATCCTTTTCTTCTTCATCCACTAGAGGGGAGTTGTCAGCCCAATGGGGTAAGAGGTGGAAAGCTCATCTTTTAGGAGGTGGAGCAATTCTAAGCATGTTGGTGGGCAGCCAATAGCTAATGGTAGAATGAGCACCAGTGCAGAAGAAACCAAAGCAGGAAGAATCAAGCCCTAGCCTCCTAAACTGACAGCTAAGTATCACAGTGGGACAGAGCACTGGATCTGAGGGCACAGAGGATACTCTAGGGGTTGATGCTGCACTCATGGATCAATCAGTCAATAAGCATTTATCAAGCACCTACTGTCTACCAGGTACTAAGCTGGATATAGCATATACAAAGTCAAAAAGGAGAGCAATCACTGTACTCAAGGAAGTTAGATTATTTTGGGAGAAACAATAACCATGCATGAAAACAAATATAAACATATATTTTTACCTAGATACACATTTATGAAGTACTTACTGTATGCCAGGCATTGTGCTAAGTTTGACAAATGTTATCTCATTATTTCTCTTCACAAAAACCCTGAAGGTAGCTGCTACTAGGATCCCCGTTTTACAGTTGAGGGAAGTGAGGCAAATGGAGGTAAGTGACTTGCCCAGGGTCACACAGCTAGTAAGTGTCAGGTGTCCGAGGCCGAATCTGAACTCAGATCCTCCTGAATCCAAGGCTGGTACTTTATCCGCTGCACCCCCTAGCTGCCCCTATATCTTATCTTCATAACAGAGGCAGTGGGGAGTAGGTGAAAGACCCCTGAAGGGAAAGTTGGGAGATATGAAATGTTGTTTTCCCTCAGTCACTAATTTGTTGTTTATCCCTGATCAAACCACCCCATTTCCCTCAGTTTCCTCATCTATAAAATGAGGCAATCAGACTCGTCCCTTCTAATTCTAATAATCTATCAATGTAGATTTTTAGCTCCTTAAGTTCAGGAATTGTGTCTTCCACTTCTCTTATACCTAGGCTTGAGCACATAGTAGGTCCACAATTCATAGCTGTTGAACGATTGGGGGGGCTGTTTGTTTGTTAGAGAGAGGAATCTTTGTCCACTGTGCCACTAAATCAGGGGTTCTTAACCTGGGGTATGTGGATATATTTAAAGGATGGGGGATAATTAGATCTTTATGTTCACTACACTTTGGAGGTTTTTTGTCAAGCCTTTGTATATGATCATATGCATTTAAGAACACGATTCTGAGAAAGGGTCCATAGGCCTCATCAAACCCTGCTCAAGGGGGACATGACACCCTTGTACTAAAGGAAGAGCATTACTTCAGTGAATGAAAGCTGTGGGATTTTTCTAGGGTGTGATCTTGATCTCCTGATATAGACTGTGGCCCTTCTGTGAGTGACCTCATAAGTGGTCTTCCTCTGATCACAGATTTAGAGGTGAAAGAGATCTTAGATATCACCTGGTACAACTGCCACAGTTTACTGATAAAAATCAAGAGTGTAAACCCCAGGGCAACTAGGTGGTGTAGTGGATAAAGCACCAGCCCTGGATTCAGGAGGACCTGAGTTCAAATCTGGCCTCAAACACTTGCCACTTACTAGCTGTGCGAACCTGGGCAAGTCACTTAACCATCATTGCCCTGCCCCCCCCAAAAAGTAAACCCCTTGAGGACAGGTCCTATCTTTTATCTTTCTTTGTATCTCCATAAGCACTTAGTACAGCACTTGGCATATTTGTTGTTGTTGTTGACTTGTTTCAGTCATATCCAACTCTTCATGACCCCATTTTGGGGTTTTCTTGGCAAAGATACTGAAGTGGTTTTGTCATTTCCTTCTCCAACTCTTTTTACAAAAGAGGAAACAAAAGCAGGTACTATGTCCTCTGAATCCAAATCAAGTCAACAACTGAATGTTTACTATGTGCCAGATACTATGCTAAGCATTCGAGATGCAAAGATAGTCCCTGCCTTTAAGGAGCTTTCATTCCAATGGGGGAAGACAGCACATACAGGGGGAGCTGAAAGCAAGGGGAGGGTGAGGTGGGGAGGAAAAAGAAGGAGGTATCCATAGGGACATGGAGGCTAAGTCTGAAAAATGTGGGATGGCCCGTCTGGATCCTTCCCCTAAATGGAGGTTAAGGAAAGGACTCGCCGATGGGAGAGGGAGCACACAACAATAGATTTAGGAGGTATCTGAGGCATGGTGATAGTCAGAGAATGAGAGATGGCTAATCTGGGTCCTTCCAAAATGAAGACTCTTGGGAGAACTCGGCAGTGGGAAAGGGGGCCAACAGGAGCAGAGTGGAGAGGTGAGGAGGAATGGTAGCATAGTCCTCTTCTACTGTCTTGTCCCTCTGTTGTTGTTCTGGCCAAAATATTCATCACTCTATAGCCAAACCCAGTGATGGAGCTTTTCTGAGCATGGCTGGTCTGGTCCTTACTAGCCAGACATAGAATTGA
The DNA here is from genome assembly GCF_019393635.1 of Dromiciops gliroides. Taxonomy (NCBI): domain Eukaryota; kingdom Metazoa; phylum Chordata; class Mammalia; order Microbiotheria; family Microbiotheriidae; genus Dromiciops; species Dromiciops gliroides. The sequence goes on from NC_057862.1 coordinate 51,334,011, forward strand.
GCCACTTGACGTATTGATGGAAATTTTTTTTAAAAAAAAGAATGAATGAGGGGCAGCTCGGTGGTGCAGTGGATAGAACACCAGCCCTGGAGTCAGGAGTACCTGAGTTCAAATCCAGCCTCAGACACTTAACATTTACTAGCTGTGTGACCCTGGGCAAGTCACTTAACCCCAATTGCCTCACTAAAAAAAAATGAATGAATGAAACTGACATTTTATGTAGGACTTTAAGGTTTACAAATCACTTTACAGCAAAGTATTTTATACATGTTGTTGTTCATTTGTTCTTAGTCATGTCCAACTGTTTGTGAACCTATCTGGGGTTTTCTTGACAAAGATACTGGAGTGGTTTGCCATTTCTTTCTCCAGCTCATTTTACAGATGAGGAAACTGAGGCAAAAAGGGTTAAGTGACTTTCCCAGGGTCACACAGCTAGTAAGTGTCTGAGGCCAGATTTGAATTCAGGAATATGAGTCTCCCTGACTCCAGACCCAGCACACTATCTACTGCACCACATATATAGATTTCATGTAAACCATGCCCATTTAAAAAGTTAGCATTCTCAGGGTTTAGGTGCCTGGTAATGGGACATGGGTCTTGCATTCTCTGTTGGTGGGCCAAGGTCTTCTCCATGTCCTCCTCAGCTATGTGGTGGCCAGGATGGTCACTGAATCTCAATAGACACTCCAGAGAATCAGTAGGAGAGGAAGAAAAGGTTTGAGACACAGCAGGGTTGTCCTCAGCTACCAAACTGATGGGCCCATCTGCACAGCCAAGAATCCTCGAGAGCCCGACTAGCTTTGCATGTTCCTGGAGAGTCATCCCGTGCCCACCCGCATCAGCTTCCCCCGCCCTCCACAATTGCCTCTGTCTCATCTCTCCCTCATGGGTCAGTGCATCAAAGAACTAAATCACGAGAAAATCGGCTGCAGCTAGCAGGAGGCCTGGAGGACATGGGGAGGGGACTCCGTCAAGGCCATTAAACACAGAGCTGACGGCAAGAATGCCAACCAGCTAATCGGGAGAGGAGAGCTGAGCTGCACCAGCCCAGCCACCCTTTCCTCTTTGCCCTGTTTGTCTGCCTTTTGTGACCCTAGATTGGTTTCTGCTAACATGTGTAACATGCTTGCTGTGTTTGGACACACATGGAATGCGCACACATCTGCTGAGCCTCTCACAGGGGGATTTGTAATGTCACTGCTCGTCACCCAGATGTGTGCTTCTACTTGAAGATGAGCCCAGGGGCCCGCCAGACAAACGCAAAAGAGGGAGAGAAGAACTAGACAACCTTTAAGGGGCATTAGCCTAACTCCAGCCTGCAGTTGGACTGCCTCCCCATGAGTCCCAGTGGGCTGGAGCAGCCAGAGGGATGAAGCAATGTTGGGGAGTGGCCATTATTCCTTGGAGGTGCCTTCAATGGGGACTGGAGTCTTTTTAACTCTTGTAAAAGTATCATGAGAACATTGGCAACAGGAGGTCCCAGACCACTAGAAGATATTTCTATTTTTTCCACTCCATGTCTACCTTGCTGCTGAACCCTGCAGTGTAGCAGACCTCCAGAAAGCACGCCTTTGGGGACTCAGTCCCCTCAGTGATAGAACCCCTGCCCTGGGGCCCAACTATCTTGATCCACTGAGTCAGGGAGCCTACAATACCTAGCTAGTCCCATGCCACCAAATCATGCCCCACTCCCACCCCAGATCTCTTGTAACCTATCTTGTTTTTGTATCCCAGCCTTTAGCATGGTGTCTGGCACAAAGTTCCTATTAAGTGATTTTTGATTCATTTATATACTCTATACTCCAGCCAAAATTATTTACTTGCTGTATCTCATATATGCCATTTTAAATTTTTGTGTCTTTGCTCAGCCTAGCTCACCTGTCTGGACTGTGCTTCCTCCTTGCCTCTCCCTCTTAGAATCTCTTTGTTGTTGTCCAGTCATATCCGACTCTATATGATCCCATGGGCTTTATTCATGGGGTTTTCTTGGCAAAGATACTGGAGTGGTCTGCCATTTCCTTCTCCACTGTGTCCCCATTTTACAGATGAAGAACTGAGGCAAACAGGTTAACTGGCTTGCCCAGGTTCTTATAGCTATTAAGTGTCTGAAGCCAGATTTGAACTCACATCTTCCTGATTCCGATGTTGGCACTCTATGCACTGCACCATCTAACTGCCCTTAGAATCCCTAGTTACTGTCCAAGCTCAGCTCAAGTACCACTCCTTATGTGAGGCCTTTCCTGATTTCCCTCTCCCCAAGGTCTGGCATCTCCCCACTTCAAATTAATTTGCATTTATTTTTTATATTTTGTATAGACTTGTATATCTACATGTTGTCTCCCTGAAGAATGGAAATGACTCGAAGATGTCTATCTCAGTATTATTAGGCACATAGTAGGTGCTTAATAAATGTTTATTGATTAAGTTCCTTACAGATAGGATAGTGCTTAGCACAAGGACTCAATTCAAATCAGAGTGCTTGGGTTGACAGAAGGCCTTGAAGGTCTTAATCCCTATAGGACCAAATAATGTAGAAGGTCAGAATGAGAGACAGAACAAAACTTTCTTTAAGCTGGGCCTACATCTGAATTTGGAATCCATGGGCCACTGTGACCAGAGCAGCTTCTCGGAGCTAACAAAGGGGTGAATTGCATTTGGTGCTTCCATAGTATTGATGGTGGCCTGAGTGTTGCTTGCAGGTCATTAGGATGTAAGGGCTTCCTTATGTGCCCATTTGTGTCTTTTCTTTCTAAGAACTCAGGCTATTTTTAAATACTCTCAAAGCCCTAGCAACTCTAATTGGGGGAGAAATTGTGTGCCAGTGTCTTAGGGCTATGGTGTTAACTTTGTTCCGTTTATCCTCAGTGGATGGAACTAGGAGCAATGGGTGGAAATTGTGGGCAGTCAAGTTTAGGTGTCAGGGAAGGAAAAAAGGGCCTAACAATGGGAGCTGTCCAACACTGGAATGGGCTGCCTGGAAAGGCCAAGAGGTTCTCCCCGACTCCCTCTTCCACCTCCCTTAAAAGAAAATGGCCTTCAGGTATAGGCGGGATGACCACTTGTCAGGGCTGTACTACAGGGGATTCTTGAACACAATGGTCTCTGAAGTGCCTTCCAACACAGACTCTATGACCCAGAGGAAGCTCAGGGAAGAGCCATCGGAGTGTTGGGGCTCCTGTATTCCCATTACCTCCCGTCTATCTCCAGCCCTCTCTGTCTCACCTAGAGTGGGGAGACGCTAGGCCGGCCACTGTCAGGGCTGGGCGGGGCCTCCCATTCTGCACGGTTGCGCTTCTGGCCAAGCTGCGGCAGACGCGGCTTTCTTGTTTTTGGTTAAAAAGCCTCATTGGAGCGTGATGGAATTGGAATGGGAAGGGTAATTGGGCTGAAAGCCATTCTCTTCCTGCAGCCTGCACGACAGACAGGAGCGATTGAAGCCCCTGCCTCCGCCAGCTTTGGAATCTTGATAAAAGAGTCCCCGGTAACCAGCTAGGGCTGGGGAGATGGAGGGAGAGAAGAGAGGGATGGAGGGAGGAAGGAAGGGAGAGAGAGAGAGAGAGAGAGAGAGAGAGAGAGAGAGAGAGAGAGAAGGAAAGAGAGGGGGGAGTGAGAGAAGAGGGGGAGAGAGGGAGGGAGAAGAGAAGAGAAGAGAAGAGAAGAGAAGAGAAGAGAAGAGAAGAGAAGAGAAGAGAAGAGAAGAGAAGAGAAGAGAAGAGAAGAGAGGGGAGGGGAGGGGAGGGGAGGGGAGAGAGATAAAGAGAGAGAGAGAGAGGAGGGTGAGAGAGGGAGACACAGAGAAAGAGAAAGGAAGTACAGAGATGGAGAGACAGAGACAGGGAGACAGATAAAGACAGACAGAGGAGAGACACAAAGAGAAAGAGGCAGAGCCCACCAATCACATCCTCTTCCTCCCTCCCTCCTTGGAGTGGTGTCTTCACCTCTTACCATAATTCTCTAAGATTTTCCCTCCTAAATCTAGGCACCCCTCCAGCCATGTACACCAGTCATGTATAGAGCTCAAAGAGAAGTTAGAGGCCAAAGTGTCTAATGAGGAAACTGAGGCAAAGACATTAATTCAATTATGGAGTTGGAAGTGATAGGGCCAGGATTCAAACTGAAGACCTGATTCTAAATTCAATCCATTTTCTAAGATTCTGTACTTCCTCTGGGAAAAGGCACCCAAGGAGCCTTGCTTAGCATAGTAAGGACAGAAGGAGACTCCCCAGAGGTAGGGGCCATGCCACTCTAAAATATTCTATACAGTATCCATCCTCAAGCATTTTGTTGTTTCTGTTATTCTTTTGCGGGGGTGAGTAGCCATCTTAACAAGGTATCTCTTCTTTATCTTCCCCGAGTTGCCCTTCATCTATGCCTCACCTGCTTCTTTTTCCATGCCACCTATGCTGAGTCCTCCCTATGTGTAGGGTCAAATGACTAAAGCTTCTGAGAAAGGAGCAGGTCTATGACCTAAGTCCCTGGAGGTGGAGCATAACTGAAGCATCTAACCTGTGGAGCTGCCCAAACCACTAGTACCAGGGCAGCTAGGTGGTACAGTAGATAGAGCACTGGCCCTGGATTCAGGAGGACCTGAGTTCAAATTTGACCTCAGATACTTAACACTTAATAGCTGTGTGACCCTGGGCAAGTCACTTAACCCTCATTGCCCAGCACAAAAAACAAACAAACCAAACCACTAGTGCCCAGGTAGCCTTGAGCTTTTGGGGGGGGGGAGGGGGACAATGAGGGTTAAGTGACTTGCCCAAGGTCACACAGCTAGTAAGTGTCGTGTCTGAGGCTGGATTTGAACTCAGGTCCTCCTGAATCCAGGGCTGCTGCTTTATCCACTGTACCACCTAGCAGCCCCCACCTTGAGCTTTTAATACCTTTCCATACACCTTTACTTCTCTCCTCAGCTTCCCCATCCCCACCCCAACAGCCCTACTTCATCATACATAACAACTATCACAACCTAAAGGCTGGGTTCTGGAATAAATGAGTCACTCCCACTGAATTACCTGAGCAGTAATCCCCCTCCCCATTCATGAGTAGTGTCTGAAGGCATTTCAGCTGCGAGTATAGTGTTGGGCTGAGTGCCAGACCTGTTCAATCCTTTCTTTGGCTCCGATTTCCCTTTTCAGAAACCTGAGCCTCGGTGAGAGGGGCAGGGAAAGGTTTGGAGTTAGAAGATCTGGGTTCAAATTCTGGCTGGGTCTTAGTTTCCTCTTGGGTAAAATAAAGGAGTTGGACTAGACCCTTCAGGTTCTTCCCAGTGCTTAACACATAAATGCATGACCCTGAGAGGCGTTAGGCAGAAATAGTTGCAGAAGTCAGCTCAACCTCCTGCTGTGACTTCTCTGAAAAGCTGGGGACACGCATCAGGGTCGGAATGGCATTCTGAATGTCCCTGGCCTTCTGCCATGCAGGACAAGGAGGGATACCTTCTCTTATTTCAAGTATAGGTGGTCGAAGAAGAAAAAAAAGCTTCGTCCCCATTCCCATCTTCCACCTCCTCCCCCTCCCCACTCCCTCTTCCACCACTAAGATACACTCACCATGCAGCTCTCCAGTCTCCCTGAACCCCCAATCGCTGGTTATTAATTGCAGTTTGGGCTGAGCTGAATGAGTCCCATTAATATGTGCTCTGGTAGCTCCGGTGAGCCCTGTTGTGTGGAGGAGATGTGGCTTATCTCCCTCGGCCAGGCTTCCCTTCCAGAGGATCCCATTGGCATGTAACGAGTCTGGACACGGTGACTTGTGGGACTCGTTAGCCTTGTCCCAGGAGGGGAGAGAGAGAGAACCAGAAGCTAGAGCAAACATGTGGAGTGCTAGGCAGAAACTTCCCTGCCTCATCCCTCCCCCCCCACCACCCTGGGCTCTTTAAATGCCCTTCCTGGAGGCCCATGCCAGAGCCAGAGTCTATTAGAAAGAGAGGCCCCATCACCACAGCAAGGGAGCTCACTTGGTTCCCGGGATAGAGCATGAGAGGAAGAAAAGAAGGAGGAACCTGAGATATCGCACCCTGACCCAAATTTCATTTTCACTGGAGTGGATTCTCTTCTTCACTCTTTCTGATGTGAGGTCTCTGGACATTCGGGTACAAAGAACCATTTACCACCATCCTCATCCTTACTGTTCTTATTAGATAAGGTGCCAGCAAAAATGGCTTTGAGTTCTGTGTCCACTAACAGGGAATCCATTCTCACTCCCCATTCTTTCATTCATTCACTTTTGTCAGCTCTCAGATCCAGTCTTCCTTGTCACTAATGGTGTTCATGTGCATTGCCCAAAAGTAGATGGGCATCCTGTGGCACAGTACATGACCAAGCTTATGGATCTGCCAGGCGACTGAACCCATGATTTTGTATAGGTCCTAAACAAGTAATCCCCCCCCCCGGCTTATAATATACAAAGGTTCTTCCATATTAATCTCTCCTCAGTATGACCAGGTTACTCTTTCTCTAGGTTCATTCTGATATGTGGGTACCTGAACATTCTCTGCTTGCTTAGAGTTCCTATGTCTTTTACATTGCTTTATAGCTTTCTTTATTATCAAAAGATTTCTGCCTTGCCCATGAGCCCCTTCTCCCCCTGAATTCGGGATACTTGGCGTCCCCTCATCCAGTGCACTGATGGAATCTAAGTGGACTTTTGTTTGGTATAATCAACAACCTGATTTCGTTCTGGCACTGGCCTTGAATAAGGCCACCACCTCCACCACCAATCCAGTGGTTAAGATGAGATGCCGAGGCCAAATTGTTGGTTTAGACCCCATGTAAAATGTTAACTTGACTCTGTCACCACATTCCTTCCTTGACTATCAATTTATAGGGGGCCCAATAATGGAGTGTCAGTGGTGTAATATAATCCATCCCTATTGCTAGAAAAACAACTAAAAACATCTCTGATGGTAGGTCAGCATCAACTCTGTGTATAGAAAACCAAGATACTTTTTTTGTTTGTTTGTTTGGTTGGTTTTTTGTGGGGCAATGGGGGTTAACTGACTTGCCCAGGGTCACACAGCTAATAAGTGTGAAGTGTCCGAGGCCGGATTTGAACTCAGGTCCTCCTGAATCCAGGGCCGGTGCTTTATCCACTGCACCACCCAGCTGCCCCAGCATTCATTATTAAAACCTAGGCACTTAGGAGGGGACATTCTCTCTTGGCATATACCCAACAAAAGAGGGTCGCTGGACGAGATGATGAGACTTAGTATAGTTTCCACAGCTCCATCTCCTCAGCAGTCCTTCTAATCCAAATATAGGCATACTTGGTGCAGATAAATGCCATTGTTCATAGTTGGTCTTGAATGCTCAGTGCCTGCCCCAGTCCTAAGAGGGAGGCTTCCCTAAGCTTAGGAATTGCTGGGTATATCTCTACCTCAAAATCCTGTCCTCACCTCTATCTTGCTTGTCCCATAGTTATCAGCAGACCGGCTTAGCTATAGGGTTGGTTTTCTTTCCACTTATCTGGTCAGATGCTTAATTTTCAAAGCAGGTGGAACCTTGTAAGTAGATGTGTAAGTATCATACACTCAATTGGAAGACAGCCTCCAAGTAAATCACTTCTAAATAGATCTCAGAGAGAAGCAAATCTATCACCCTGACTCCCATGAGCACTATGGCTATGTGTTAAGGGGGAATAGTAACCATTTTGGAATGGGGAATGGAGTGAGGAATGGAGTGGGGAAGGCAGAGTCTTCTTGGGCAACCCAAGGCTTGGGTAGTTGAGTCATCTTGGCCAGTGAGGTGCTGGTCGGGTGAAACCTTGTCTATAAGAAGCCAGGTCCAGAATGCCACCTTCCCCTCCTTTGCAGAAAGCCCATGGAAAGGAGCCCCTAATGGATGGACTCATTTCTCTGTAGCTGTCACATGTCACCAGTCCATTACGGCCCCATCTGCTCTGAGTGAAGATGTTCTTGTGCCAGCTTCCCAGGCTGTGTGTGAGAGGGAAGGACAGAAAGGGGAGCAGCTGGGATCTGAGGCCTTCAACGATTATCTTGGAGAGTCCAATCAGGGTAATAGCAGGCCCTCTTTGTAGGGGGATGCAGCCACCCAGGTGGTATGGGGGGAGCCACTGAACTTCTGGCCCAGGAGCTTGAGGACTGAAAAGCAGGGGTGGGGCTCAGCTGAAGTCTTGGATGCCTAACCAGCTAATGTCCTTTCCTGTCAATAGCCTGAGGTTCAGCAAAGGAAATCTAGAATCTACCTTTGAGGCCAGAGAAAAATAAGAATAATAGTAAATAGTAATTAATAGTGGGATTGTGACTTGTACTGGACTGTTTCTATCTGAACTCCCTGGAAAAGATCAGAGGAAGAAGAAAATATTGGTCCTTAAGGTTTGTCAGGTGGTGACAATGCATTATTGCATTGTATCCTCACAAAAACTCTGTGAAGAAGGTGGCCCCATCCCTGTTTTACAGATAAGGAAACCCTAGAGAAGTTAAGTGACTTGTCCAGGGTCACACAGTTAATAATGTCTGAGGCAGGATTCCAGCCTAGATCTTCCTGACTTCCAAGGCTAGAACTTCCCCCCACACACACACCCCTCGGGGGCAATGAGGGTTAAATGACTTGCCGAGGGTCACACAGCTAGTAAGTGTTAAGTGTCTGAGGCCAGATTTGAACTCAGGTCCTCCTGAATCCAGGGTCAGTGCTTTATCCACTGCACCACCTAGCTGCCCCAAGGCTAGTACTTTATCACCTCTGCCAGACTCCCTTCTGATGCTATGTGTGGATGTAACCTCTATGTGTGTGCGCATGCGCATGCGCGCGCATGTGTACATATACAGTATAAAGCAGAAACTGAGGTCTCCTGCCTTTCCAACCTCAGCATTATTTTAATCCTATCTTAAAGTATAGATTAGAGCCTACATGAGACCATTAAATTTAATTAATCAATCCATCAAAACATAATTACTGTACACTTCCAACCTAGTTGGGGAAACTGGACGATGCATGTGAAAGAGTAACCAGCATAAAACAGAACAGGACCTGGTTCCAAGTGCATCCGTTGTGCAAGTGATAAGGCATATAGGACTGCAAGGGAGGGGTGGGGAACATTGGGGTGGTTGGAGAGAGTAAAAGGCTTGTCAGTGGGTGATCAGGGAGGTCCAGGACTCAAGCTGCTTCTTGAAAGGTGACATGATGGACTAGAAAGACAGTATAGAAGAGGCCATTTCCAGACTTGGGAGAAGCAAATGTGGCATGTGCATAGGATGATGGAGAGATTGGTATGACTGGAGAGGAGAACCCATGGGAAGGAGCACTGGGAAATAATAGTTCAAACCGAAGAAGATGGCATCCCCTTCAACAGATCGTTAAGTCATTTAGTGTTGCCATTGAACTGGTATTCATTATTTATTATGTGAGGGTCCTCCAGCTAAGAATACATAGTGTGCAGAGGGCCTCAGAACTGCTCTTCTTGAGTGAATGAGTGTAGCCAGAAGGACCAATCTCAAGAGTACTACGGGAACTCTGCATATGAAAATTGTTGAGCGAGATCAGTCAGTGCTGAATAGGCCATCTAGCTTGTGGGGCTAGGGCAGTGGTTCAGAACTCAGTGGTCCTATTGGCCTCCTGGGAAAGACAAATGCTACCTGCTGGGTCCCTGCTCATGGCTAGTGCTCCTCAGTCCACAGAAAAGTAAATGTAGGGCTCTTGCCATTATATAGAGGCCAGAGAACCCATAAAACAAAATCTTTGGTTTAAGATATAGGTGGATTAACCCAAACCTAAGAATTAAGAAAACTGCAGAATCTCAGCCTGGAAAGGATTCTGGGAAGGTCTGCTGCCTTCAGGGAGGACTCACTTGGCCATCCTCTATCGATGGAAACAGATCCCTAATCTAAAGATACTAAAGAAGATCTCCCTTGGTCACTCCTTACATTTTCTAATACACCTCAGTTGAGAAAATCCATTCCCAGACCTCACCCCAATTATTCATGAAGGAAGAAATCTGTTTTTTCTCCTATTCAGTCTTTAGGGGGAATGATTCCCATAGGAATTCCCCTAGGAATGGTGAAGCAAAGAATTAATTACTAAATTAAACACATAGTTATTAAGTATCTGTCAAGTACATGTTCAATCCTGTGTTAGATGCTGAGGTTACCATGGGATGCCACTGAGGCAGGCCCTGCTCTCAGTGAACCATTAATCTAAAGGAAGGAAAGAAAAGTCTAAGACAAAACTGAAATAGAAGTAAGGGAGAGGTAGACGGCTTGCTGGGATGGAAGAGGCTTGCAGTTACCAAGGAATAAATCCATCTAATTTGGAAGTAAAGGAGGGATAGCAATAGATTTGATTGGAGGAGGTTTGGCCTATTCCCCTCCTCATAGAAAAATGTGAACCAGGATACAGAAATAGGAGAAGGAAGGACAAGAAGGTGGGGAGGGGCATAGAGAGTCCTCCAGTTTGTCTAGACCATTAACTACAAGGAGAGGAATATGAGATAATATGAATAACAATAGCACCAGACATTTGCATAGCCCTTTAACATTTGCATAGTTCTCTATGCTTTTTATCAGAGGAAGGCAAAGCATAAGCACTTATGTAGCTCCTACTATGTTCCAGACACTGCACAACACACTTTACAAATATCTCATTTGATATTCACAACCCTGTAAGTGCTGTTATTATTATTATTATTCTCATTTTACAGATGAGGAAACTGAGGCAGAAAGAAGTTAATTGTTTTGCCCTGGGTCACATAGCTAGTATATCTCTGAGGCCAGATTTGAACTCGGTTCTTCCTGACCCCCAAGACGTGCACTGTATCCGCTGCAGCTCCTCAGTGCCTCACATATAATCTTCACAAAAACCCTATGGGGCAGGTGCTATCATTATCCCCATTTGACAGATGAGGAAACTGAGGCTGTGAGTTTAAGTGACTTGCCCAGGATCATAATCTTTTATTTAATATTTTTAATTTAATTTAATTTTTTAAATTCCCAATTACATGTAAAGATATTTTTTTGAGTTCCAAATTTTTCTCCTATCCTCCCTTCCCTCCCCACTCCCAAAGCCAGCAAGCAATCTGATATAGGTTATATATTAAAATCATGTTAAACATATTTCTACATTAGTCATGTTGTAAGAGAAGAGGCAGAACAAAAGGAAAAAATGACAAGAAAGAATAAACAACAACAACAAAAAGCAACACAATCTGCATTTAGACTCCATAGTTCTTTTCCTGAATGTGGAGAGCATTTTTCACCATAAGTCTTTTGGCATTGTCTTGGATCATTGTAGTGCTGAAAAGATTTCAGTCTACAGTATATGAGGCAGGATTTGAACTCAGGTGTTTTTTGCACCAAGCCTGGCACTCTATCCACTGAGATGAGGTTGGAGAAGTAGGTTAGAGGCAAAATGTGGACAACTTCGAATGCCATGGTCAAGAATTTACACTTTATCCAATAGTAATGAGGAGCCATTGAGTAAATGAGCAATGTGACCAAAGTGATTAAGCAGTTGGGCAGCAGGTGGAGGATGGGTTGGAGAAGGGAGACATGGGGGTGGGGGTCACCTGAGCCCGGGTAGTTGATTATTAGAATAGACTGATGGAGACTTGAATTGTTGCTGGTTTTCAGTGGGAATGGAAATGAGGGATTAGATGGAAGAGACTTGGAAACCCTTTGGGTGTGAAGGGGAAGGGGAAGCCCCTTTGAGTCAAAGATAGGGGTGTGCAACAAACAGCACGAGGAAAGTGAAGGCAGGAGCTTGACTGAGGAAGCCTTTGGGTGTCAATGGACTTGGTCTTTTCAGCAATGATATATCATATGCCTATTTTACACCTAATCCCTGCCAGAATCAGTATTCTTGAGCTTCCAGGGATATACTGGATTATATTCAGGATATTTTGTTGTTGTTGAGTCATTTCCAGTTATGTCTGACTCCTCGTGACCCCATTTGGGGCTTTCTTGGCAAAGACACTGGATCCATTTGCCATTTCCTTTCCCAACTTAGGATATAGAGAGCCCATAAAAATACCGCATTGTATGGAGGCAGGGTAATACAGGGACTTAATTATAGAAGGACTGATTCCAAGGTAGGGATAAAAGAAACTCAATCCCCTTTTATCCTAAAACCCTAAAATGTTAGAACTGGAAGCAGCCATTACCATCAAATACAATGACTTCTTTTTAGAGAAGAAACGAAAACCCAGAGAGGAAATGACTTGCCCAAGGTCATACAGCTAAAATCATGAAGTGGAACCAGAACACAGGTCTTCTGGTTTCTGTCCAGGGTTCCTGCCTCCACACTGGACATGCAGATTTTAATTGTTTCTGTTGCCATTCCAAACTTCTAGTTAGTTGCAGCACACATTCATCGTTTATCATCCAAAACTTTCTTCAGTTTATGGGCACAGCTTTCTGATTTTCTCTATGTTTTTCACAAATTGACCAAATCTTCAGGCTCTATATTTTAGGAGAAGGATCTCTGACAAATTCAGTTTTTTCTCAATGCAGTTTTTTTTTTTGGTAATTTCTGAAATTTTTAAACCTGTGAAGTTTCAGCTGGTATTTCCTTTTAAATTCAAGGTTCCTTTCCTTGTTCCCAGAAAACCATAATAGATATAGAGTCAAAAAGTCTCGGCTTGGGGCAGCTAGGTGGCACAGTGGCTAGAGCACTAACCCTGGATTCAGGAGTCCCTGAGTTCAAATCCAGCCTCAGACACTTGACACTTACTAGCTGCGTGACCCTGGGCAAGTCACTTAACCCCAATTGCCTCACCAAAAACAAACAAACAAACAAACAAAAAGGTCTCAGCTAGAGACCTGGATTTGAGTCCTAGCTTTGCCACTTATTGTCTGTGTGACCTTGGGCAAGTCACCTCAGTTCTGTGAGCTTCAGTTTCCTCATCTGTAAAAGGGGAATAATCAACCATTCCCCCTCTCCATCATAGGGATGCTTTGTGCCTTAGAGCTCCTCTGTAAACAATGAAGTCCTGTGCATGTGTTATCGTTATTAATCATTCTGCTTTCTTTACCAACTTAGTTATAAAATGTTAAATCTTTTCATATGACTTCTCAAAAGGTGTCATCATCTAGAGATTGTTTCCTTGTTTCAGAGTGGAGGCCCTGTCTTATTTCTACCCCAGATTCCCCTGCCTCATTTCAAATGTCCAGTGGGTTTCCAATCCATTCTAGATCATATGCAATTGCATAATATAAGGGAGAAATTTATCATCCAAATAATATTTTCATTGTTTTAACATGACAGTAAGGTTGTGTGTGTGTGTTCTAGTAGCTCTTGTGGATTGCTGAATTGCCAGATGCTAAGTAGAGGCTTAGATTGCTGGTCTTCAACAGCTAACTGTACCAATCCCAGGTCTGATACTCAGTGGCTGTGTGACTTTCAATGTACTGCTCCATGCCTCAGTTTCCCCATCTGCAAATAAAGGTGTTGGATTAGATGATCCCTAAGGTCCCTTGCAGTTCTAAATCCTATGAGCCTATAAAGAAATTTGGGGTCACATGGGTTCTTAATCTATGGATTCTAGAGCATAAATTAATATGCTAGTAGAGGTATTTTGCCTAATTTTTGCTGCCCTCATTGGCTTTTTCTAGCCTTAACTTTAATGACAGTTCTCATCTCCAAAATCTGTTTATTGGAACTTTCCCACTGCTTCTGAAAAAACCCCTTCCAAGAGTTTTTGGTCCCGCAATTGTTGCACTAACCAAATTCAGTCTTCTGGAGTTGACACATAGAAACTAAATCCCTTTAGTTAAAACCCTTCCATCCCAACGTTTCTTCAGTTACCTATGACTCATAGGGTTCAAAGGAATTCCATTCAATTTCTTTGTTGACCTATCAGCTGCCCTTATCCCCAGCAGCAGATGATCCCCATTTTCCTGAAAATTGTTTGTATGTGGAACCCACCATCCTTTGTGCCAGCATCTGACATGACCAGGACTCACTGATTGGGCATCTTGTGAATGGGCAGCAGCATCTTCCTGAAAAATTCTATAGGCATTCTCTATAAATCCTTGGTTCCCCCCCCCCAAGACTAAGCTTTCTTCAAATTTCCCCTCTATTCAAAAGAAAAGAAATTTGCCTACTAAATCAGAGAAAACCAAAGTCTCCTGAGAATGTCTCCAAAATTCTATGATGGGCCACAAGACAAGGCTGACCATTGCTTGGCTGTAGCATCATTTACTGCCCTAATCATTCACAGTTGAGTTGTCATGTAGCAGTGCCCTAAAGACACAGAGATGACATGGCATCATGGAAAAGGCATTGGACTGTGATTTGGAAGCCCTGAGGTTGAGTTCAACTTCTGACATTCACTACTCATGAAGTCTTGGATGGGGTCACTTCATCTCTCTCTGCCTCAGTTTTGTCATCTATAAAATGGGTATGGTAATAGTTCTATCACAAGACTGTTGTGAGCAAAACCATTTTGCAAACTGTAAGATGCTCAGTAAATATGGGTTGTTATGTATTATCCAAATTCAGAAGTCAGCTCTGATAGAAGGACCAACGAGGATAATTGAGTAGAACCAATTAATCATCTGTAGATTCCAGTTATCGCCTTTTTCCATGAAAAGAGCTAAGCAAAAATTGACATTTGTAAAAGCAAAAACTTTTAGTTATCAAGAGATTTTACTACAGGATAAATTTCTGGGCTGAAGTGTTATTAGTGGCCTTGCATTGGATGGTGTTTTGAAAGGAGGCTGCTCCAAGGACTCCAGGCCATTCTGGAGGACCCCCCACAGGCTTGTTGCATCATACAGAATAGACAAAAGTGGTTTCCAGATAACCTATTGGCCCCTAAGAAACTCACTTCTCAAGAGACTTTCTCGGCAGAAGTCGATTGAAGGAGTTCTGTGGGTTAGACAAACTAGCAGTGGAGGAAACTGTTTGCTACCAAGACTCTTTAGGGAAGCGTGTGTAATTTCTGTGTCTAATCTTCCCTCCAACTATTTCTTCCTCTGGGCTCACTGGCCTTTGCATATTTTACAACTCAGAGCTAAGAATTTATAGAACAAGAGAAGGAAAACAGTAGGGCTGAAGGAAGGAGAACATTATTAACCTCCCTTTGAGTCCACAAGCACCATACACATTATGTCACTTGTGTCTCCCTCACCTCCTCACCCATTAATCACAGACCAAGTTACTCAGCTTCCTTTGTCCTCAATGAGTATTGATGGTTCCCTCTCCCATCCATTCAATCTAGTCTACTCTCTGCCTCACCCCCTTCCTGTATTACCTAATAAATACAATTCAACATTCTTTTAATATTTGTTACTAGGTCAAGTAAAGTCAGCATGCATTTATTACATATCAGCTAAGTGCAGGACACTATTCTAAGCCCTGAGGATGGAAAGGCAAAAACAATCCCTACCTTCAAGGACCTCACAGTCTACTGGGGGAGAACAGTAACTACATGCTAACAAGATCTATACAGTCTGAACTGGAGCTAATCTCAGAAGGAAGTACTAGCATTATAAAGGATGGGGGGGAGAAGGTTGGATTTTAGCGTAGACTTGAAGGAAACCATAGATGCCAAGAGGTGGAAAAGAGCAGGGAGAACATTCCAGGCATGGGTGATAGCCAGGGAATATGCCCAGAGTTGGGAAATGTAAGTATCTTGGTCCAGTATTGCTGGATATTACATGGAGTATGTAGAGGAGTAAGATATGGGAAAGCTGGAAAGGTAGGAAGGGCCCAGTTATGGAGGACTTTAAAGATCAAACAGAGAGGGCAGCTAGGTGGTACAGTGGATAAAGCACTGGTCCTGGATTCAGGAGGACCTGAGTTCAAATCCAGCCTCAGACACTTGATACTTGCTAGCTGAGTGACCCTGGGCAAGTCACTTAACCCTCATTGCCCAGCAAAAAAAAAAAAAAAAAGATCAAACAGAGGGTTTTATATTACATCCTGGGGGTAATGAGGAAGCACTGGAGTTTATTGAATGGTGGGAGTGTGTAACATGGTCAGATCCATGCTTTAGGAGACCTGTGTTACAACTTTGATAACTGAGTGAAGGATGGACCAGGTTGGGAAGATGCTTGAGGCCTGGAGACCAGCCAGCAGCCCATTACAGTAATCCAGGTGTGAGGTGATGAGGGCCCATACCAGGTGCTGCCAATTGATAGGCACCAGGGATGGAAAGATAAAAAGGGAAAGTTTCTGCCATCAAGGATTTTACATTCCACTAGGTGGAATACACACACACACACACACACACACACACACACACACACACACACACAAATACCAAATTATACCATATAAACACAAAGTGCTAGTTTTGTGCTAATAATTGGGGGAATCTGGGAAGAGCTTCTGTAAGAGGTAACATGACTTAGAGATTCTGGACATAGGGGTTCAGGGAAGGACAGGGAAAGGAAAAACATTCCCAGAATGGAGGACACAGTGCAAAGGAACAGAGATGGAGTTCCGTGTTTGGGGAAGAGCAAGTAGCTCAACTTTGGCTAGAATGGAAATTGTATGCAATGGAAAATAAATCCTGCAAAATGGATTAGAACCAGATTGTGGAGGCTTTAAGTGCCAGAGGGCTTTGTCTTTTATCCTAGAGAAGATAGGGAGCCATTGTGAGAAGGGGAGTGTGCCAGTGAATGTCAAGGGACAAGGAACATGACTTTAGTGGTGGCCTAGAGGAAAGATTAGGGAGAGGTGAGGCTAGAGGCAGGGGGAGCCATTGGGAGACCACTCTAGTAGTCCAGGCAAGGAAGAGGTGATAAAGGCCTGAAATAGAGTGGTGGTCATCTGGGTAGATAGAAGATATGTTGAGATGGTAGGATCCAGAAGACTTGACTGATGGTTGGATGTGGTTGGCTTGGACATGTTGAGGAAGGCTGAAGAGTCAAGGATGAGGCCAAGGTTACAAACCTGGTGACTGGAAGAATGGTGGTATCCTTGACAGAATTTAAGGAAGTTAGGAGAAGGAATCAGATTAGGATGAAAGTTAATGATGTCTGTTTTAGCTGGGTTGAGTTTGAGATGGATAATGATAAAGATCCAGGCTGCATTTGTGGGAGTCATCTGAGTAGAGATGACATTGAGTACATTCAGGGCGGTAGGCAGTGTGGTCTAGCTGACCTCAGGGCCAAGAAGGAAGACCTGGGTTTGAGTGTCCCCTGTGACCTACACTAGGAGTAATTATTGTGGACAAATCACTTAATCTTCCAGCACTCCAGACAACTTTCTAAGACTAAAAACCACAGAGAAAGTGCTGACCTACATTGATAGAGGAAGTTTCCTTATTTGAGAGTTCCTTACACCAGTGAAATCACAGGTATGGTCCCTCTCCCTATCCCTGAGCAGAGATGGTAATTGAGTCCACAGGAGCTGATGAGGTCACCAAGAGGAAGAGTGTACAAAGAACAGAACCTAAAAGGAATTAGGATTGAGAGTACAAGGCAGACGATGATAGTGCTATTAAGATTCATGGAGCAGAGAAGGGCTGTTCCAATCTTGAGTTCACAGAATTTCAGATTCATAGAACGTTAGAACCAAAAAAGAACCTTAGAAACGATCTAGTTCAATTCTCTCATTTTACAGTTGAGGAAAGGAGTTGAGGCCCAAATCACCCAGCAAGTTAGTAGAAGAATCACTATTCCATCCTTCCAGAAGAACCCCTGTTTATTCAGCCTTGTTGCACACTACTCTCCTTCATATACTCCGCAGTTCAGCCAAACCAGAATTCTTACTGGTCCTTGTAAAACTCTCTGTCTCCTGCCTCCACACCAGCTTGTCCCCTTCATTTCCTTCAGGACTGAGATCAAGTACCACCCTTTACCTGTACTCATTCCTCAACCCTCCCAGCCCTCCTCTTCCCCACCCCCCACCTCCACTGGATTGCTTGTGCTGTCACTTCCCAAATTACCTTGTATCTATTTTGCATATGCCTATATTTGTATCTATTTTCTCTCCTGATGGATGTAACCTACCAGTGTTATATTTTTTAGGAATGTAACACATTCCTGAGTGTCTCATTTTTGTCTTTTTTTCTCCATTTGCCTGATACATAGTAGGCAATTTATTAGCCAATCAATCAACAGTGTGCCTGTGTGCCTAGCACTGTGGATATAAAAATAGGCAAAAGACAATCCCTTCCCTCAAGGAGTTTACAATCTGATGAGGGAAAAAACAGGCAAAAAAATATACAAACAAGCTGTAGACAGGATAAATGGGAAATAATTACCAGAAGGAATTACTAGAATAAAGAGTGTTTTGTTCATGGAACAGCTGGGAGTCCAGTGTCACTGGATGGAAGAGGAGTAATGTCAGGGGCCTGGACCCCAGAAGTTTTCTGAGAACCTTTTCCTTGAGAAACTAAACCAAAGGACAGACGTACCTAACCAGTCTCCCCCATCCCTGGGGAGATGAGATTAGGTGTGGCTGCTGCCTTTGTGGCATGACGGGGAGAGAGGTGGCTTGAGAGATCCACAGCTGCCCCTCACCCAACTTCCCCCAGCCACCACCAGTGGGTGATGGTCCTCCCCCAATAAGGGAACGTTCCACAGTCAGACAGATGATCGCCCCATCCAACTACCATCAGCCTCTATAAAAGTATCTGCCTGTCTTTGGCTGGAGGTATTTCAGAGCCATGCCTCTGTGTCATGCCTTCTCCCCATGAGAAATCCAAGGATTTCTTTCTTGGTTTCCTTTCCCTAGCACCTAAATGAACTAGTATTTTATTCTAATTGGATTTGTGTGCAAGAGGGTTTAATTCTTTTTTTTTTTTTTTAGTGAGACAATTGGGGTTAAGTGACTTGCCCAGGGTCACACAGCTAGTAAGTGTTAAGTGTCCGAGGCCAGATTTGAACTCAGAGACTCCTGACTCCAGGGCCGGTGCTCTATCCACTACGCCACCTAGCTGCCCCAAGAGGGTTTACTTCTTTAAAGAAGAATTCCTAAGGACCCGAATCCCAACCCCCCATCTATTTCCCCTATAACAAGTAAGATGGGAGAAGACTGGAAAAGTAGGAGGGTCTAGGTTTATTAATAAATGACTAGCGGGGCAGCTAGGTGGCGCAGTGGATAAAGCATGGGCCCTGGATTCAGTAGGACCTGAGTTCAAACCCGGCCTCAGACACTTGACACTTACTAGCTGTGTGACCCTGGGCAAGTCACTCATTGTCCCGCCCCCCAAAAAATGACTAGCAATTTGTTAATAACTGCTTCTGTTAATCAAATATTAAATTCCTTTTTAATGTTGACAAAAGGGAATTGGACTGACCCCCACCTTATAGTGCAGAGTTCTAGCAGGCCTGTTCTGTATTTCTCTAGACCTGGTGAGATGGGAGGGAAGCCCCTCTTCTGAGGCAGCTAAGGGTGTGTGTTATTTTGTTGAGGATACAGGAGAGCTGAGCTCCTTCACATGTCTCCCCCTTGCCCTGAGGGAGCGGTAATTAAACCAGGTGAATGAATGACTAAACACCCCTCTTTATCACCTAGAAATGCTTCCCACACAAGACAGTGAGCCAGATAGGGGTAGTTCTCTTTCAAGAGATGTTTGTCAAACAGACCTGGATGGAGGGTAATTAGTAGAGGACACAGAGACTGTGCTCAGCCCTGTGCTGTTAGATATGAGGCCTGCCCTCAAGATCCTTACAGTCCTAGTTGGGAAGACAAGACATGGGAAATGATACCAAACACTAAAAGAAAGTATGTTAATAGGATCCTAGATCTAAACAGGAAGGTCTCTCTGAGCCTCTCCAGTCCAAACTCCCACTCTTTTTTACAGCCAAGCAAACTGAAGCCCAGGGAGGTCAAAGACTTACCCAAGGTCACACAGGTCTTCAGAGGCACAATTTGGCCCCTCTGACCCCAGAACCAATTCCCCTTATTCCCTAAACTGGGTATTGTAGTAAAGTGATGACTAATGAGGACTGGAATAGCCCAGGGAAGGTTCTATCTCAACAAATGATAAATATAAAACAGGTTGTAATAAATGTGAAGCAGGTTGTAAAATGTGAAGGCACTATATCAATGACAGGTTTTTTTTTCTTTCTTGAGAGGCATTGTGGTCTAATTGAAAGAGTGTGAGACCCTTGTAGTCTGGGCAGCTAGGTGGAGCAATGAATAGATTTCCAGGCCTGGAATCAGGAAGACTCATCTTCCTGAGTTCAAATCTGTCACAGACACTTCCTAGCTATGTGACTCTGAGCAAGTCACTTAACCCTGTATGCCTCAGTTTCCTCATCTGTAAAATGAGCTGGAGAAGGAATTAGCAAAACACTTCAGTATCTCTGCCAAGGAAGCCCCAAATGGGGTCATGAAGAGTCAAACATGACTGAAATGACTCAACAATAATAAAAATATCTATTAGGAAATAATTAGGCCCTGAATTTATCCATTCTGAGAGTCAGACATGACTGAAACAACTAAAGAACATCAGATTCCAAGTCAGGAGAAACCTGGGTTCAATTTCTTCCTCTGACCCATCTGCATAACCTGTAACCATGTCAAGTCATTTCTGCTGAGTCTCACTTTTCTCATCTGTAAAATGGGAATGATGCCCTGTATCTCACAAGGTCACCATAAGGGTAAAATGAAATCTTGCATTTTATGCACTTTGCAGACCTTCCAGTGCTATAATAATGCCACCTTGGTGCTTATCATTACAAGAAATGCAAGAGTTGCGTCTGACTTTAAATAAGATCAGGTTAGGCAAGGTGAGAAGGATATTGTTTGGGAAAACAATTTAAGCAAAGAATAAGAGGTGTAAGTCTTGTTCAGGTAATAGCAAGAAAAGTTCCCTAACTGGAGGAGGGGGTTCTGGTTAGAGGAACCATGGGAGAAAACGTTGGGCAAGTGAGAGGCTTGAGAAAGCAAGGCAGAGTTTGGATTTGACAAAACAGAGAGCCACTGAGGATTTTTGAGTGAGGGAAGCAACTACTTGAGGAAGAAGAGTAATAAATGTATGTTTGGTTTAGGAGGCAGCTAAGTGGCACAGAGAGTAAAGAACTGAACCTGGAGTCAGGAAGACCAATATCAAACAATAGCTGTGTGAACCTGAGTAAGTCACTTAACCTCTCTCTGCCTCAGTTTCCTTAAATGTAAAATGGGAATTACAATAGCACCTACCTCTCAAGGTTGTTGTGGAGATCAACTGAGATAATATTTGTAAAGTACTTAGCACAGTGCCTGGCACATAGTAGGTTCCTCATAAATCCTTATTTTGTTTTTGATGAATGTCTACTGTTATACATCATATTGGACTTGCTTCATGAGTTTTGCTGAATTGTTTTTTTCCTCTTCTAAAATCCATTGTTATAAGAGATGATTCTCTTGGGAGGGGGACTGAGAAAGGATAGACTGAGAATTGCAAGTGATTTATAAAAGCAAAAGATAACCAACATATACAGGAGCAGGATAAATGAAGCAAGAGGCAGTGAATCCAAATAGCCTTTTGATCAATGTGGGAAAGATTCTGGGAAAAGTGGGATTTCAGAAGCTAAACTGAATGACTTAGTTGGGAATGATGGGAGCCCAGTTTGAGCCTAGACTGCATCCGGAAAATGCTATCAGCGGTAAGATGGTGATAGTAGTGAGTTTGACTCAGTGAAAGAGAAAGGATGAAATCCAAAAAGAGAACTGACATGGAAGAGTTTGAAAACAAGGATAAGAGTCTGGGCTTGATCCATCACATGACCGAATGCTTCCGCCATCTTGCTCTGATAGAAGGGAAGGTGATTTGGGGGAAATCTGTTGGAGGCCAATATTTCTTGCTGCAATGCTCTTTTTAAAGATCCCCAAATTGTATTTCGGCGTGATGCTCTGGAAACCCATTCCCACTCCCATACTTCTTCCTAAAGATTCCCTCTTCCCCCTTCCCCTACATACCAAATTCTTTCCAGGTCCTGTCCAATGCTTCCAATGAACTGTCTATGGGCAAGTGGCCAGTTCTTCTGAGCAAGAGGAGGGGGCACTGCCGCCCTCTCCACCACCACCCCCAGTCCTATAGTGTAAGAACAGCTTGACTCTCCAATTGAATAATATTGTGGAAATAATGGGATTTCTCCTATAATCATCGTTTATGTTTCTGAGCCAAATCATAACAAGAAAGTCATTATAAGTAATAAACACAGCAGAGAGCCCGGGACATGATCTGTCATGGGCCTGACTGACTGGATGGGGTGGGAGGGAGGAATCCCATTTGAGTTTTCTGTTAGCCAGCAGAATGGTGACATCTTCACCCCCCCCCCTTCCACCTCCCCAGGAAAGCCAGGGTGAAGGAGAGAACATTAAGACAAGGGATTTTTCTCGGGTGTCATTGGAGATGAGGACAATGCAGACAGTAATAGCTTGCCTCTTGCAAGCATCTCTTTATATTTCTTTAAATACTGAACCATTATCAAGGTAATTTCCACATCCTAGTCCTTCTCACTTGACATGTCTTGGAGGAGGCAGATAATGAGTGAAATGCACACATCCCTCTGGGGGGTAGCAGCCTCCAGCTCTGTTGTGTGTCCTCCCAACAAAGTCTCTCTCCTTTTCTTTTGACCCCCACCCAGCCCTATTTATTTATCCAGATTGGGGAGTAGTAAGAGGCCAGCTCAGGAGAGGGGTCATCATAGTACCTAGCACAGTACCTGGGACCAAGGAGACATCCCACGAACACATGCTGCTTCATTGGGCTCCAGGCCTCTTTGGATGATGACCCAGGAAGGAGGTGATTCTGTCTATCATCTTATACATGAGAGAAGGCAACACCCAGAGTGCAATTGACCCGCTCCAGATTGCACCCACGCAAGGCAGAGAGTAAAGAAAGGCAGGGATTGGGGCAGCTAGATGGCGCAGTGGATAAAGCACCAACCCTGGATTCAGGAGGACCTGAGTTCAAATCTGGCCTCAGACACTTGACACTTACTAGCTGTGTGACCCTGGGCAAGTCACTTAACCCCCATTGCCTCCAAAAAAAAAAAGGCAGGGATGTATCTATCTCGATTCTAGAACTGCCTCCATTTCCCTAGGGACTAGGAGAGCCTATAACACACGACAGAGGGGAAAGATGGGAAACTCAGAGTTAATTTCTGGCTGTGGCTAGGGTTAACCGGACGTTCCATTTCTCCCCCATCTATGAGTGTATATTAGTAGCTTGTCACCCATTCCCACAGAGGAGTTGTGAAGATAGAAGTGAGGATGTCTGCAGAGTGCTTGGAGGATTTTTAGCTCATAACATTTTCACCACCATCGTCATTAGTATTCTCACATAAGTCTCATATTATTGACTAATACACTTAACCAACTGTATTAACATTGTCTCTTGTTGAAACAAGAGCCTTCCAATATAGCACAGATATTCAACAATACTGATTTCCACACATATGCCAGTGTAAATGCCGCTGTATGAGGAACTTCCGATTGCTCAAGACCATGTGAGTCGTTGAGCAGCTGCTGGGCCCAGAGTCAGGAAGACTCATCTTCCTGAGTTCAAATTTGGCCTCACACATTTCCTAGCTGTGTGATACTGGACAAGTCACTTAACCCTGTCTGCCTCGGTTTCCTCACCTATAAAATGGGCTGGAGAAGGAAATGGCAAACTGCTCCAGTATCTTTGCCAAGAAAACCCCAAACAGGGTCACAAAGAGTCAGACATGACTGAAAATGATGGAACGACAATATGAGTCATTGCTGGCTCATTGCTGACTCCCAAACAATAAAACATCTATTTACAATGGACCCTGGCTTTAGATTTTGAAAGGAGAGATTGGGCAGCTTCATAACTGTTTTGCTGTATAAATCCAAATAAGCCACTTTTCCTTTCATATTTTCTTCTGTAACCTTGGGATAGTGTTTGTGGTCATATCTCCTTCCACAGCCCCCACCCCCAGCCCTTCCCATCCCCAGCCTGGCCTAAAGTAATAGCTTACATTTCTGGAGTACTTAAAATGTTTTGAGGCATTTTGCCTATTTTATCTCATTTTAATCTCCATCTTATTGATGGGGAAACTGAGCTTCAGAGGAGTAGAATCCGCAAAGAAATTAGAGTTCCTGGGGAGAATGGAACTGTAGCTCTCCTACCCAAGGTTAGGAAGGAAACAAGCTCTTTTAAAGCACCTACTATATGCTGGGCACTGTGAAAAGCACTTTGCAAAAATCATCTCATTTGATCCTCGCCACAACTTTGAGAGGCAGGTTCTTTTTATCCCCATTTTATGGTTGAGGAAACTGAGGCAGGCAGAAGGTAGGTGACTTACCCAGGGTCACAAAGCTAGGAAGAGTCCGAAGTTGCATTTGAACTCAGATTTTCCTAACTCCAGGCCTAGCTCTATCTACTGCGCCACCTAGCTGTCAGGTTAGGGTTTACTCCCTTTGGTTTCTTCTGCATTAGTACTCATTCTACCACTGGCCACTGGTTCCCCATCAACCCCCTTAGAATTGCTCCATCTCATAAAAGGTGAGCTTCCCACCTCTCACTCCTTGGGGCTGACAAACCCCCTCTAATGTAAAGAGAGAGAAAGGATTTTGCTTTTGCTTTCACAGCTCTCTGGTTCCCACACTCTCCCAAGAGTTAATAGGTACAACTTCCTGTCCTCTATGACTGGCTCAGGGTCCTGAGTACGGAATTGAGTATCAATCTTCTTCCATCACAAACCTTTCCAGTCCTAACTACTCTTATTCAACAATTTAAAAATCCCTCAGCCATTTATTATTGTGTGTGGATCCTTCTGCTGCTGCTGCAGGAGACCTAGTTTGACCCTCTTTCTTGGAATGTGGGGTTCACCTGATGTGGACGCTAACTGGGATTCCTCTTAGCCCTCCTTATACCCCTTCTGCCCACAAATCTCTCAGAGCAAACTTTTCTTCAGAACAGGCATGATGGAAGTCTAGAATGCTTCCAGAAATCCATGTGGTGCAGGGAGGAAGGCATGGGGAGCGGGAGGGGGAATTAGCTTCCCCCGGTCTCCTGCCCATTCCATGGCTCTTCCTCTGTTCTCTGCATTTATTGAGGTCTTCCTTCCTTTCTCCTTGCTTGTGGCTTTGTTTGGTAGACACATGTCAAGCCTGATGAACTAAATGATGCAAACCCAGAGTCTTAGCAGCTCTTTTTATCTTCCTTTTCAAAACCCAATTTGTCCCTGCTGTCTCCCGAGGGCTGCACTACAAACTCAGCCGCTCTCACACTACAAGAATTGTGAGTGTGCACACATGCATACACACACACATGTTCTTGCCCTCTCTCTCCTTCCCCTCTCTATCCATTCTCATTCTGTTTCTCCCCCTCACTCTTTCCCTTATCCACTTAGCCTACATTCTTTCTCGTCTCTCTCTCCTCTCTGTGTCTCTCTATCTCTTTCTGTCTCTCTCTCTCTGTGTCTCTTTCTCCCTCCTTCCTGATTTTTTATTCTCTCCATCTTTTCTCTTCCCATCCCCACCCTTACCAAATCCCTCCCTATCCCTCCTTGGGGACAGACTGTATTTGTGTTTGCCTTCCCGTTAAATGGTGAAAGAGCAGGTGTGCACACTGATGGAGAGGCTGGCAAGGTTGGCAAGGGTATCCAGGGAGCGAGCTGGCTTCCTAACCCTTTCCTTGCCATCTGGATTAGGTATATTTTCCCATTTAACAAGAAACTCCTGGAGGTGCTTGAGGCTACAGAGCAAAGATCCAACTTCGCCCCACCTCAGGTGGTCAGGTAGCCAATCACAGGGGAGCTGCCATTCCATCCACTCCCCTAGGGTGTTCATGTTCTCTCCAGATTCCTAATACTCCATTTGGGAAGAGCTGAGGTAGACTCGAATGTCATCTATGATGAATTTCACTCATTCTTCCCCAGTCATTCCAGGACAAGTGCTTACCCAGCTTCTACTTGAAGACCTTCAGCAATGGGGCATTCATAAGTGGTACAGCACAACGAGAAGAGTACTGACCAAAGTCAGAGGACTTGGGTTTAAAACCTATCTCTGATACTACCTGAGTGACCTTATATACATCACTTAACCCCTGAGGGCCTCAGTTTCCTTACCTCTAAAATGAGAGTTGGTCTAGGTAGTCTGGGAGGTCCCTTCCAGCATTCTATTCATGATCCTACATAACCTCCTCAAACATCCCAGTCCACTTGTGGACAGATCTGACTTCCAGATTTTTCCTTACATGAAGCCAGATTTGTCCTCTCTCACCTTCTTCCCATTGTTCCTAATTCTACTATCTGGGGCCCAGTGGAACAAATCAAATCCCTCTTCTCCATGATTGTCTCTCGAATACATAGAAGACAGGAGTTGTGTTTCCCCTATGTCTGTCTTCTCTTCTTCAGGACAACCATTCTCTGTTCTTTCAAACATTCCTCGTCTGAGATGATTTCAAGAGTCTTGTCCATCCTGAAAGAGCTTCAGCTTGCCCATGGCTTCTTCAAAAGGCAGAACGTGGAACTGAATACTTCACATGTGGCTACCGTGGCACAGGAAAGTAGGACTATATAGTCTCTCTTATTCCAGATATTCTTCTTCTATTCATTAGCCTAAGATCATGAAAAACAATATGGTAGAGTGGATACAAAGCTGGCCCCAGAATCAAGGAGCAATCACTTGTCTGGTATATTACAGAGGGAATTCTTTCATCTACAAGTTGGACCAGATGACCAGTTTGTGGCTGGTTGAGGTTCCCACCAACTCTCAGATTCTGTGATTTGGTGAGTCAGGAAGATCTGGGTTCAAATCCTACCTCTGATTCCTACTGATTGGGTGATCTAAACACTTCTCTGAGACTATAAATGTCAGAACAGATTCTGGTCTGCATTAGCAGAGGGAATTTTTTCACTAGGAGTTTCCTATGCCAATTAAATTATAGGTTCAGTCAAAAAGAAAAATAATCCCATTAGGTTTGCTGACTGCCTTGTTATGCTATCAACTTTCACTGAGATTCTAATCCACCGAAAATCCCATTTCCCCATAAATAGTTATCCTGCTGTATTGCCCCATTCTGCATGTATAAAACTGGTGTGTGTTTTTTTTAAACACTGACTAAGAACTTTATATTTTTCACTCAAACTTTATTTTTACTGGATCCTGATTCAGTCACACAATATATCCACCTTCCAGCTTCGTGTCATTCACCAATTTGTTCCATATGTCATCTTTGCCTTCTTCCAGGTCACTGATAAAAATATCAACACTTCTTTTGGTTTTTTGTTTTTTGTTTTTTGTAGGGCATTGAGGGTTAAGTGACTTGCCCAGGGTCACACAGCTAGTAAGTGTCAAGTGTCTGAGGCCAGGTTTGAACTCAGGTCCTCCTGAATTCAGGGCCAGTGCTTGATCCACTGCTCCACCTAGCTGCCCCCCTGATAAAAATATCAAAGAGAATGGGGCAGGAACTGAGTCTTGTGGCACTCCATGAAAGAGACCCTCCTTGACATCAAGCCAATGATCCTAATTCTCAGGTCTTTTCATTGTATTGTTTCTGAAATCCACCTAACATACTTTATCGAGCTTAACCATGAATAGACTTCATCCATCCATCCATATGCCAATTTTGTCCATAACAATATCATTAGGGACATTGCCAAATACCTTGCTGAAACTCAAGTATACTACATCTATGACATGTATTCATCTACCAGTCTAGTAATTGGCAAAAAGGGAAATGAAGTCAATCTAGAATACCTTGATGGGGCACCTGGGTGGTGCAGTGGATAAAGCACCGACCCTGGATTCAAGAGGACCTCAGTTCAAATCTGGCCTCAGACACTTACTAGCTGTGTGACCCTGGGCAAGTCACTTAACCCTCATTGCCCTGCAAAAAATAAAAATATTTTTAAAATAAATAAATAGAATACATTGATGAGCCTAGTCTGACTTTTAGTGACCATCACTTCCTTTTCTAAGCACTCAAGTCAACCTTGTTCCATTGGATGTAGGACCAGCCAGGTGTGTGCCACAGGGGACTGCTGAAGAAGGTATGGGAATGGCTAAGGGCAGCCCATCTCAACCACTGGAAAAACAAGTCATGTGCCCTGTTTGGGATGAGTCTATAGTGTTATCTTCCCATATTGAAGAAACATGTCATTTCTAGAGTCCCAGACAGAGATAGGGATGTAAGAGCTGTGCTACTGAGAGTAAGGAATGGCACTGCCTCCCAGAACCATTGCCAAGCTTGGCTGATCAGTAACAGAACTTTGGAATCCCCAATGGCAAAGCTTTCAACCATATCCATAGGCCTGAACCTGACTTCTTGGGTTCTTAGTTTCTCTATCTAGAACAGGGAAAAATGCAGGTCACAAAAGTGAGGGAACTTCCTCAAGATTGTATAGCAAGTTTTAACAGGGTTTATACTAAGATCTCCTTTACACCTCCTTACCACTAAACTAGAGTTTCCCCCAAGTTTCCACCCAAGGTCCTTTGGAACTTAGTTCCAATGTCTCTCATTGAGTGTATGTCAGTGTCCCAGTGGTCTTCTGGTTCTTCCACTTCAAGACCTTGCTTTCTTTTCTCTTTAACTTCTCCAAAGCAACCCCCATTTGGCTTCTTCTTCCCAGGTCATGGAGAGGAGAGAATGAATGAGGGGAACATAAAGAAGGGGCCACAGTTTCATAGAAAAGGCTCGGGGGCAGCTAGATGGCACAGTGGATAAAGCACTGGCCCTGGATTCAGGAGGACCTGAGTTCAAATCCGGCCTCAGACACTTGACACGTACTAGCTGTGAGACTCTGGGCAAGTCACTTAACCCTCACTGCCCTGCAAAAAAAAAAAAAGAAAGAAAGAAAGAAAGAAAGAAAAGAAAGAAAGAAAAGGTTCCACTTGGCTTTCTCTTTGCCCAGAATTGTCAGTGGAGCAAATTCTCATGCAGCTGATCGCCCCCTTGGAAATAGGCAGTCATCAGGCACTTATGGATCTTTCAAACCCCTTTCTCTCCCTAATAATCCCTCCTCTTGGGGTGGTATTGATTCCCAGCCGCCGGCTGCCTCTTGGTATTCCAGGGCCCAGTTTGGTCTGGATAAATCGCTGTGCTGTCATTTTCACTTGGCAATTACCCGCTCTGATTCCTCTCCTCCTGAGCCCTTGCACCAGTCCATACCACCACCCGCCTATTGACAAAACACTCAGGGCCCATAAAGGCTGGACCAAGAGCCTGGGGGACAAGCAAGCAGTGGCAAGTTAGCAGAAGCTACGGCTTTGTACGGGAAGGAGGAGCCCTTGATCTAGTGCTCAGAGGGAGGGAGGCAGGTGCCTAGGACTGCAGGCTGATGCCTGGAAGGCTTTGAAGCAATGCTTTGGAATTTGTGTCTGATATTGGGCTCCTGATGTTTCTTGAATGTACAAACAAACCTCACTAGAAATCTCCACACCTTTGCCCCTTTTCCCTAGCTCCACCTCCCTCCCCAGCCCCACCCTCCCCGGCCCCAGCCCTATCTAGTCTCCATTAAAGTTTTAAGTATAGTTCTCCTAGTTAAACGACCTTGAATAATTTGCTTACTTTCCCTGGGCCTCAGTTTCCTTTTTTTTTTTAAGTGAGGCAATGAGGGTTAAGTGACTTGCCCAGGGTCACACAGCTAGTAAGTGTTAAGTGTCTGAGGCCGGATTTGAACTCAGGTACTCCTGACTCCAGGGCCGGTGCTCTATCCACTGTGCCACCTAGCTGCCCCCGCCACCTAGCTGCCCCTCAGTTTCCTCATCTATAAAATAGGGGAATTGGATTTAATGGTTTTTATGGTCCCTTCTAGCTCTAAAAATTAATTTAAAAAAATAAGATCCAAGATTCTGTGATTCTTAACTCTCATTCCTTTGCCTAGCCTGCCCTTAGGTGTTCCTGGAGATTTTCCTATATAAGGTACTCACCTCTTTTTATGATTTGGGGGCTCTGTTACCCCCTAGACCCTTCAGCTGCTCCAGGTCTCTGCCTTCAAGTTTCCTCTCCTGCTAGTGAATGATTAAGGCTCCGTGCCTCACAAGTAGCCCCCTGCCTCAAACAACCCCCTTCTGTCTCCCAGGGAGTGAACTCATTGAGTCACCCGCCCAGGCAAGAGGCCGAGATAGGGGCCAAGAGACAGATAATGCCAGCCAGGACCTAACCACTGATACCTGGCGTGAAATTGAAAAGCCCTTGGCCTCTGCCTGCCTTCTCTCCCTCCCTACATCAGCTTCTACACTCTGTTGCCCCTTGAGCACAGGGAGAAAGGATGGGGAATGAAATCCAGACCTGAGCGAAAAGACAAAGAGACCCTTCCAGACTCTACCAGGCCCATCCCCGTGAGGCCAGCCCTGGACAGGGGCAGGGGGCCCTAGAAAGCAGCACATGAAGCCCATTCTTTTCCTTGCTCCCTGTACAAACATCCCACCCACATCTGGGGCATTCTGCTATCTCAATGGCTTAGATTTTCTGGGACACCCTATGGAGTTATTGTTTCTGCCATGGCCCCCATGCCTCCTCCTAAAGCCAGAGGAACCTCTCATGAAGGAGAAAAGGGTATTGGGAGTGGGGTGGGGGAGAAAGGAGGGGGTGATCTCTGTAGAGTTTTGGAGGCCAAAGGAACACGTGTGTCAGACATAAGAGGGAGATGTATCAGACAAGGGGATACCTCTTCCTTACTGAGTTTTTTGGTACTCTGCTTTTCCTCCCTCCTCTAGCTTCTTATCTATATTTGCTCCTTTGAGAAACACTGTGAGCTAATGAAAAGGAACATTGAACTTGAACTTCAAAGTTCTGTTTAGTGCTGGCTAGCTAAGAGACCTTGGTCAGGTCTTGAGTCTCATTCTATTTCCTCATCTGTTCTCCTTGTAGATGGAAAAACAGGAACTTGCCAAGGCTTTCCCCACCAACTGCCCATCAGACTTCTGGGTTTTATTTTATTGTTGCATTTTAAGTCCTGAACTATCTCCCTCCCTCCCCACCCCACACTACAGAAAGCCACCTTTTCACACACACACACACACACACACACACACACACACACACACACACACACACACACACAATAAATACTATGCAGACTTGCATTTATCAGTTCTTTCTCCAGAGACAGCATCTTCTTCCATGGATCCTTTGTAGTTGATTTGAATATTTAGAGACTCAGAATAACTTACTCGCTCAAAGCTCTTCTTTGCACAGTGTTGCTGTTACTATATACAAGTTCTCTTGTTTCAGTACATTTTACTCTTCATTATTTCATGCAAGTATTTCTATGTTTCCTAAATCAACCAGCTCATCATTTCTTACAGCACAGTGGTATTCCATCACGGTCATATGCCACAACTTATTCAGCCATTCCCCAATTGATAAGTATGCCCTCGATTTCCAGTTCTTTGACACCACAAAGAAAGCCACTAGAAATATTTTAGAACATAAAGGTTCTTTTCCTTTTTTTCCCTGATCACCTTGGGAAACAGACCTGATAGTGGTATTGCTGGGCCAAAGGGTATAACAATTTTATAACTCTTTGGGCATAATCCCAGACTGCTCTCCAAAATGGCATCTTGTTTTCTTGGCAAATGAAAATGCAGGCTGATTGAATATATTTTTCTCTGTCCATACACATGATAACATTGGCCAAGTTAGGATTCTGATTGGGAGTTCTGGACTCACTGGTCAACAGGCAACTGTGAACCGGGAGGAATAACTTGAAAATATTTCTCCCAAAGTCATTGGGTATATGAGGAGATTGGAAACCAGTTAAAGTAGGTGTACCCAACTTATGAAACCAAACCTGGAAGAGAGACAGAGGAAAAAAGAGAGAGAGAGAGGGGGGTGAGAGAAGAAAGAAGAGGGAAAGGAGAGACAGAGAGAAATAGAGAAGAAAAAAAGAAATGAATCAAGGGGAGATCACATTGCATTTCCAAACCCTTTAACCACCTCCTTTTATAAAAGGATGGCTGTGTCTTTGTTCAGGGTGGAAGATGAGAAAGCAGGTCTTGGCTTTTAATCAAAGTTACATTAGATGAAGCTTTTATTATTCACCCAGCTTTATTACAGCTATTTTTACACTAGGGTTAGAAGTTAATATTTCTGGTTTTTACTGAACTCTGGCCGGCAGAAGACTGCTATAGACAAGCAGAACTACTCCAGAGTAGAGAGAAAATGGGGGAGGGGGGGAATCAAATCAAATAAACTCAACTCACCCAGTGGACTGAAAGAGTGGACGAAAAACAACTTTAATAACATAGGGGGAAGGTTTCAGAAGTGGGAGTGAGATGGTGAAATCAGGCCTAATCAAGCAAGCCAGGAGGGGTCCCAATCACCTTCTGGGTATCTGAGAAGGAAAGGGGCATACAGGATAAGGAAAGATGGGGGCTCCTTTGATGGAGGCAGCCTAGGGGCTGGCCAGGCAATCAGTGCACTATGAACAGAGCTCTCCATGATAGTTCCCCTCTTATTCATCCATGCCTTCCCCTTTCTCCTCTGGCCAAAGGTTTGGGCTTTGGGAGGTAGATGTGCTGGCTGGGGGTTAACTCCTCGGTGGCTGAAATTGAGTACAGAAATAGCACAGTCAAATGGTAACTGTGTTCCACACAGGGTGTATGTGTGTATGTGTCTCCCCCTTTGTATTTGGTGACAATGGTACTATGATGTGACTGAAGAAAAATCCTACATCATATGAATTATCATATGATAACCCACATACAGAGAACCTCTGGTGTCTGGGCTGGGGAAGAAAGTAGTATTATAGAGGACCTTTTTAGTCCTTTTTCTGCTCCAAGGAGGATGGGGTCTCTTCAGTCAGCAGCTGGATATCATTATTACCTACCCAATAACCTATGGTCACTGTTGACCTGAAGCTGTGAGTAGGTGTCCAAATGTGGTTAAAGTTAGGGTTTGTCAGTCGTGTGTCTGTGTGTGTGTGTCTGTGTGTGTGTGTGTGTGTGTGTGTGTGTGTGTGTGTGTGTAGTCAAGGTCAAAGTGTCAGTCTGAGGTCAATGTCAGCACATGCCAACTGGGGCCAAAATTAAAGGGCATGGGGGGGTTCCTGTGTGGCCAAGGTCAAAGTGTGAGTCCAGGGCCAAGGTCAGGGTATCTGTGGACAGGATCTGTGGGTTAGTCTGTAGTCAAGGTTAGTGGTCCAGTCTATGGCTAGAATTTTGAGGTCAAGTTTGCAGTAAAGTCATGGGCTCAGCCTGTAGTTGGTATCAGGGGGTCAGTCTCCAGCCACATTTAGAGACATCAGCAATACTCTGCCACTAGATTTAGGTGGGATGATGAAATTACCCTCTCCTCCAGAATAGGAGGAATTATTATCTTTGTTACTGCTCTCTATGGGGAGGACTATGATGGCAACTCTCTTTGGAGCATCCCAAGAATACAGGGAAGTGTGCAAAGCCAGAAGCAAAGCTGAGTTAGAGATGGGGTAATAATGTCGCAAACCCAGAAATTGCTAGTCTCTCAAATTCTGCATTTAACTAAGAGCTATGGTTCTGGGGAAGGAAGTACTTGGCTGGAAGCCTGAACTGGTTGAGAAGTGTTCTAAAAGGGTATGTTTACATGTAGGCTAAGACAGAGCTTCTTAAACTTTTTCTACTCACAACCCCCTTTTCACCTGAAAATTTTTTACATGACCCTGGGTATATGGGTATATAAAATAGGTATACATAACCTTTTACTATTACAAATTTTTGTGACCCCCCCCACATATAGTTACATAACCCCATGTAGCATTGCAAACCACAGTTTAAGAAGCTAGGAGCTAAAAGACCTTGGAGATTTAGAGGACAATTGAAAGCTGGGAACAACAGAAGAAAAAGATTATCTCACACACACACACACACACACACACACACACACACAGTGCAGGCCACAACAGCAGGAGATGTAGATCTATTCTTGAGTAAGGAAAACTCATGTCACTCCTATGCTCAAGAAGTTTCAGTGGCTCCCTATTGCTTCTAGTATAAAATACAAATTCTAATCTAGCTCCAGCCTGTCTTTCCAGGCTGACTACCTATTACTTCCTTTCACGGAGTTTATACTTCCACCAAATTGAATTGACTTACTGTTGTAGCTTGTTCAATTCTATTTACTAGTTCTATAACTTTGCACGAGCCATTCCCCCTGCTTCCTCACCTCTGACATTAGGAATTTCTACTTCCCTTCAAGGCTCAACTTAAGCGTCATCTCCTTCGAGAGACCTTTGCCACTTCTTCCATTTTGTATTTATTGTGTATATGTCCTATACTTTCCTGTGAATGAGTTGTGTAGCCAGGTCTTGATTCATGTGAATAGTGAATTCCTTCAATTGGTTGTTGTTATTTGAATTTGCACTATTTGAAGTTATATAAAATATGGTGATTGGTTCCAGCCCAGTGGAAATATGTAGTACAAATTTGAATAATGTAACCACTTCATGGGATTCATTATTGATACTAATTGAGAACCAACTGTATCTCTCTCACTTGTCCCTCACTAGTATAAGCTGCTTGAAGGCATGGGGTACCTCCCCCTTTCTTTTTGTTTCCCCAGTGCCTAGCACATAGCATCCAATTACTAATTGCTTATTGACTAATTGACTCTTAAGTAGTCTGATGGAGGGGTATGGGGCTTAGCTGTTGTCCCCCTGAGATGAGGTTGGGGATCAGCTTGTGATTTGGAGACATCTTCTCCTCTTTCTCTCCTTCCAAGCAGACAGTAGCTACTATCTCAGGTGCCCTGTGTGTCATTGCTGAGTGAGACCCTCACGTCCTCTGTACAAGTTATTGGGGTCTTTGCTATTAGCCCAGTATCAGCAAATGCAATAACTTGAAACAGACCCCAATTTTTACCCTGACCTTTCCTGGAGCCCAGAGTTGACCTTATTTGGCCACTTAACCTGAGCTAAAGGCTGGCAGACAGAGAGAGAAAAGGCAGGTAGCAGAGAAGGAGTAGGAGTATGGATAGGCTACCATTCTATAGGCTCCTTTGCCAATGGAAGAGAAGATAGAGGGGCAAGTGTTGGGGAGAACTGTTGGAGAGAAAAGTGAGGGAAAGGTTTTTTAAAAGAGAGGTCAGTGACCTGTTGAGAAAGCTATTTAATTATTCTTATCTAGCCTTGTGTTTCATTAAAAATGGCCACAATCCATTTTCCACTCTTGTCTTTTCTCGCTATCCCACCATCCCCTCCCATCATCCAGGAACATTGAACAGGTTCCTCTTGGGGGCTGATCCCCAACTCAAACCCTGTCCTGAGGAGCCTCAAGAGTCAGAGAGATTTCATAATAATAACATCTATTATAACAGTTTAGGATTTACAAATTGCCTTCCCATAATACCTATTTACCCTTCCTAGTGACTGAGAGGAGAATCTAGGTGGTACAATGGATAGAGTACTGGCCCTGGAGACAAGATGATCTGAGTTCAAATGCAGACTCAGACACTGATTCACTATGTGACCCTGGGCAAGTAATTTAACCCTGTTTGCCTCAGTTCCTTATCTGTAAAAGTGAGCTGGATGGGGCAGCTAGGTGGCACAGAGGATAGAGCACCGGCCTTGGAGTCAGGAGTACCTGAGTTCAAATCCGGCCTCAGATGCTTGACACTTACTAGCTGTGTGATCCTGGGCAAGTCACTTAGCCCCAATTGCCTTTAAAAAAAAGTGAGCTGGAGGGGGCACCTAGGTGGCCCAGTGGACAAAATACTGGCCCTGGATTCAGGAGGACCCGAATTCAAATCTAGCCTCAGATACTTGACACTTACTAGCTGTGTGACCCTGGGCAAGTCACTTAACCCTCATTGCCCCCCTCCCAAAAGTGAGCTGGAGAAGGAAATGGCAAACCACTTTAGTATTTTTGCCAAGAAAAGAGTTAGACATGACTGAAATGACTTAATCCAACAGTGACTGAGAATGGGCATTATCCTAATTTTACAAATAAGAAAACTGAGACCCAGAGGAGAACCAGGACTCAAACCCAGGTCTTCTGTGTTTCATGATCCTTCCATTACTTCATATTCAGCTTAAGATGTTGCTCATCTTCTCCACAGGTAGGGAAAAGTGAGGCACAGAAAAGCATGTCTGAAGTTTCATGGCAGATTGATGATGCACTGAAACTCAGGTTCAGTAGCCTTGCTTCTAAATATCTTTTCACTGGTGATGACCCCTCTTCTATCCATAGGAAATCCTAGGGAAGAACTCCCAAGGCTTGCAGGGTTGGGACAGAGGAAGGCAGAGAGATGGATGAAACAGGGGAAGAGAAAGTTCCATGGGAGTTGGATATGTGGGAAAAGTTCCCTAACATTAATTTATATCATGGTCCCCTTTGGCTATGGTCTGGTGAAATCTATGGATCCCTTCTAAAAGGAAAAGTTTTTAAATGCATAAAATAATATGATTACAAGGGAAACCAATGATATTAAAATACTGTTATCAACACAAACTCGGGGTAGAGTAATATATTCCTTCTTTATCAACACAAATATCAAGACAACACATTTAAAATACCAGAAAGCTAAGTTACAGTTGATTTTTTTTTTAGTGAGGCAATTAGGGTTAAGTGACTTTCCCAGGGTCACACAGCTAGTAAGTGTTAAGTGTCTAAGGTCGGATTTGAACTCAGGTACTCCTGACTCCAGGGCCGGTGCTCTATCCACTGCGCCACCTAGCTGCCCCAGTTACAATTGGTTTTCAAAGACATCAGCGTAGAAGCTATTGTCGTTTAGCTTGGGTAAGAATATTAAATTGTGGGGTGGTCTCTGACAAGACAATGCTCATGTCACACTAGATATCCAATTGATTTTTTTTTTTTTTAGTGAGGCAATTGGGGTTAAGTGACTTGCCCAGGGTCACACAGCTAGTGAGTGTCTGAGGCCAGATTTGAACTCAGGTCCTCCTGAATCCAGGGCCGGTGCTCTATCCACTGAGCCACCTAGCTGCCCCTCATCCAATTGATTTTTAACTGTAATGGGATATGAGAATATCTGATTTCTATTGGTGACCAAATAGCAGGGACTGCTAAAACGACTGAGATCTGTTGCCAATATTCATAATTGGAGGAAATGCTAAGCTCCAGGTAGAGTCCAGGGAAAGTAAGATTTCTTTTCGCCTCCAAGTTCATAGTCTATGGCCAGGGTTAAGGCTTATTCAGTTTGTGATCTGTGTTGTGAGGGACACACCTCCTTCCTCCTCCCACCTGATGGAAGAAAAAGGAGGGATCCCAACCTAAATGGGAAAACTGGCAGCCACTCTACAAGGCCTGTCAGATTCGTGGTGAAGGAATGCATTTCTTGGCTGTAATAGATTTGGGCCCAGCAGTTGGCTCTAAATGTCTCCTGCCCTGACGTTCTGAAAGGAGCATTGAGGGCAGCGGGAGGGCTGGGAATGGGGGAGGGAGCCTCAGGGATGGGGGCCACGGCCTGCCTGTGCCTGCCACTTGCCTGAATAAATACATGTTTACCCGACAGCCACACTCTTCACATCACATGCTGTCACCCTGGCAGCCAGCTCTTCCCCGAGATCTGGGGGGCTCCCTGGTATTTGCATACCACTGTCTAACGGGAAGGAGCTGTGAAAAAGTGGACAAGAGCAAGGGGCTTATTTTCCCTTCTGGTGCCAATTTTTAAAAATACTCTCTTCCCTAATTTGGCAGGTTCATAGCCAAAAGTTAATGCATAGGGAAGGGATGGTAAGAAGGTGGGAGCTCCTAGCTGAGTGGGAGATAAGGAAATGAAGCCAGTCTCAGTTTTGGGTGTGGCAAGAGTGGTGATGGTGGGGAGGGGGGCATCAAACCCTGGTGAAAGTGGGAAACCAGGCCAAAGAAAACACAATGAGTCACCCAGGCTCAAAACTCGAGTAAGTTTGCCAAATCCTGTCATTTTTTTTTTTTTTTAGTGAGGCAATTGGGGTTAAGTGACTTGCCCAGGGTCAAACAGCTAGTAAGTGTTAAGTGTCTGAGGTCAGATTTGAACTCAGGTCCTCCTGACTCCAGGGCCGGTGCTCTATCCACTGCGCCACCTAGCTGCCCCTAAATCCTGTCATTTTGTCAATTCTCCCTCCCCACTCTCACTTTCCACTCACATCTTCATCACCCTGGTTCAGGGCTCATCTCTTCAGCTGAAGGAACTAGAGATATTGAAACTAGAGAGAAGACTGAGAGGGAGGTGGGCATGGGATCTGTCTTGAAGTGTCTGAAAGACCGTTGTGGGGGGAGGGGTTAAATGAGTTCTGTTCGACCCCTTGAGGTCAGAATCAGGAACAAAGTGTAGAAACTACAGGACAACAAAGTTAGCCTTGATGTCAAGAAAGACTTCCTACATGGACATCACTTAACCCGCATTGCCCCACAAAAACCAAACAAACACACAAAAAACTTAAAGCTCTAAATAGAAATGCTAGCTTTAAAAGAAAAGAAAGACTTCCTAATAAATGCAAATGTTCAGGGCAGCTAGGCGGTACAGTGGATAAAGCACCTGGACCTGAGTTCAGATCCAGCCTCAGACACTTGACACTTACTAGCTGTGTGACCCTGGGCAAGTCACTTAACCCTCATTGCCCTGAAGGGAAAAAATAATTTTTTAAAAAAATTTAAAAAGAAAAAAAAAAGAAATGTTCAAAAATAAAATGGGGGGGGGGGCAGCTAGGTGGCGCAGGGGTTAAAGCACCGGCCCTGGATTCAGGAGTACTTGAGTTCAAATCCGGCCTCAGACACTTGACACTTACTAGCTGTGTGACCATGGGCAAGTCACTTAACCCCCATTGCCTAAAATAAAATAAAATAAAATAAAATAAAATGGGCTGCCTTGAATGGTATTGCCTTCACCATCCTTGGAAGTTTTCAAGCAGAGATTGGATGTTCATTTGTTGGGTGTGTTTCAATGGGAATTCCTCTCATTATTACTGTATTTCCAGTAATAATAATAAGCTCAGAAGTCTGGGTTTGTCTTTGAATGCACAGGACTTAGCCCAATGTCTGGCACACAGTATTTGCTTAGTAAATGAGTGCTTCGCTGCCTTGCATGTATGAGCTGGACTAGAGAGCTGCAAAGGTCCCATTAAATTCTCATATTTTTTTTTTATTCTTAGCTGAATTCTCTTTTAAAATATTCTCCTAACTCATCGTCTGGTGTCCCTTCTCTCTTCTCCAGCAACCAAGACAACCTATGTAATGTATGCCCAGGTCTAATTGTCATTTCTCTGCTCAAAAGCCCTTTGTGTCTCCCCATTGCCTTGAGGATAAAATGAAAATTTCTTAGTTTGACCTTAAAGCACTTCTACCATTTAGATTCAGTATCTTGTCCAGCTTCACTCTCCTCCCTTTCATTCATTCATGCTATATTCCAGCCCAACTGAAGGACTAATCTCCTCCTGTTCTCTCCTCTGTGTGTTGGTATGATCCATCCTCAAGGGCTAGAACCTGTATATCTCTCCCAATTAAAATACTTCTTTCCAGCTCAAGTACCACCTCCTCCATGATGTCCTTCCTCCCCTGAGCTACCAGACAAGTGTTCTCTCAGTCCTCAAATGTATTACGTAGCACTTTGTCTCAACCTCCTCTTTGCCCTCACTGAGTTTCTTTTTATATCATCTTTGTAGTAGAATGCAAGCTCTCTGAGGGTAAGGATGGTGCTCTTTTTCATCTTCATGTCTCCACCTAACGTAGTGTTATTTACATCATGAATATTTATAAATGTTTCTAGAATTCAATTTAAATCGAATAAGAATGCACCTGAAGAGACACTGGAAGAAGATAATAGTGTTAAGGTGAGACTTTACAGTTATTGCCTAAACTGTTGGGGATACTACTTCAGAAATAGAAATATTTTAAGATAAATATTGACCCAACCCACTATTGGGGTTCAGTGACTTTGTAGCCTATAAAGATTTTGATGATTTTGATTGACTCATTTTTGGTTCATCCATGTATGTTGTCTCTCTCTCTATGGAATGTGAGCTCCCTGAAGGTAGGTCTGTTTCAGTTTTATCTTCATATTCCTACTAAGTAGCACATTGCCTGGCACACTAACCACAGGATTAATAAATTTTTACTTTTTTTGACCCATGTAGTGTGATCCAATCTAGGACAAAGCTTCCAGAAATCTCTCCTTGAGAATCTCAGACTCAATACTAGCCCTTTTCCTGTCTCTGCACTTAGGGAGTGTCAGCAAGCCTCCAATCACCATAATTGATTGCTTGTGTGAGAAAGACAGTAAATAATTGTCCCACAAGTTCTGAAAGTTAACATAATTAGTATAGTTAACAATCTTGAGTGATGAATTGGTTCATTCAGTACTAGTGTAAAGGGATGAAAAGGGGTGGGGAAGATGCCTGGTGTCTCTCCCCCCTGCCAATCTCCACCTTGAATTTGTGCTGAACTTTATGAGGGGAATGCTTCTCAGGCCCAGATGGAAAATGTGTGTGTGTGTCTGTGCCTGTATATTCTGTTGGTGGCCTGCAGAATTTCATCTCATTGGAGTAAGCTCATGGAGGGAAGAAAGGACTGGACCTGGCCTCACAGTCAATTTCACCTGTTGGATCTCGGGACTCAGTCTCCAGTGAAGTAAAAGAGATGAAATTGGGCTGGTTGACTCATCTTCTGAGAGAAAGAATGAAAGAACTGAGTTGGAAAATTCTTGGCTTCTTGGACCAGAGAGGTCTCAGAGAAATCATTTAGTCACTTAAAGGCTTCTGGAGTAGGAGACCACAAAACTTCCCTGACACCAGGCCTTCAAATAACCTTCCTTTCCTGGGCCATTCTTCTTTCAAGGAAACCCAATCTCCCCACCTCCCCTTCTCTCTGCCTGGGGTCACAGAGATCACCTAGAAAGTCCATTCTTTGGTTGTCCCTGCCAAGGTTGGAGGTGGACGCCAGGGTGGCAGCAGCAGCATGAATAGCCTCTCTCATATAGGGATTGACAGTTTCCAGAGCGCTTTTCCACCCACAACCAATCAGTGAAGTAGAAAATTGAGGTTTCTTCATCTCTTCTTCATACTGTTTTTTTATTTACTTATGCATATACATGCTGTATTTCCAGTAAATTATAAGCTCTTGGAAGTCAGGGGTCTTGTCTTTGAGTCCCCAGGACTTAGCCCAGTGTCTGGCACATAGTATTTGCTTAATAAATGGGTTCTGTGTTATGCTGTGTTGCATGGTATTGAATTGAATTGAATTGAAGCGTCAGGTCAGACTAGATGATCCCTAAAGTCCCATCTAGCTCCACTATTCTATTTTCATACTATGATATTCATTTTTGACCAATTAGAAAAAACTGAGTTCCAGGGAAGCTAATTGATTTGTCCAAGTCATACAACTTATAAATATCAGGTAAGATGAGGCATTTTGGTATCATGAGAAAAGAAGAGGACTTGGAATCAGAGGACTTGAGATGAGATCTTATTTCTGCTGTTTTGTGACCTTGGCTAAATCATTCTATCTCTGTGGGTCTCAGTTTTCTCATCTGTGAAATGCAGGAATTGGACTAATCGGAATTAAAGATTCTTTGATTATGTCATAACTGAAGCCAGGTGTTCTGACTACAAGTCTGGCTCTTTTCCATTATTCCTTGATCAGTCCCCTGTACTGATGATGAGATTGTCCTATAACTTGATCAGGAGGGGTAAAAATTCCAAATGTTATAAGGGTCCTCAAGAAGTCATCTAATTAAACCCCACCTCTAATAAAGATGGTGGTTGTTATTGCTGTTGTTTAGTGATTTTTAGTTGTGCCCAACTCTTCATGATCCCTTTTGGGATTTTCTTGGCAAATGTACTGGAGTGGTTTAAAACTTCCTTTTCCAGCTCATTTTCCAGATAAGGAAACTGAGGTATAGATAGCGATAAGTGAATTGTCCAGAGTCATATAGCTAGTAAATGTCTGAGGCTGGGTTTGAATTCAGGTCTTCCTGACTCCAGTCCTGTCACTCTATCCACTATGCCACCTAATCAAGTTGGTATCCAAATCATCCTTAGTTTCTGTTTTCTTTTTGGGGGGTGGGGAGGGGAATGAGAGTTAAGTGACTTGCCTAGGGTCACACAGCTAGTAAGTGTCAAGTGTCTGAGGCTGGATTTGAACTCAGATCCTCCTGAATCTAGAGTCGGTGCTTTATCCACTGTGACACGTAGCTGCCTCTCCTGGTTTCTTAATCTGTAAAATAATCTGGGTTGGAACAGATGGACCTTCTAGTTTCAGATCTATGGATTTCTAACAATAATACCTGCTCTCTTGAATTATTTTATTTCTTAGCCTAGGCCTCTCCATAGGGACTTATCT
Organism: Dromiciops gliroides; assembly: GCF_019393635.1. Taxonomy (NCBI): domain Eukaryota; kingdom Metazoa; phylum Chordata; class Mammalia; order Microbiotheria; family Microbiotheriidae; genus Dromiciops; species Dromiciops gliroides. The sequence continues at coordinate 51,376,076 of NC_057862.1, forward strand.
TTCCCTTATTGTTTCAGCTCTTAGTCATTTCTTTTCTTTTTAAAAATTTTTGTGGGGCAATGAGGTTAAGTGACTTACCCAAGGTCACACAGCTAGTAAGCGTCAAGTGTCTGAGTCTGGATTTGAACTCAGGTCCTTCTGAATCCAAGGCCAGTGCTTTATCCACTGCACCACCTGGCTACCCCTTCTTAGTCATTTCTTTAATGGTTTTGCTTGTATAAACACATATGAAATAAAAAAATTATCCAGCCCCTGCCAACACCTTGGATAGTTCCTCACTTCTAAGCCACCATCCTTCCTTAGACAAGCGTCCCAGACCTACAAGGGACACTGATGAATCTGGGCCAGCCCTTCGGACTAGGATCTATTCAGTATAAGCTTCTTTTGCCCTAAATGGATTCTGGAAACACACACCTTCTGACCTCTTCCAGACAGCTGCCCCACCCACAGGGTCCCCACTGTCCATGAGACTCCAGCAAGGATAACATGCACTGTTTTATAGTCAAGCATTCAGCAAGTATTTATCATACACCTCCTCTGGGTAATTGTGCTAGGGAGAGAAGACAAAAGTGGCACAGCCCCTTCCCTCAGGGAACTTACATTCCATTACAGGGAAACTATGTGTATACAGAGTCATATATGTAAAATATATGCTAAGTATATGCAAAACAGGTTGTTTGGACGAAACTCCGTCTTCTAAAGCCCATGCATATGGTGATTGTACATCCCTGACATTCTAAGCTAGTTTCAATTTCAAGGGAAAAAAAGTACTCATTTTTTAAAGGCTTGGAAAAAGCAATGTCCTTTATCTGACCATATTTTTTGGTTTGGAAAATACAGTCTTCATAGCAATGAGGGATTGTGCCTGGGAAATGGTTGTGGTGAGAGAGTGCATCCTGCAGGC